>NW_026057578.1:85425090-85725090 GCF_023721935.1 Panthera uncia
GGGGGGGGGGGGGGGGGGGGGGGGGGGGGGGGGGGGGGGGGGGAGGGTCCTTTAACACATCAGGTTTTGAATCCCAGCTGAGCCCCTAGGAGGCACAGGAGACTGTGGAGCAGGGCAAGCCTACTGCCCCTGAGAAGTGTGGTTTGAGACACCCAGTCTGGGGTAGAGAGACTGGGGTGTCACCATTTTTCTCCCCACACCAACATGGTGGGGCTTTAGGGAGCAGCACAGCAGCCCCCCGTGGAGGCGGGATCTGCTTACATCAATCCCGGCCGCTCCATGCCTTCTAATTGCTGCTAGCTGGGGGGGGGGGGGGGGGGGGGGGGACTGACACTGACAGAACCAGAGGGCCTCTCCTCCAGACCAGCACAGCCACCAGTCCCAGGGACCGACAGACAACTGGTGTTTGTTTGTCTTTTTCTTTTCTTTTTCTTTCTACCTTCTTGTTTTTTATTTTGGAATCAGACTCATAGTTTCTGATTTCTTTACATATATATACACATACATATAATAGATATAAATTATATAAAAATATATATTATATATTTATATACAGAATATATATTATGTATTATATATTTGTATTTTTTATATATATACATTTTTTACTTTTTTCTTGCTTGCTTGCTTTTTTTTTTTTTTATTGATGTCCAATCTTACTTATTTGTTCCTCTTAGAACAATCTCATTTTTGTAATCAGACTTAGAGGTAGAAGCTCTCAGAGGAGACAGCTTCTGTCTCTTGGTAATCTTTCCTGGCATTTTTCTTTGGCCTCCTTCACTCTGTTGGCCACCAGTCTGGCATATTCTACAGCCTCTTGCTTATTTGTTTTTTTTACTGCACTGCTTCTTCCAGGCGGTACACCAACATTTGTGTTGAAGCACACAGGGAGTAACAAGATGCCGAATCTTGGGTGCTTTGGTCCTAGGTTTCTTACCTTCTCTGTTAAGGGGCTTTCTCACAACAGACTGGTGGACATCATCTTCCTTTGAGAGACTGTAAAGTTTGCAGATTTTGCTAGCTCTTTTGGGCCCCAGGTGATGAGGCACAGTAGTATCAGTGAGTCCAGAAATACCCTTCTTCCCTTTCTTCACGAAGACCCGGTTGAGAACACTGAGATTGGCAACCACAATGCAACCCTGAGCAGATTTGCACTTTCTTTCTCCAGTCCTCCTTAGTCAGTAGCAGGAATGCCCCTTACTCAGCAGCACGTGGACATGGCCATGGGTCAAGACACCTTCTTCATGGGGAAGCCTTGTGTGTCACTGCCACCACCGATTCAGACCAGGTAACCCTTCCATTCTTCACCTTGTTCATCAGCAACAACTTCTGTGGCCATTCCGCTTCTCAAAAATGGTACAAAATTTCCATTCGTCATCCACTTCAATGAGTTTCTGGCAGCCAGTAGCTGGGAAAGAGATGTTCAGTTTCATCCTGAAGCAGCCTACCGCCTCTGAGGTGCCACAAAAACAGGCCCGACTTCCCTACACCTTTTCTATCTCTTTATCTTTATTTTCCTTTCTCTTTCTCTGGATTTAGCTTTATAGTTTTTGATTCTCTATTTGGTCTTCTTTTCTACCCTTTCATTTCTCTCTTTTTATGGGATCAGTCTTCCCCCACGTTTTCCTTTTTTTCCAGGGTTATTTCAACAAACAAATCACAGCACACCTGGTTGAAGGCCCAAACATTCCACCACTACAAGCAAGGAAGAGCTTTGTAGAGGACTGACCAGTGGGATAGAGCAACCAAAATGCAACAGCAGATGCATGCAATCTGCAGGGTAGCAAAAGGATCTCCACAGTTAGAGGGAGACAGCTTTGCAGGATCGAGGTGCAGGACACTTTCTGAAGTGCCAGGCCCTGGACAGTGTATGACCCCTTTTTAATATCCTAGTACTCACAGGCGCAGGACAAGCTATTAAAACACGCAAAAGACAGAAACTTAACCAAAATGACAAAACAGAAGAATTTTCCCCAAAAGAAATTAAGGAAGAAATCACAGCCAGAGAATTGCTCAAAACAGATATAAACAATATATCTGAACAAGAATTTAGAATAACAGTCATAAGACTAATAGCTGGGCTTTAAAAAAAAGAAGCATAGAAGACAGCAGAGAATCTCTTGATGCAGAGATAAAAGACCTAAGAACTAGTTACAATGAATTAAGAAATGCTATAAATGACATGCAAAATAAACTAGATACAGTGACAGCAAGGATGGAAGAAACAGGAGAATAGGTAAAATAGAAAATAAAATTATGGAAAATGATGAAGCTGAAAAAAAAAGAGGGAAATGAAATTACTAGATCATGAGGGAAGAATTAGAGAGCTAAGTGATTGCATAAAATGAAATAATATCTGTATCACAGGAGTTCTAGAAGAAGAAGAGCGAGAGGAAGGAAATAGTCATCCAAGTCCAAGAGGCACAGAGAACTCCCCTCAAAATCAACAAAAACAGGTCAACACCATGGCATATCACAGTAAAACTGGCAAAACACAAAGATAAAGAGAGAATTATGAAAGCAGCTAGGGACGAATGGTCCTTAACCTACAAGGGAAGACACATAAGGGTAGTAGCAGACCTGTCCACTGAAACTGGGCAGGCCAGAAAGGAGTGGCAGGAAATATTCAATGTGCTGAATAGGAAATATGCAGCCAAGAATCCTTTATCCAGCAAGGTTGTCATTCAGAATATAAGAAGAAGAGATAAAGGCTTTCCCAGATAAACAAAACCTAAAGGAGTTCATGACCACTAAACCAGCCCTGCAGGAGATCCTAAGGGGGACTCTGTGAGTGGAAAGCAGCAAAGACTACAAAGGACCAGAGATATCACCACAAACATGAAATCTACAGATAACACAATGGCACTAAATTCATATCTTTAAGAAAGTGAGGGGATGGAGAACCATCTATCATGCTACTGGAAGTCAAAAGAAAGCTGGAGTAGCCATACTTATATCAGGCAAACTAGATTTTAAAAGAAAGACTGTAACAAGAAATGAAGAAGGGCATTATATCATAATTAAGGGGTCTACCATCAAGAAGAGCTAACAACTGTAAATGTTTATACCCCCAATGTGGGGCACCCAAATATATAAATCAATTAATCACAAACATAAACAAACTTATTGATAATAATACCGTAATTGTGGATGATTTTAATTTAATTTAATTTTTTAATATAATTTACTGTCAAATTGGTTTCCATACAACACCCAGTGTTCATCCCAACAAGTGCCCTCCTCAATGCCCATCACTGGGTGATTTTAATATTCCACTTACAACAATGGACAGATCATCTAATCAGTAACGAAACAATGGCTCTGAATGACACATTGGGCCAAATGGACATAACAGATATATGTAGAACTTTTCATCCTAAAGCAGCAGAATACACATTCTTCTCAAGTGCACATGGAATATTCTCCAAAAGAGATCACATACTAGTCACAAAACAGCCCTCAACAAGTACAAAAGACTGAGATCATACCATGCATATTTTCAGATCACAATGCTATGAAAGTTGAAATCAACCACAAGAAAAAATTTGGAAAGCCCCCAAATACATGGAGGTTAAAGAACATTCTACTAAAGAATAAATGAGTTAACCAGGGAATTAAAGAAGAAATTTAAAAATACATGGAAGCAGGGGTGCCTGGGTGGCTCAGTCGGTTAAGCATCCAACTTCAGCTCAGGTCATGATCTCACGGTCTGAGAGTTCCAGCCCCACGTCAGACTCCAGCTCAGAGCCTGGAGCCGGCTGCAGATTCTGTTTCTCCCTCTCTCTCTGCCCCTCCCCCTCTCACATTCTCTCTCTCCCTCTCTCTCTCTCTCTCTCTCTCTCTCTCTCTCAAAAATAAATAAACATTAAAAAAAATTTTTTAAATACATGGAACAAATGAAAATGAAAACATCACAGTCCAAACCCTTTGGGATGCAGCAAAAACAGTCCTAAGAGGAAAATATATCGCAATTCAGGCCTATCTTAAGAAGCAAGAAAGGTCCCAAATACAAACCTAACCTTACACCTAAAGAAGCTAGAAAAGCAGCAGCAAATAAACCCCAAAGCCCGCAGAAGAAGGGAAATAATAAAGATTAAGGCAAAAATAAACAATATAGAATCCTAAAAAACAGTAGAACAGATCAATAAATCTAAGAGCTGTTTTTTTGAAAGAATAAACAAAATTAATAAACCCCTAGCCAGACTTCTCAAAAAGAAGAGGACCCAAATAGATAAAATCATGAATGAAAGAGGAGAAATCATAACCAACACCACAGAAATACAAATAATTATTAGAGAATACTATGAAAAATTATATGCCAACAAACTGGATAATCAGAAAGAAATGGACAAATCACCCACACCTACCAAAACTCAAATGGGAAGAAATAGAAAATTTGAACAGACCCATAACCAAAGAAATTGAATCAGTTACCAAAAATCTCCCAATAAATAAAAGTCCTGGGCCAGATGGCTTCCCAGGGGAATTCTACCAGACATTTAAAGCAGAGTTAATACCTATTTTTCTCAAACTGTTCCAAAAAATAGAAATGGAAGGAAAGCTTCCAGACTCATTCTGTGAAGCCAGCTTTCCTTGATCCCCAAACCAAAGACACCACTAAAAAGGAGAATTATAGGCAAATATCCCTGATGAATATGGATGTAAAAATTCTCAACAAGATACTAGCAAATCAAATTCAACAGTACATTAAAAGAATTATTCACCATGATCAAGTGGGATTCATTCCTGAGCTGCAGGGCTGGTTCAATATTTACAAATCAATCAATGTGATACATCACATTAACAGAAGAAAGGATAAAAACCATATGATCTTGTCAATAGCTGCGGAAAAAACATTTGACAAAATACAGCATCCTTTCTTAATAAAAAACCCTCAAGAAAGTCAGGATAGAAGGAACATACGTTAACATCATAAAAGCCATATATGAAAGGTCCACAGCTAATAGCATCCTCAATGGGGGAAAACTGAGAGCTTTCCCTCTGAGATCAGGAACACGACAGGGATGTCCACTCTCAACCCCTGTTGTTTAAAACAGTGTTGGAAGTCCTAGCCTCAGCAATCATATAATAAAATGAAATAAAAGTCATCCAAATTGGCAAGGAAGAAGTCAACTTTCACTTTTCGCAGATGACATGATACTCTACATAGAAAACCCGAAAGACTCCACCAAAAAACTGCCAGAGCTGATACATGAATTCAGCAAAATTACAGGATATAAAATCAATGTACAGAAATCGGTTGCATTTCTATACACCAATAATGAAGCAATAGAAAGAGAAGTCAAGGAATTGATCTCATTTACAATTGCACTAAAACCCACAAAATACCTAGGAATAAACCTAACCAAAGAGGTAAAAGATCTGTACACTGAAAACTATAGCATAAAGAAATGGAAAAATATTCCATGCTCATGGATTGGAAGAACAAATATTGTTAAAATGTTGATACTATCCAAAGCGATCTACACATTCAATGCAATCCCTATCAAAATAGCACCAGCATTCTTCACAGAGCTAGAACAAACAATCCTAAAATTTGTATGGAACCACAAAAGACCCCAAATAGCCAAAGTAATGTTGAAAAAGAAAACCAAAGCTGGAAGCTCACAACCCCAGACTTTAACCTGTATACAAAACTGTAATCATCAAGACAGTATGGTATTGGCACAAAAACAGATACATAGATCATTAGAATAGAATAGAGAACCCAGAAATGGACCCACAGATATATGGCCAACTGATCTTTGGCAAAGCAAGAAAGAGTATCCAATGGAAAAAAAGACTCTCTTTAGCAAATGGTTCTGGCAGAACTGGACAGCAACATGCAGAAGAATAAAACTGGACCACTTTCTTACACCATACACAAAAATAAATGCAAAATGGATGAAAGACCTAAATGTGAGACAGGAAACCATCAAAATCCTACAGGAGAAAACAAGCAGCAACCTCTTTGACCTTGGCCACAGCAACTTCTTACTTGACATGTCTCCAGAGGCAAGGGAAATAAAAGCAAAAATGAACTACTGGGACCTCAGCAAGATAAAAAGCTTCTGCACAGCAAAGGAAGCAATCAACAAAACTAAAAGGCAACTGATGGACTGGGAGAAGATATTTGCAAATGACATATCTGATAAAGGGTTAGTATTCAAAATCTATAAAGAACTTACCAAACTCAACACCCAAAAAACAAATAATCCAATGAAGAAATGGGCAAAACACGTGGACAGATATTTTTCCCAAGAAGATATCCAGATGGCAAACAGACACAGGAAAAAATGCTCAACATCACATATCATCAGGGAAATACAAATCAAAACCACAATGAGATACTACCTCACGCTGGTCAGAATGGCTAAAATTAACAACTCAGTAAACAACAGATGTTGTCGAGGATGTGGAGAAAGGGGAACCCTTGCATTGTTGGTGGGAATGCACACTGGTGCAACCACTCTAAAAAACAGAGTTCCTCAAAAAAATTAAAAATAGAACTATCCTACAACCCAGCATTTGCAATATTAGGAATTTATCCAAAGGATACAAAAATGCTGATTCAAAGAGGCACATGCACCCCAATGTTTATAGCAGCACTTTCAACAATAGCCAAATTATGGAAAGAGCCCAAATGTCCACCAACTGCTGAATGGATTAAGAAGATGTGGTGTGTGTGTGTGTGTGTGTGTGTGTGTGTGTGTGTATGAAGATGTGATATATATATGCATATATATACATATGCATCACACACACACACACACACACACACACATATATACACCACATCTTCTTAATCCATGTATAATACATACACACACACACACACACACACACACACATACACACATACAATGGAAAACTACTCGGCGATGGAAAAGAATGAAATCTTGCCATTTGCAACAACGTGGATGGAACTGGAAGGCATTATGGTAAGCGAAATCAGTCTGTCAGAAAAAGACAGATATTATATGGTTTTACTCATATGTGGAATTTGAGAAATTTAACAGATGAACATAGGGGAAGGAAAGAAAAGTAAGATAAAAACAGAGAGGAAGGTAAATCATAAGAGGCTCTTAAATACAGAGAACAAACTGAAGGTTGATGGGGGGGTGGGGGTGGGTTAAATGGGCAATGGGCATTAAGGAGGGCACTTTTCAGGATGAGTACTAGGTGTCATATGTAAGAGATTAATCAGTGGGTTCTATTCTTGAGGCTAAGACTACACTGTATGTTAACTAACTTGAGAATAAATAATAATAATAATAATAATAATAATAAAACAAGGGAAATCTGAGAAACTATCACAACCAAGAAGAGCCTAAGAAGACAGGATGACTAAATGTAATGTGGGACCCTAAATGAAACCCTAGGATAGAGAAAGGACACTAGAGAAACATAGGACATCTGAATAAAATACGGACATTAGTAATAATGTATCAATATTGGTTCATTAATTGTGATGAAAGTACCATATTAATGTAAGATATTAATAATTGGGGAAATAGGCAGAAGTATTTGAGAGCTCTAGGTATTATCTTTACAATTTTTCTGTAAAGCTGAAATTATTCTATTTTTAAAGTTGTTTAAAAAAAGATATCAGATAGTTAATGGGATCTCAGGAGAGCAAAGAGGCAGACTTTGGAAGGGAGACTGACAGGAAGAATGTTCCGACAACATGGAGATACTTTTAAGGTACAGCAACACCAAACCCTGCCTGAACCCTGGACAAACAGCAGGACCAAATCTAAGGTCTCTCCTGGCTGAATCTGCTCAGTGGGGCCCAGACCTCATACCTGTACCTCTCTTCAAGGAAGACTGCACATGCAATTCTACTGCTAACTTAGGAAGGTGGGACTAAAAACTGGAAGTTACCTAAACAGGAGGCTGCTCAGTGTGAAAGAAGGATTACAAGCATGGCAAATGGAGAGGGAGAGGGAGAGAGAGAGAGAGAGAGAGAGAGAGAGAGAAGAAGAAGAAGAAGAAGAAGAAGAAGGAGGAGGAGGAGGAGGAGGAGGAGAAGGAGAAGGAAAGAAAGAAAGAAAGAAAGAAAGAAAGAAAGAAAGAAAGGAAGGAAGGAAGGAGGGAGGGAAGGAGAGAGAAAGGAAGGAAGGAAGGGAGGAAGGAAGATAGAAGGATAAGGGCACCTGGGTGGTTCAGTCAGTTAAGCGTCCAACTTCATCTCAGATCATGATCTCACTGTTCATGGGTTTGAGTCCCACATTGGGCTCTGTGCTGACACCTCAGAGCCTAGAGCCTGCTTCGGATTCTGTGTCTCCCTTTCTCTCTGCCCCTCCCCCACTCACACTCTGTCTCTTTCAAAAATAAAATAAACATAAAAATGTAAAAGAAGAATAGAATGGACAGACAGACCTATTTGGAGGAAGTATAAAAACAGAGAAATAAAATATTATAGTATGTACCTGTTCATAAGATCTAGATCAATCAGTAAAACTGAGTCAAAAATTTTTTCTCCTCTTCTTTTATATCCAAATACAAAAGTATATGTATTTCAAGAGTACTTTATTACAACATTGAGAGAGGGCATGTCCAGGATGCTAGCCTACTAAATGAGGGGAAAAAATTACCATAATAAAAAAATATACGAGTTGGCTGTGACAAAGTTCTCACCCATTCTTGGCTCCCAACTTTCCATCTGACAGAGGAAAACTTCCTAGAATTTCATTAGAAATACTATAGTGTTTGGACACCCGGGTGGCTGCCAGTTAAGTGTCCAACTCTTGATTTCAGCTCACGGTTCGTGGGTTCAAGCCCCACAGAGCACTCTGGCTGACAGTGCAGAGCCTGCTTGAGATCCTCTCTCTGCCCCTCTCCACCCTCTCTCTCAAAAATAAACATGTTTTTAGGGGCGCCTGGGTGGCTCAGTTGGTTAAGCATCTGACTGCATCTCAGGTCGAAGTCTCGCGATCTGCGAGTTCGAGCCCCATGTCAGGCTCCGTGCCCATTGATCAGAGCCTATTTCGGATTCCATGCCTGCCACTCTGTCTGACTCTCTCCCATCCGTTGTCTGTGCCAAAAAAAGTAAATAAAGGTTAAAAAAAATTAAAAAAAATAAACATGTTTTTAAAAAAGAAATATTATGGTGTCTGTGACCTGAAGAGCTAGGTACTGATGATGCCCACCCCCCACTTGAGATAGGGACTAAAGTACTACCGATGCCAGGATTTCCTGGGAGAGGTCCAACCACCAGCAGAAGGGCAGGTACCCATGAAGTGACCTCAGTGGAGAAGTGAGCCCAGCATGTGGGGAGAAGTGAGCCAAGATCACAAGACAAGGCAAAGCAGTAGCTGTCCCAGCTTCATGAGTGGGGAGGCCATGGTAACACCATTCTGGCTGGTTACAAGATGAGGCACAGACTCCTCACTGACTCAGTCTCCTTCCATTTGGAAAAAAAGGCAAGGGGGTGGACATGGGCAAGTCTTGTCACAGGATCCACATGCACAGGACCCAGGAGGGTCAGGAGGGCTGGGCTGGATCTGAGGAACTTTAGCAGCCAGAGTTCTTGGGCTTTCACTCTGCTGCCCTCCCCTCTGCATCTCAGCTACTCTCTCCTCTGCACTTTTCTCTTTTCCCTGCCAGGTATACTTCCACGTGCTCTACCTTTCTGCCTTGTAGCTGATGCTTATCCTTGTTTCTGCAGGTGCCCCATGATGGCCCCTATCAGCCCTTCTCTAACCCAGGGCCTTCCCGCTGGACTTCCCCGTTAGCTGCATCATCCCCTGGGTATTTCCACACCCAAGTTCTTTCCCAGAGAAGTGGTCAGATTGTCCTGCTCACCTCCTCACACCAGGACCAACCAGAGATCCCTGAGCAGCCTTGTTCTGTTCGCCTCCTGTTCATCCCAGTGGTGAGTGACTCAGTCATTTCAAGCTACTACAACAAGAATACTCCAGACTAAGAGGTCTACACAAGGGAAACCTCTTTCTCACAGTTCTGGAGGCTGGAAAGTCCAAGATCAGGTTTCTGGCTATTCCGTTCCTGCAGAGAGCTCTCTTTCTGGTGTGCAGACTGTCATCTCACTGTATCCTCACCTGGCAGAGAGAGAAGCATGCTTTCATTTCTCTTTTTATAAGGGCACTAATCCCATCATGAGGGTGAAGCCCTCCTAAAGGCCCCACCTCCTAACACCATCACATTGGAGGTTAGAATTCCAACACGTGAATTTTGAGGACATACAACCATTCGGTCTATAGCAGTGAGGGAGGGATCTCCTGCTCTAAATAGTGGATAAAGACCAAACGGATGACACCTAATACTGAGCAGTGGTTTATTAGTCATATACTCACAGTCTAGAGAGGAGGAGACCACATGCTATGCAGGGTCCCACAGGGGTTATGCCTGCAACACAGTGAACCAGCAAGGACTGTGGTAGGCAGGCATCACAGTAACAAGAACTTACAGGGGCCCTGATTCCTGCAGGACATAATTGTCTCATTGGAATAGTTTCCCAGGTTGGTGGGTGGGTTAGTGGAACCCATTAGGTTGAAAGTTGGGTGCAGTGCAGCTGGTCCAGTGGACAGAGGAACTAGCCAGGTAGGGGGACATATCTGGTGAGATCAGGGGAATGCATAGTTAGGCTCTGGGGCTCAAAGATGTCACAGCAGCACATGAAATTTTAGGCCTTACGCTACAAGCCTCTGAATCAGCTGGCCTGGTGACAAGTGCCACCTAGGGAGGAACGCGGAGTGTGGGGCTGGGTCACATGTTACTCAACGCGGCAGCTCAGATATCAGGACGAACATGTCAGGTGGGAAAGCGAAATGTTCAAAAACACAATGGGATAGCTCCCTAGAAGCAGCTTGTATTCAATTTCTGTATCAGCTCATGCTATGACTAGAGGCCCGACATGGGGAAGAAATAAAATTCTCCCATAATTTGCTGCTTGTAATTACAAAGAGTAGGAACAACAAAATGTTTCTTAGTGAAATGTGGAAGGATTCTTTCATGCTTGCAGCAGCCACATTGGCTTGCCCATGTTCTCTGCCCTGAGATACTCACTCCCTCAGACTTCAGCAGTCTCTGGAACTGGCCTGCAAATGCTCCTGCATGGACATGATCACTGACTGCCCATCCCTCATCCATTGCCCATTTTATTTTATTTCATTTTTTTTTTAAGTAGGCTTCACAACAAGCACAGATCCCAACGAGGGGCTTGAACTCATGACCGTAGGATCAAGACCTGAGCTAAGAGTCAGACGCTTAACAGACTGAGCCACACAGGCACCCCCCTTGTCATATTTTTTTAAATGTCTATTTATTTTTGAGAAAGAGAAAGAGCATGAGCAGGGGAGGGGCATAGAGAGAAAGAGACAGACAGACAGACAGACAGACAGAGGATCCGAAGCAGGCTCCGGCTGACAGCACAGAACCGGATGTTGGGCTCGAACTCACAAACCGTGAGATCATGACTTGAACAGAAGTTGGACACTTAACTAACGGAGCCACCCAGGTGCCCTGGCATTGCCATATTTTAAAAATCCCATTTGCCCCATGTTACTTCAAGCTTCCTCCTAATGCCCCTGCCCTAAGCCTGACCCCTTTGCACCCAAAACACCACCTGCTGGTCACAGTCATTGAAGGAAGATGTCCTGTCCTCAGGACCCTACTGAGAGCCCTAATGAGGACCGAAGGAGAGGAGGACGCCCTACTGAGCCCAACCCTGTGCTCACACTACCTCCTTCCTTCTCCTTCTCTGCTCCCCTCCTGGCAGTACAGCCCCTGCCTAGATCCCTGCCTCAGCCACTGGACCAGGGCACCAGGACCTGATACCCACAAACAGGGTCTTCGTGAAGGATGGGAAATAATGTCAACTTTACACCTTCAGGAGTAAAGCCAGGCAACAGACTGTCCACTGAGCTTCTGAGAGGAAAGACCACCAGGAGGGACATGATGCTGCAGACCTCACTCTCCTTCAGTTCAATAAAGACCAAGGGTAAGCATTGCTCATATTTGTGGCATTTCCAGAGCTGAATCTTCTCTACCCCTTGTCATTTTGGGGCCTCCAACTATCTCCTGGGGATACCCCAGAACTCCATGTCCGGCAGAGCAGATGGCCTTGCCGGCATATTCACGTGTACAGCTGGGAACAAAACATGCTCACAGAGGTAAAACGTGCTTTACCCAGGCAACATTTGACTCTGATGAAGTTTGCAGGTGAACTCTGTCCCTAAAGGGAAGAGAGGAAATGCAGATGAAAGAGGATGTGCAGGAGGTGAAACAGGGGGGCTGGGCAGAGGACTGCAGAAGACAAGAGCTGGGCCTCGGAGTTTGCCGAGCAAAAGGGAGCAAGAAGGGGCGTGGATGCTGGTCCACCTCTAACAGAGACTCATGGCCGTGTCAGCCCCCGAGCTGAACCAGTTGCCCCCATCTCAGAGAAGAAGGGGCTTAGACCTCAGGGGATGTGGATGGAGAGCAATGGGAACAGGGCCTAGATGGGGTCTCTAAGAGCCGAGCTCTTCTCACTGAGAACACGGCCCCCTAAGCAGGCAAATGGGAATTCTGGGGGATCAATTGGAAAAGCCCTGAACATCGGTATCAGGAGAACCGCTTGGGTGGTCTGAAGCAACTTTCATGTGATAAAACTGAGGCTTCTCTGAAGGGAAAGGGAACCGCAAGTTTCTGATCACCTTCCTGAGGCAATTTGAACTTCTAAATCCTCTCCGCCCTCCTCTCCTTTTCCAAGATCTCCCTTCCACTCCAGCTGCCTCTGTGGGGTCAGAGAATTCCCAGCCAAAGCGGATGAACTCCAGGGTGCCTCTGGGACAATTTTGAAGCCAGAAAAGTGAAGGTGCAAAGTCACCCTGGAATATGGAAGAAAGAGAGGCAGCTTCTCTAGTTCAACAAGCATCGGAGCTCAACGTGCAAGCCTGGGACCAGTCCCGTCATGGTTCTGATGGTATGTAGGGCCGTTTACAGATGAAAAGGAGCTTATTGTCACAGGAGGCATCATTCCATGACTGAAGCGAGGACATCTTTATATTGGCACAGTGTTCATTGTTCCCAAAATTATTGGGCTCACCTGGAATCCAGAACCTACCAAAGGAAAAAACAAAGAAAAACTTACATCCAATGAAGAAATGAGTGACTTCAATCCCAGCTTTGGTCCTGAGTGATAGCATCACAAGTTTTTGTACCCATGCCTGAGAGGAAGGGGGCTGGTGAGCTGTCAATCTCAAAGCCTGAAATCACTCTCCCAACTCAGAGCCAAGCCAGCCCACCACTCTCAAGGCCCTCCGCAAACCCACACTGCAAAGACTGAGACGTAGAACAGGGGATCTGCCGAGGATGGGTAGAAGGCCATGCCGCCAAACCCCAGATGGCACGGAGAGGCCATGGATTTGTCCCCGGTCCCACAGGAAATTGGTGGCAAAGGTGAGCTAGATCTCAGCTCAGTGTTCCTACCACCTGAGGATGGGGAAGAACCACAAACCCCGTAGTCACCCCGTCCTTCATGCCCTGGTCCTGGCCCAGGAAAGTCAGGCTGGGAAGGAGGCTCTGGGGCTTACCTTGCACTCTGGACCTTGTTAAATGGAGTATCGTCTACCCAGTACCAGTCCCCCTCACTCCCGGCTTTGGTCAGGCCGATCCAGTAGAAAAGTCCACCTGCCATCTTGTACAGAAACTCCTATAGGGAAGGAGGAGTGAGGCACCTGCTACAATGTGCAAGTGGAACATCTGTCTCTCTGGGTGTTTTTGTTCTTGTTCTCTCTGTCCTCAGTGCCAGCCCCCACATACCACACACACTGACCTCTCTCAAGCCCCTTCCTGTCCCTGCCCAGAGTCCATCTTCCAAAGTCTAATTTGTCTTTTCCCCGCAACTAACAGACTCAGGTCTCAAGATCTTGGGCCTTTCTGCTCCTCAGGAAGTAGGTTCTGGAGTACAAGAAAGACTCAGCTAAACCCCAGAGCAGGGACCCCAGGAGAAGGGCCCAAATACTAATAACTGAAATGCAGTGAGCACTTAATATGTGCAAGGCACCGTGCATTTATATGCATCTAGTCAGCCGTTCTCTGAAGCAGGTACTGTTATCATGTGTGCTTCATTGATCAATAGGCTCATCTAATGAAGTTAAATAACTACCCAGGCTCTGGGACCAGTTAGGAGCAGGGTTAGGGCTCTAGACCCCAGAGCACACACTCTTACCTGCTCTACTAGTCCACCTCCCAGATGAAAGGGGCTCGTTCAATATTTTGCTCACTGGGTAGGAGACTTCTTGGGTTATGTAGTGTTATTAATGTTATTCACAAACGTTTTTGTTTTCTGGGCACCTAGAAAGATTGTACCTCCCTGCCCTCTCTGAAGCTGGGACCACCGCATCATTTGCTTTAGCCAATGAAATGTGAGCAAAAGTGATATCTGTGATTTCCAGGCAGATGCTTAAGAGCCAACGTACGATTTGCCATGTTCTCCTTCCCTGTTTCAGCAACTGTGGAACCATACACTGAGATGGAGTCTCCTTTGGCCTGGGTCCTTGAGTGACCACACAGGCAGAACCCCTTGCAGACCCTTGCTGGACATGTAGTGCAACTGAGAAGTAATCCTTCATTGCTAGGTCACTGGTATTTGGGGATTACTGCACCATAATCTTGCCCATCCTTCCTGATATGGCTGTTAATACACCCCCTTCTTTGAGCTCATTGGAACAGAACTTACCTGTTCACTCTCCGAGGCCACTGAGGTCAGGTGTGAGTCCCTGGACACACAGAACTGCTGGGCACTGTACCAGGTCTTTGGGACTTGAGAAAAGTAATAAAAGTTCCCCTTGAAGTACTTCCAGCCTTGAGAAACCATCTGCAGAATGTCATCTGGAGAACAAGGATGAAAGGTGAACATTGGGGTTCCTGTTTCCTCTGGGTGCTGGCTGGGGGTGGTTCTCGAGTGGGATCCCAGAGACAGCAGCGAATGGGGCTGGGTTCTGGGGTCCTTGGGTCCCTGGGTCCTTGTGTAAGGGCTCAGGGACACTGTGTCACAGGCTGAAAGTCTAACTGAGAGTGGTAGAGTATCTGGGCTTAGATAGGGGAGAGTTAAAAATATTGATCAAGAATCGGTCCCTCCTCCTAAGAGGAAACAATTATCTGTTGGCCATCACAAGTGGCTGAGCCCCCGCACGCCAGGGATGGAACTTAATGGATAAATGGCTAGGTTTGAGGCAGGACAGAGAGACTCCCTAATGGCTTCATACTCTGTGCCTTAGTGTGAGAGCCCATGCTGGTCCCTGATCCCTTTTCTCCTGAACAGCCCCTAAGTCCTCCAAGCCCACTGCTGAGCCCTTGTTTCTTAACTTTCCAACCATGCCTGCCCAGCTCCTCTTCCCCTTCCCTCCACACGTGCCAGCCCAATGGCCTCATGCCTGAAGCTGGCAAGGCTCCACAGGCCACTGGTCAGCTTACAATGTTCTTTTCTGAATCACTTACTTTGCTGTTTGAGCACCTTGCTGATATTCTCCAAACTGGTCTGGAGTCCCTGGACCTTTGCATTTAAAGAACTGGCTTTATCCAAATTTCTTTTTAACTCTGGAATTTGGGCATTTAAGTCATTGACCGCCTCCCAACTTCTTGTCAACATCTGGATCTGTGCATTGGCTTCCTTCACACCAGTTTCCAACTTCCAGATCTGAGAACGCACATGATCCAGGCTGGCATTCACCTTCTGGACCTGAATGCCGGTTGCCTCCATGCCTCCTCTATTCCTCTTAATCTCAGAGCCCAGAGCGCTGATGTTGTCCACACGGCCTTTCAGCAACTGAGCATTGTTCTTTACATTTGATATTGTACGCATAAACCAGGGATCTGGATTTGAGAAAGTCAAGACGTCAGGCAAAGGGACTCCCAGGGACTCAGAGTGTTGTCAGGGTGATAAAAGGAAGGGAAAGTAAGGGATAAGCTTAAGCTACCCAAAGAGCTGTTGCTTACCCTCCATTCACTCATAATGTATTCATTCAACAAACATGTGATGGGCACCTAGCACTTGCTGGGAACTCTTGCAGATGCAGGTAATGCACAGATTGATAAAACACAGACCGTCTGTTGGAGGACCTCATAGGGAGGCAGAAGCAGGGATTAGTACCCAGTCCTAAACTTGCTTTGCATATTTGAGGTACATTTGGTAAAAGGATGCCCTCAGTTACTTCCTTGTTGCATCCCTGGGGGCTCCATCACTTGATTCCCAGTTCTTCCTTCCAGAGGCCCCTACAGTGGCATCCACTAGGGCAGCACCCTTCCCACATCTACCCACAGGCCCCCTGTGGCCATGATGGGGGCCAGGCGTGCAGACTTCCAATCTGGAAGTGACTTCTCCAGAGAATATGGAAAGAGGGAATTATGAAACCATTTCTACCCTTCCCTTATCCCACCCACCATGACACTCTGCTCAGGCTACAGGCTCGAGTGGCAGATAGGAGACCAAAAACAAACCAAGAGGAAACTCTGCTCAGAGGCTCCAAGTCTGAGACCAAATATGTCCCAAAGCCTTGAAGGGAGAAGACAGATGTTGCCTCCCCCTGCTTTCTGGAGACCTGGTGGGAGGAAGAAGGCTCTGCTAGCAGAGGACATGAGGGGCTAGGCAGAGCAGAAGAAGAGGAAAGATAAGTCACACAACCAGTGAACAAGTAGGAAGTCTCCCTTGACATGACCTCAGCAGGAATGGGAAGAAGAATGAAAAGAACATGAACGGGTCCTGGTGAGAATGGTGAACCAGGAGATCTGTTGGCTCACTGACAGACTCTCCACCTAGTTGGTCGGGGCTGAATGCAGTTGGAAGCCCTTCTTTTGTGGGGTCAAAAACCATTTTGCTCACTGTTAACAGCTGCCCACAAGATTCCACACAAAAAGAACACAGCTCGGGGGCGGAGTGGGGATGACACGGGATGAAGAAATGGGTGAATGTTTCCTGGGGACAAAGCAGCATATCCTTGAGCCCAAGCATGCAAGTGCTGATCTCAATCCGGAAAATCTCCCCGGGATTGGGAAGGAGAGAGCAGCAGCTCATCTTACTGGGAACAGGGGACCCAGAGACTGCCCCTGGAAAGAGGGGAAATGAGACAAATGGAAAAGCCAGAGGTGGGAGACACAACTGAACAGAGGGTCTGGATGTTGAGGGAGCCAGCTGACTGTGGAGAAAGACCAAGCTTGGATGACAGAACGTGAGGACTTACAGAGAACGGCCTGCAGCAGGATGGAAGCAGCCAGGCCCAGCGTCAGGATGATGACTGCAGCCCGGACTGTGAGAGATTTCCTCAGAACCAGAGATGGACCCGTCTTGGGAGGAGGCTCTGCCAGAAGAAGAAGAGAACATGTGTTGAAGGACCTGCCAACAGCAGAATGCAGGGCACCAAGCAGATTCTGAGCAGAGGCTGGTGCTTGCCTCGGGGCCAGAGAGAGATGTTCTGTTTATCTACACTGAAGTGCACATCTGAGACCTCGCTCTCAGCAGCCTTCATCCTGCACACTTGCACCTGCAGCACAGGTACACTCAGCTGGCTGTCTCCCCAAGGGCATTTTATCTAGAAAAAAATGGGAAGTGAGTCCCACAGGAGGTCGTCATGTCACCCCAAAGTTCCCCATTCCTGGCTTAGACACCTTGCCTGGCCTCAGCCACAGCTCAGTCATCTCCGCAAAGGTCTGAGCTCTCAAGAAGAGGCCACGTGTCTTCTTCTCCCAGGGGCCTGCTGCATGGACACTTTAACCATATTGTCCCAACGCTGCTCTATTTCTCTTAGAAGACTCCCCTCATCCATCATCCATCTATGCATGCATGCATCCCACAAATGCATATGGGGTGCCTCCTAGGTACGAGGCGCTGTACGGGGACTGGGCCACAAAGATGACTAACTCACAGTCTGTACTCCAGCAGCTTACAATCTGGTAGGAAAGACAGACCTGAGCAAATAAATTACGATACAGTGTTATGAGCATAACAATAGAAGAATACATGCCATCCAAAGGAAGTACAAAGAATGGAATAATGGTAAAGAGCTCCAGGTAGAAGGATTAGCACACTCAGAAGTATGGGGGCATAAGACAGCATGGAGTGCCAGTTGATGGTGTTGGAGTGTAAAGACTGTGACAGGAACGGGAAGGGCATGGGGCTAAAGAGGCACCTGGGGTCAGATCATGAAGATCCTCCTGGGTCATATTAAGGAGCTTGAACTTTGGTTTATGGGTGACATGGAGCCAATGAAGGACTTCAGGCAGGAGAGAGACAAGGGCAGGGACACTGGAGAAAGTTCACTCTGGCGGTGGCGAGGAACATAGAAGAGGGTGTGGAAAGCCTGGAAGCAGGGAGACCAGTAAGGAGACCGCTGAAATAAAATACTTTCTGTTATCAAGGCATCTTAGATGATACAGCATCCCTTTATAAAAGTAGGGTTTGGAGATTCAAAATGTAAATGTAAGATGTGGGTTCTCCTCCTTGCTTCCTGCACTTACGAGCTTCTCAAAGTGGGGAGGCTCAGCGCCATCAGACCAGGAACTGTTCTTTCATATGTGGGAGAAGCTAAGGGCAAATAGGAGCTGATCTGGGGCTCAGTGAAGGACTAAGTTCTCTCCTGGGAAGCTTCTCATGCTTTGAAGAAGTCGGTCACATCAGAGAAACCTGGTACATAACACATTCTAAACAAATATTACTTGGAAGACAGGAAAGAAAGGGTGGAAGTGAGGAAAGGAGACAGGGAGGGAAGGAGAAAAGGAAGGGAGTTGGTCCAGATAATTAGATAGATGGACAGAAGGTTGACTGGCTGGCTAGCCATACAGGTGGAAGATTAGTGGATGGGAGTTGATGGCTGATCATTACTCAATTCTGAAACCTAGAGTCTGTAGATTAGGATCTGTCTTCCAGAAGCTACTGACATTATCATTCATTTATTTCCACAGCAAAGACATGAGAGAAGTATGATTTACACCTTACTCAATAATGCATGAAAATTCTGGCCACAGGACTAGAAAGCTGGCCGAGGCTTGCTGAATGTGAGCCAATGGATATGGACGACAGTGTGGTACCAGGGACAAGGTACCTGGCTAGGTACCTGACTAGGCCTCAGACTGGAGCTCCTCCTCTGACTGGATGAGGACTGACCCAGAGAGGACTCCTCGCCACACTCCCCAAGTGGTGGGAAAGAACCTGGGCCACAGGGTGGTGGCCTTTCACCCCATCTCATCTGCTCCCCATCCACATTCTGTCTGTAGCTTCCAGAACTGCTACCTGTTCTAACCTTTGACATTACCTAATCCCTCATTGCCTGTCTCTGAACATTTATGACTATACCCCACTCTCTCCAGGTGGCTCATTTGGTTACAGAACCTTGGTTCCACCAGTGTTCAGAAGGGATTAGAATGTTCTGGTTCTGGGATCTCATGCTCGCACCCAGTCAAACCTCAGAGTTGCCTCAGCCCTTCTGCTCCTAGCCCCTGGCCCTACATTTACAACCTGTCATAGTCCAGAGCCTGGGGTAGAGAAGAAGCCAAATTACTCAAGGCTCTGGTAGAAGGGGCCTATGAGGTCTTGGTCACCTCCTGAGGCATGTGGGAGAGGCTGCCCAACCTGGAGTGTGTGGACTCTTCCTTCTCTGTCCAAAAGTTGGCTTTTCCCAAACTTCTGCTGGTTCGTAGCATCAGGTATTAATGAAACACCTATATGCCTTCTCACTAGTCCCAGGAAAGGATCCAGAGACCTCACCAAGCTGAGCCCACTGCATAAGAAGGGGCTGGGCTTGGGGGGCATATGCTCTGAGTGGTGGGAATAGAGGCCTCACATAGATATTCTGCTGAGCCAGCATGAGGAAGCTAAGCAAGAAGCAACCAGAATCTTGGGCTGTGGACCCAGCAGGGTTTCAGAGATGGTGGATGTAAAAGTCCCAGCCATGAGGAGTTTCATTTCCCACTTTGTGGGGAAGAACAGAGTCACAAGCTATTTTCCTAGGGCCATGCTCATCTATCTGCAGGTACTGACTGAGCATGTCTCCCATGCATCCCTCTGGGTGCCTATCTGGCTCCTGACCTGACAGTCTTGGAGGAAAAAGACAAAGCAAGAGGCGAATACCTCAGCCATACTTTCCTGCCAGGAAAATGGGAGGCTCTTCTGGACACTCAGGAGATCCCAGCTCTTCTAAACAGAGGAGGAACTTTGGGTCAGACTTAGAGTGACCAAAAATCACTGCCGTGATGAGAGAAAGGGAAGCCCATGCTCATTTCTCTGTTTCTCCACTTGTCATGCCCTTGGGGTTCTAAGACTTTCTTTGGAGAAGGATGGAGGAAGGAAACAGTTTTGCCACTTTCCCCCTTGTCTGGTTGGGATTCTCCTTCTGCTTGGAGATGGACCATGGCCATAGTCAGTGGAAGTGGAGAAGAGACCTGGGTTGCTTGAAATGCCCCAGCAGAGCCAAAAGTCATCTCCAAGGAGAGCAATCCCAATCCCTCCAGTCAAGGCCTGGAGGAAACCAGAGTGGACAACACACTGGGAAAGGGGATGGGGAGGCCTGGGAGGGGGTTGCAGAGAGGAGAGGGGAGAAGGGCTATGAGATGAGAATGAAGACACTGTGACAGCTGGTCAGGCTTTCCACAGCCTCTGAGGGGACTCCTGTGTATAATGTGATGTCAGGTTTGACCAGCAGACCCCAGATAACCAAGGGATTCTAGGCTGACTTCTGGGTATGTGTCCCAGCAACAGGAGACAGGGCAGAGAAACCAACACGAAAGCAGTGGTGGGAGTACCATTCATCCTCCAGTTCTCCTAGGATGCCCATTTTGCACCAGGTGCAAGAAGAAAGACAGCTAGAGACACTGTCTCCAGAGATAGTGTTCCTCTTGCGGACAAAATGTACATCTTTAATTCTGGGAAGGATTAAAGGATGAAGGACAATTCAGGAAGCCTCTCCAGGTCTCCCTTGATGTTGGGAATGGGTTCCTCTTTTTTAGGATATTACGTAGGGGCAGGTTTCTCTGGAATGATGACAATGGGCCAGACCTCAGTGAATAGGCCATTACATCTGGTGGCATCCAGTGTGGTGTGGATATGGGTGAGTAGCCTGGTTACATAGAAGGATCACCATGTTTTGGGCTGAGGAAGCTCCTCTGAACCAACCAAATCAAAGAGCTCTTGCCTGTGACCTTAGTAGGAAAGGCAGATTCGTGTCGGGAAAGTAACAAAAGGCTCTTGGGGAAAGTATGCCTAGTTTTTTTTTAAGTTTATTTATGTATTTTGACACAGAGAGAGAAAGAGAGTGTGCAAACGTGGGGGAGGGTCAGAGAGAGAGGAAGAGAGAATCCTAAGTAGGCTCTGCACAGCCAGTGTGGAGCCCAAGGCAGGGCTCAGACTCACAAACAGTGAGATCCTGACCTGAGCTGAAGTCAGACACTTAGCCAACTGAGCCACCTAGGGACCCCTGCCTAGTTTCTTTTTTAAATCTTTTATTTATTTATTATATCACTAATGCTATTTATTACAGAAAAAAATCCAGGTAAGCAAAAAGAAAAAAATTACCTACCATAAAAAAATCTGTGCAATTTATTCTTTCTAACTATCTACATGTATGCATGTATGTGTGTGTGGGGGTGGGTGTATCTCCATAGCTATATCTATGTGCATATATTTATATAAGTATCTAACAGGATGGCTTCTGCTTATTTTCCCCAGCGTCCTTCCCATCTCCATTTCTGATACCAAGAGTCCCCTTCCTTTGGGAAATGAGCCCTCCCTTTTTTAATCCCCACATTGCTTGGTTCATAGCATCAGCACTTTGAGTTTCTATCACACCTCATCATCCTGACACAGAGACTTCTGCCTTTTGCTTCTACTTTTAAGGACCTTTATATTACCCAGATAATCCAGGATAATTTCCCTACCTTAAAGCCAGATGATTATCAACCCTAATTCCACTTTGCCATGTAACTTTATAAACTCCCAGGTTCTGGGGATTAGAATGTAGACATCTTTGGGGCCATTATTCTGACTACCATATTAAGTTAGAGTAGCCTTAATAGAACCATTCAGAAAGCTTGGTATATACCCCTAGAGTTTGAGAGATATAGAGTCTGATACTGGACACATGAAAGAAGTCTAAGGCCTTCAGTAGATGAATGGATAAATAAACTGTGGTATACCCAGACAACAGAATATTATTCAGTACAAAAAAAAAATGAGCTATCAAGCCATGAAAAGACGTGAAGGAACCTTAAATATTATTAAGTGAAAGAAGCCAATGTGAAAAGGCTACATACTATATGGTTCCAACTAGATGACATTCTGGAAAAGGCAAACTATGGACACAGTAAAAAGATCAGTAGTTGCCAGGGATAACTGGGAGGGAGGAAGGGACAGGTGGAACATGAAAGATTTTTAGGGCAGTGAAACTATTCTGTAGGATACTGTAATAGTGAGTACCTATCAATATACATTTGTCAAGACCCATAACATGTACAAGAGTGAACCCTAATGTGAACTATGGGCTTTGAATGATAATGGTGTGTTGGTGTAGGTTCATCACCGTAACAAACGTACTGTCTGGTGGGCGAGGCTGATAGTGGAGGAGGCTGGGGGAAGGCTAGGTGGGGACTGTATGAGAACTCTCTATACTTTCTGTTTAATTTTACTGTGAACATAACACTGCTCTAAAAAATAGTCTATTTAAAGTGAATGGGGAGTGGGAGGGGGGGACCTGGGTGGCTCAGTCGGTTAAGCATCTGCCTTTAGCTCAAGTCATGATCTCACAGCTCGTGAGTTTGAGCCCCTCAATGAGCTCACTGTTGTCAGCACAGAACCCTCTTTGGATCTTCTGTCCTCCTCTCTCTTTGCCCTTTCCCCACTTATACTCTCTCTCTCAAAAATAAATAAATCTTAAATAAAGTGAATGGGGACTCAGTCAGTCTCCCTAACTAGAACCTTAAACTTCCTTTGCCTCCCGCTGCTCCCTAGAGATGTCCCTGATCCCTGCAGCAGCAGCTTCCATCCAGTGCCCTTAGAATGAGTGTCTTCCATCATACCTCTGCTGGGAACATCCCCACAGAAATGGATGGTATTGCTCTCATTCATTCACTCAAGCATTCATTTATTCATCCAGCGAAATTTATCAAGTGCTCACTGCGTGCAAGCTCTATGCTAGATGTTAAGGATTCTGCCTTGAACAAAACAGTCACGGCTCCTGCCCTGCAGGACAATGCAATTCTCTCTGGATAATTCTTGGCATTCACTCGTTCTTTTGCAAGAAAAATAAAGTGTATCTGTGATTACGCCTAAAGCAATAACAACAACAAAAACCTTGCAGTTTAAAGTGGTGTAAAATATGAGATTTTCCCAAACTACTTTTATTAAAAAACAGTACAGAGACATAGGTTCATGCTTTCATTTCCTGAAAATAAATCTGCTTCTCCTAATATATCTCTCAACTACGTGACAACTATATACTCACACTGCTGTTACCCAGAGCCCCCTTCCCTGAGTGGGGTGGGAGAGAATGAGAGCCACATGTCTAGGACCCAGTGCAGTGGTCCTCAACCCCTGGAACACATTTGTAAAAATGACAGTGCCACATCCCCCCAAATCTGACTTATTTGGTGTGGGTTAGGATTCAGACTTGAGTGACTCCTCCATGCAGTCAGGGTTAAAAACCATCAATCCAGTGGAAAAACGTGAGTTCTGGCATGGAATCCTGCTCTTCCCTACGTTGGTTGGGTGGATGATTTAGGGGAGCGTATGTCACCTGTGTAAGTTCAAGAGACGTGAAATAACTTTATACGGAAACACTTTAATGCTGCGTAACAAGAGCTGCTCCATCTAGGTGACTGGTGAGTGAAAATGTCTGGCGGCACTTGTTCAGAATTAATGATCTTGAACCAGAAGGGGGAGAAAAGAAGCAAGTTATCTTGTGGCCAAAAGACCCAAACTTCAAGACTCCATAGCTTAACTGCTCTAGGCCTGCAAGTTTATGTGCACGGGGCCTTGAAAAGAGCAACCCACATGTTACTCCCTGTCAGTCGCTCACATGAAACACAAACACAGAGAATCAAGAACACGCCCGGAACCTCTCACCAAACTCATCAACAGATGTTTATTGTGTGCCTTCTGTGTGCCAGGACTGCACTAGCTCCAATAAATACTGGAGCTTACAATAAATATAGCAGAAATAAGTACATCACATGTGTTGCGTTAAGTGACACGAAGGAAAAGTTCATGGAGCACTCAGAGCATATAGAAGACAAGACCTTGTCTGTAGGGATTAGAGAAGGCTCCCCTGGAAAGTGACACTTGAGCTGAGAATCTGAAGGAGAAGTGGGAGTAAACCTTATGGCAGAGAAAAATTCATTCCTGCAAGAGGGACTGCTGCGGGAGGCTGGCACAATGGAAGAAGGAAGGTCAGAGAGACTGAAATAAAGGGATGACACAGTCCGGTATTTGAAAACAAAGGCTCCAGAGACAGATCAGCCAGGTTCAAACCTGGGTGGCTGCTTTCAATGTATAACCCTAAGCAAGTTACTTAACTTCTCTGTGCTTCGACTGCCTTGCCTGTAAAATGGGCATGACAATGATATCTGCCTCACAGGGCTTTGATAGAGATTCAATGAGTAAATACAAACACAGGTGTATAGTAAGTACTCAATAAATGGTATTATGATCACTATTCATAATAATGATACTCCTACTTCTATACGTATAGGGGTGGAAACACTCATCTACCTAGTATCTTATTGATTACATTGGACCCTTTCCTTCAGGAGTGGGATAGTAAATTGGTCCTGAGAGTGAGAATATGTTTGTCCCACAACAATATTGCCAAAAAGCCCCCTAGAGGAAGGAACTCTCAATGATCAGTAAACTGAATGACCCTTCTGTGCGTTAAGAGTCAGCCTCTTTGCCCAGCTGATTACTCTGTGGGCTTATGTTCAAAGTGTCATGTATGTTGGCTATGTATGGGCTCAATAGCATGGATTTCTCCTCTCCAATGCTGTCACCACTGTACTCAATCTTCCGGCACAGCAGCTAACTCTGAACCTTCAAAATGTTATCTTTCCCTGGGTGGATCAGAGTGCCACCTAATAGCAGGTGGATTGCCATCATGGAGGGGGCAGCGCTTTGTCGTCATTGCCAAAGAAACTCATTTTGAATTTAGGTTTGTTCTCAGTGGTTGCCATCCTTTTACCCGCAACACAATCCATAGTCATTTATTGCATATCATGGCGTCCCACACAACATAGTCCTTCCAAGGAACTCACTTTAGAGTGAAAGAAGAAAGGCAATGGGTTTGTGCCCATGAACCTCATTGGATTTGTCATGTAGTCCATCACCCAGAAATAAGTGGCCTTGTAGAACAGTGGACTTGAGTGCTGGAGAGTCAGTTCTAGTACCTCCTGGGAGGCAAAGCCTTGAAACATTGGGAGCTGTTCTGTAGCATGTAGCACCTGCTTTAAAATATGGCTGTTTCTTCCCCTAAAATACATGGACCTGGAGGATTTATACCAAGGAGTGTAAGTAGGTAGTATCTCTCACACTGACATATATATAATGACCCATCCTCAAGGGTCTTATTACATTTCTGAAACTATGGATCTGCCGACTTAGGGTACCCAGCGGGGGAGGAGTGGGAGGGAATATTTCCACCAAAGAACACAACAATGATTCTTCTGAATTAGGAGCTGAGACTGCTATCAGGCTATTTCAAACATCGCATGCCACTGGAAAAACGGGTTTTAAAAAAATGATCATAGGTTTGGCAAAGTCTCAGACTAGGTTTTCCAAAAGCAGACACTGAGATGCAGTTTGGTGTACAAGACTTTTTTATAAAAGACCAATATCTATGGAAGGGGAGTAGGAGGAGACAGGGTTGGGCATAAGCTGAATTTTTGAATTGTAGTACAGGCCAACAAACCTCAGTAGGCCCTATGAGGAGCTACAGCATAAATGGCCCACCAGACTTTCCTATGTTAGGTTAAAATGTCCATACCTGATTGACCCTGCCATAATCATTCATTTGGTATAGGCCACTCAGGGAAGGACATGCACTTGGGTGAGGGTATCTCTGTAATTGAGGCTCCCTGAAGGAGTTGAAAGCTTGAGACTATCTGCTGACAGCCCCCCCCCCGCCACCCCAACTCCACAACAGTTCAGGCAACAGATTCTTCTTTGAAGGGGGATCTGGGAAGTGTATCTCCATATCTACCACATAGGATGGTTGATCCTGACGTTCAAGAGAAGAAGGTTCCCTGACACACAAATGGGATGTGTTGGTATCCTCTAAGATGGCTTCCAATGATCTCTGCCTTCTGGTATTCATGCCCTTGTGAGCTTGGAAGCATGACCCTCCCCCATCAGGGGGTCTTCAGATGAGTCTTCAGATGAGACCACAGTTGCAGCCAACAGCCTGAATGCAACCTCATCAGAGACGTTGCATCAGAAGTTCCCTGCTAAGCCACACCTGGATTCCTGGCCCACAAAAAACAAACATGTCTGCTGTTAAAGCCACTGAGTCTGGGGGTAACTTGTTAGGCAGAAATAGATAACTAACACAGGAGGCAGGGAGAATTATGACTGGAATGAAAGCAATAGATACCCTGAACTATCTTCTATTTCAACCTGTAAAGTTTGGAATTCTTCTGGAACTCTTAACAAATGGGACAACCTACAGAATGAGACAGCTTAGAAACTAAGGGCTGACTCATCCCATCAAGTAAAGAACCTAGGCACTTGATGTGCTGACTGAGGGCAACAGAAGAGAGACTAAATCGTTATGGAAGGCAGTCATATGGCCTCATGAATTTAGCAGAAACAAGGGTTAAAGCCGCCATACTTGTATTTCCTTCTTGCTGTGTCATGTATCTTTTTTTTTAATTTAGTTACATTCTTCTTTCTTTTTCCTCTCACTTTCCATTGGATACAACTGTTCAGAATACCCAGATAAGATCATGACAAAACTAAAGAGGATGATCCATCACTCCGTGGTCCTGGACTTCAAGCTGCTTGAAATGATTCAAAAGGACAGTGGGTTGTCTACTCTTGGAAAGAAGACGTGTCTGGATAACATATAGCTGCACTAGGGCAGGTGACGGCAGCTTAAGGAAGTGTCAGTATGAGGAAAAGGGTGTACATGGGTGTTGGGCTATAGAGATATTGTCTCTTTGTCCAGGATATCAGTGCCCTTCTAAATAAAGAGAAACCTCAAAATCAGTGGTAGACAGGACCACAATGCTGAGTCAAAAGACAAAAAGGGTTGGATATTTCTTCTTCCCAACACCCTGGCAGCTGAATCTCAGGCACATTACCCAGGCTCAGGCAATCAGATGCCACCATCTGCATGACTGAGACAATAATGCACTGCCTCAGTGCATTTTTTAAGAATCTGAGATTCTTCAAGGGACATCTTGGGAATCTTCTCGTATGTCCTCCTTTCTTTGGTCCTGTCCCATTTTCTAAGCCTTCACATTAAGTCTGAGAACAAGTGGTTACCTTCCCAATAAATTCCTTTGATGCTTAAATTATGCAGACATGGACTCGTTTTCATCAAGAACCCTAGTTTATATACCCATGAAGGTATCCCCTTTCCTATTAAGATAAGATTGATCCAGTTTTCCCACAGTGTGTTAAATGGAACACTAGTCCAGGAGCATGCTCAAAATGGGTTCAAAGCTTAAATCGGTTTGGCAAACTGTCCATGTTGTATGGCTTTCTTGAAGATTCCTGGTAACTGTGATCATATTAAGGGTTCTGAGAATTCTTGTGTTAAGAAAACCTATTTAACATTGTTTATAACAGGGTTTCCATTACCATTTTTCTTTTACACTTAATGGATGACACTTCTCACTCTGAGAAACACTGCCCTGAAGCCAAAAAAAGGAAGATTCAGAGAGAGACTGCAGTTCCCTCAGATTTCCAAGTTCCAGTTTGCTCTATGAGGTCTTGCCACTTCCCCAGTTGAATCACACAAAAAATCATCACCCCCTTCCAAAGAGGACATGCTACCCACAAAATATCAGTACCACTCTGTTGAGTAATAGGTACCTTCCCCATTATTTCACATATATCCTTTGACATTAATTGTTTTCTTCTCAGGTCTGCTAAAGACCTCTCTATTCTGTTTTATTAATCTTTGAATTCTTTTAATATTACCAAACTAATTGCTTTACCACACATCTTAAAATATGGCAAATCCCCCCTTTTTAACCATTTTTTAAATTAAAATTTTCTTAGCCATTCTTATTCTTCCAAATTACCTTTTGGCAAGTTACAAAAAACAAAGTCCTACTGCAATTTAATGTAAAGGTTAATTTTATAAATTTAGTAATTTTAGTAAAGCTGTAAAATAATTTAGGAAGACTTGACATCCTTAAAATAGTCTTTACATCTAGATCCACGTGATGTCTATTTCCTTTATATCTGTCAGTCAACATTTTTTAGTTTCCTTCATGTAAGTCCCAACCTTTATTTTTTTAAGGGAAGAAGACAAGGCTATTATTATTTGTAGATGATATGATTTTTTTACCGATGAAATCTGAAAGAACCATCTGGAAGAGTTATTTAAATTGGTAAGATAGTTTAATAATCATATGGACAAAACAATCCACATGAATAACTTTCCTGTGTGACACAAAACAACCCATTAAAAATATGAATATACAGAGAAATTACGAGAATTCTAGATATATTTAGGAGCAGAATTAACAGGACCTGGTGATGGGTTTGGTGTAGTTTGTGGGCCCCCTTTTCCCCCCTATCACTCTCCAGAAAGAACTATGTTGGGTTATACAATCCCATTTCAATTTTAAGAGTCCAAATTTTAGGGCTAGGTACTTTTCAAAATGTTTAGCATTCTGAGCTTGGAGTTTAGGCCCTGCTGGTGAGGTCTTTGCTACTTTTTACTCATTTTGTTGTTTTCGTTCCAATCAGGTGGAGGGGTTTGGTTAGTCAGCTCCCACTGCACCATTTTCCTCAGAAATCTGCCTGTAAGCTTCTCTGTGACTATTTCCCCCCTGCTCTTTCCCAGTTGTTTGGTGAGGCAGGAGGAAAGATCTACTGGAGTTGCCCGGGGAAACTGAAATGAAGAATGCAGATCTAGCATCATAGCGGAAGAGAATGGAAGAGGAAGCTTGCCAAAGACAAGGAAACAGACAGGCAGCCCTGAGACCACATATTCACGGTGGCCCTGTAATTCAGAGCAGCGCTGTACATTTCAAAGGCTCTCAGACCCTTTGAAAAAGGAATCTAGCATGCATGGAGGTTGGCAAGGGAAACGCCAAAGCTCTTTTTCTGGACTAACTTAAAACCTTGCAAGTTCTACCCTCAGGAAAGAATATATCAATGTAAATATTGTTATCAGGGCATTGAACTACTGAGTGACTACCAATCAGAATTATGCCTTTTAAGAATTAAAGGTTACACTTCACAGTACATAACAATCTCTGAAGTCCAGACATCCTAAAAGATTCCTTTGTTATACGAAAACAGAACAGGATTATCCCCTTTCAACAAGTCTTCCCACTGGCAGGAGAGTAAAACTGGTGCTCTTTGTGGATTTTCTCAATACACCTCTTTATCAGGACATACTTTAAATAGTCTGTTTCCCTATATTTGCAGGGGGAGGGGGCCGCATGGATATTTTTCTCCTGAAGTTTCTAAGATCTTTTTCATGAACACCATGCTCAAGGTTAAACCTACTCTCAAGATTAAATCCGTTAGTCCAGGAGAAGAGAAAAGTCCTGAGAAACTTCAGTATCGAAAAAAAAAAAAAGGTAGAAGACAATTTTAAACAAATGTAATATGCAACAGTATGCTCAAAGATGTTTAAAACTGGCTCTCCAGTTCTAGAGGGGAAACCCTGATTTGTAATATTTGCCATTGTCATTGTGTAAATATTTCCACTGTGGCCATCAAGTAACCAACACAATGTTACTGAAAGCAGAGTTGAGAAGAGATGCACATGATAGGCTCTTGAGAGCCTGTAAGGGCCAATTCAGCACACCACTAAGGGACAAGTAATGTTTTCCTCCTGCGGCCCAATCTATCCAATTATGTGGTTTTTCTCCAGCCTTGCACTCCAGGAAGGAGAGGAGGAAATTCAGCTGTAGGTCTGAGACAAGAGGACAGGAGTACTATTAAATGCTATCAGGGAGACCCAGAGAGGGGAAAGATATAAAGACTCAGAGAAGGAGTGAGCCCCCATTCCTTTTGGGGATCCTCCATTCTGAGTATTTACTTGTCCATTTCCACCAACAATGTGCTACTGCCTGCGTTAAGTTCTCTCTGTAAATTCCAGAATGAACTGTTCCTCTTCCCTGGCCACAAGAGGCCTGACTGTCCCCCAGGACCACAACTCCCAGATGTGGGCATGGCTCCCTTGCCTGGGTATGGCCTATAGTTACCTTCTGGGGAGTGGGTGACTTGACAAGGGAATCCCCTGGCTGCTGGGTACTTTCCCTGGAGCAAGAACCACGAGGACCACAAAGGCCTGGTGTTTCGTCACCAGAAAAATGGGTGGAGGGGGAAGGCTACATGTCTACAAAGAACAAAAACCCTTTCCATGGGTGTAGCAGCTCCAGGCACCTGGACATCCTAGAGACATTTTCCAGGTATATGGGAAGAAATCAGATGCATAATGGGATTGGCAGTCTCTTGTTTCAAAGGATTCTCATTACCCTGAAAATTAAAAATCTATCATCTTCAACAAAACCCTTCAGGATCTGGCACCTGTCTCTCTCCACATTCCTATCTCTCACCACTCCTTTTCATGGGATTTCTTCACATTTGGAAATATTCCAAGCCTGTTTCTTCCTCAGGTCCTTTGAACTTGGAAATGCATGTATTTGTGTGTGTGTACATATACATTTTTTTTTTTTTTGCTGAACCATTTGAAAGTAAATTGTAGCACTGAGGCATTATTTGATATTTCCACATTTACCCTGAAAACAAGGACATTCTCCTCCACAATCATAATACCATTACCACATCCAAGGAATATAATGTGGCTGCAATATCTAAACTATATATAAACATCTAAAAAAAACAAAGTCCCTTAGAGCTGGTGGGGGAAGTTCCTGACTCCAGGATCCAATTAAATTTGCACACTGCATTTTATTGTCATGGTCCTGTAGTTTCCTGTAACCTGGAACAGCCTCACCACCTCACCATCACTCACACACACATACATTTTTTTTAAGTTTATTTATTTTGAAAGAGAGGGGGCGGGACCAGCAGGGGAGGGGCAGAGAGAGAGGGAGACAGAGGATCCGAAGCAGGCTCTGTGCTGACAGCAGACAGCCTGATATGGGGCTCGAACTCATGAACCATGAGATCATGACCTCAGTCAAAATCAAGAGTCGGATACTTAACCAACTGAGCCACCCAGCTATCCCACACACCTCTTTTTATCATTCATGACATTGATATTTTGGAGAGTCCAGGCCAGTTGCTTGTAGACTGTCCTCAATTCTAGATTTGTCTGATTGTTTCTTCATGATTAGACTCACATTATGATTTTCTTTTTAAAACAAACTGTTAGTGCAGCTTGACCCCCCCTTGTAGGTGGGGTAGTGGGTGGTGACTGAGCTGGGGAGCCAGCAGGTATGCACCAACCGTGGCCAAGCCTGGCTTCCAGGTGTTCCCTGGTCTCCACAGCCCTGCTGCTGCTCAGATCCTGAGGCTTCCCAAATTGGAACCATAGCGAGGAAATTTCCAGCCAAGGGCTATGTAGCCAAGTGTCTGTTGTTTTCTGAAAGCAGTATCTGAACCCCTGTGGCAAACATGTCTTGATGGAGGACATAGAAACCAAGAAGCAGAGTGCCTGGCTGGCTCAGTTGGTGGAACGTGCAACTCTTGATGTCCAGGTCATGGGTTCAAGTCCCACACTGGGCACAGAGCTTACTTGAAAGAAAGAAAAAAAGAAAGAAAGGAACCAGGAAGCAACTTTGTCCATAAGCCTGTGTCATAGGGACCCCTGACCAAGACAAAAATGACCAACTAGGCAGAAAGACTTTCCTGCCACCGTGGCACTCAGTGCATATCCCAGAGGTCTCCATTGTGAGACCACAGAAACAGACACATCACACACCTGTGATACCAATCATACCCACTTAGTGTAAGGAGGAATGATGCCTGTACTATGTGAACTCTGAGAACAGAGGCTGGGTCCAAACCTCCTGTGATGCCCTGGGACTCCTCTAGTGGTGTCTTTAAAGCCATCCAAGAATTTGACTTGCCTAGTGGAAAACTAAAGTGGTCAAATGAAGAGTTCTACTTCTGGCCAAGGTGGAATAACAGGAGAAGAAGAGACAGCATTCAGGAAACAATGATCTTTAAGACACTGGTTATCGGGCAATGCAAGACATGATCCCTGAGATGAAGGAAACAAGTGAAGGGAGCCCTACAGTTTCCCCAGCTTGTATCTTCAGAGCTTCCACAGCATATAAAGAACAGGCAGAGCCCAGCACACTCCCTGAGTTGAGGGGAAAGAGCTGAGAGTCCAAGGAGATGGAGGACACAGGACAGAGCCCCCAAGAGGAGAGCTGCACAGATACCTCCTCAACTCCAGAGACCTGCAGAGGGTCCCCTTGAGTATCCAGTAGAGTACTGACTGTGCATCTGGCCATTAAACACAGATAGTGTCACTGTAGAGCTCACTCCTCATTAATCAACAGGAAGAGCATAACATTAGCAACTCAGGCAACAACAGATGTTGGCAAGGATGCGGAGAAAGAGGATCTCTTGCACTGCTGGTGGGAATGCAGCTGGTGGGCTGCTGGTGCAGCCACTCTGGAAAACAGTATGGAGGTTCCTCAAAAAATTAAAAATAGAACTACCCTAGGACCAGCAGTTGCACTACCAGGTATTTATCCAAGGGATACAGGTGTGCTGTTTTGAAGGGGCACGTGCACCCCCATGTTTATAGCAGCACTATCAACAATAGGCAAAGTGTGGAAAGAGCCCAAATGTCCATTGATGGATGAATGGATAAAGAAGATGTGGTATATATATATACAATGGAGTATTACTCAGCATTCAAAAAGAATGAAATCTTGCCATGTGCAACTACGTGGATGGAACTGGAGGGTATTATGCTAAGCAAAATTAGAGAAAGACAAATATTTGACTTCACTCATATGAGGACTTTAAAATACAAAACAGATGGACCTAAGGGAAAGGAAGCAAAAATAATATAAAAACAGGGAAGGGGACAAAACGTAAGACACTCTTAAATATGGAAAACAGAGGGTTACTGGAGGGGTTGTGGGAGGGGGCATGGGCTAAATGGGTAAGGGCCATTAAGGAATCTACTCCTGAAATCACTGTTGCACTATATGCTAACCAACTTGGATGTAAATTTTAAAGAAACATTAATTAATTAATTAATTAATTAATTAAAAATATAAAGAAAAAAACAAAACAAAACAAAACAGAAGAGCAGAGGATCCCATTCCTGAATGCCCTGCCTCTGCGGGCTCCTTTCCTGTTATCACAATTACACCCATGCTTTCTCCTTCAGTGGCCCATAGATGGCGCCATTACCTTTGACTGGCTTTACAGAATTACTCTAGGCTAACGCTTCATGTTTTTACTATGTGTGTCAATCTGGTCTTCCTTGAAATTTTGCAGGACTGCATGATTGTTATATTGGGATCCTGGCCTTCCAGTGAGCAGGACTGCACAATAGTTATATTGGGATCCTGGCCTTCCAGGGATTCCAGACTCCCTTAATAAATGTAGCAAGCAATACTAGTAATCCCATTCCTATCCCTCACTCCCTGGGCCAGGACCCACGAGGCTTCGGTAAATGTATAAAGTGGCCAGATTCTTTGAACAGAGAGAGACAGGTGATGGCTTTATGGAAGACAGACAACTGCAGGCCTTGTCCCCAAGGAGCAAGACACAGACAAAAGTCTCGGTCTTCAGAAACCAGCCAAACTGGAGGCGGTCTCTGTCCTACCAGCTGTGGCTGTTAAATACACCTAGCCCTGACAGAATCAGTTCCAAAAGTCTAGAACATTTAGAAATGCCAGCTTCCCATTGTGAGGAGATCCTCAGCAAACAGGAGACAGGTAGCAGAGGGATTCTGTATCCCTGCTCCACCAAAGCTGTTCTTGCCAAGGGCAAGAAGACCTCCACACAAAAGAAAGACACCTGGACAGTAAGTGCCTCCCGATGTGATGCAAGCACCACTCATGAGGTTCAGCTGTCCCAAACAGAAAAAAAGAAAAATCAAACCTGAATCTGATAATCCTCCAAATCTAATTGCCAGGGAATAGAGCAACATGGTAAAACACACCAGAGGGGCCAGCAAAATTCAGAGAGAAAAACTCTTAAGGATATATGGACTAGCTTTTACATGCACACGCACGCACGTGCGCGCGCACACACACACACACACACACACACACACACACACACCAAGTTGAACAGTCACAGATTTTAAAAGCTCAAAAAAATGTGTCACACAGACGCAATGTATGATTGCATGCTGATGGAAACAAGCTACCTGTAAAAAGACACATGAGATAATGTAGAAAATATGAACAATGACTAGATATTGGTAATGTAAGAATTAGTACTGATTTGTAGGTATAATTACTGTGGTCTTTCTAAAGAGCTCTTCTTAGACACACTTAAGTATTTACAATAAAAATGGTATAATAGGGGTGTCTGGATGGCTCAGTCGGTTGAGCATCTGACTTCAGCTCAGGTCATGATCTCACGGTTCGTGAGGCTTGCCCCATGTCAGGCTTTGCACTGACAGGGCAGAGCCTGCTTTGGATTCTCTGTCTCCCTCTCTCTCTGCCCCTCTCCTGCTCATGTTCTCTCTCTCAGAAATAAACATTAAAAATGATAGAATATCTGGGATTTGCTTTAAGGCAATTTGAGGGAGGGTTGCCTGGGTGGCTCAGTCGGTTAGGTGTCCGACTTCGGCTCAGGTCATGATTTCACAGTTTGTGAGTTCGAGCCCCGTGTCGGGCTCTGTGCTGGCAGTCTGGAGCCTGCTTCAGATTCTGTGTCTCCCTCTCTCTCTGTTCCTCCCCTGCTCTCACTCTCTCAAAAATAAATAAAGATTAAAAAAAAACTTTTAAGACAATTTGAGGGAGAACAATAGGGAGTTAGATCAAGTAAGATTGGTCAGCTCTTGAAGCTGTGTAATCGGTATATGGCAATCATTATATTAGTCTCTCTACTTTTGTATTTGCTTTAAAATGCATAAGGCTAAAAAAGGAGAGAGTGCCTAGCAAAGTGTATCAGGTAGCCAGAGTCAACCAATCGGAGTTGAGATTACAGATCAGCCTTCTCTGCTCAACTCTGGGCTGGGGCATGGTAATCCTGGGAAAGAGGCTGTGAACCAGGAAAGAACCGAGAGGTCTTAAAGGTGAATCTTTTCTGATAGGGTCAGAAGCCTGATCCTTAGAACCTGGCCATTTTGACAGAATCAATCTTTCTTCTTCCTTCCTTCCTTCCTTCCTTCCTTCCTTCCTTCCTTCCTTGTGTGTGTCTTTTTGTTGCTGTTATTGTTCTCCCTCAATCGCTGGTAAAATTCTTTTATGAAAATTGCAACTTCCTTCAGATGTAATTAGAGGGACTAAGGGAAGTTGGGCCTGCTTACCAAATGTTGAGACCCCCACTCTCACGCCCAGCCCTCTTCTCTCACTGGCGCCCAACCTGCTGGCAACCTGGACTTTCCCTCCAAGCAGTGGACTGGGAGAAACTTCTCTGGGGTATCCAACCAGCCCAGGAGAAGAATCTTCAAGGCAATGAAATTGACAGTTTTTCTGAAGGTTTTAAGAGGAATTTTAAAGGATTGGCAGTTTGAGGTTGGATTATTTCAAAGTACATAGAAAACTAAACAAATAAGAAAGAGAAAACATTTTTAAAAAACCCAGTAGTGCAGGAAAGTATACTGTGAATAATGACATTTACGTATTCATACTAATATAAATACTGAATTGATGTGCCAAATGCTACTTACTGGTTTGTAGTCCCCATTTCCATTCCTGCTTTGTTCTCCCCTATATCACAGTGGGTGGATGGCTAGAAACCATATTTCAGACTTGCGTAAAGCTTCAGATCTGATTGTAATTTCAGATTTGGTTGTTTTAGCTTGACCTAGCAACAACCTAGAAGTGTGATGCAGTCCCCCACTAGGGATGATGAATTTGTACATTTATTCCTATAATTCCATCAGTTTTTGTTTTCTTGATAGAAGCTATGTTAAGCGCATGTTTAGAATTCTTATATCTTCTTGGTGAATTTGTCATTACCTAGTGTCCCTCACCATCCATAATGATGCTTTTTGCCTTAAAGTCCCATTGGTAGGATATTATTATGGCCACACCAGCTATTTATTTGTTTGCCTGATGTATCTTTTTCCATCTCTCTCAGCTTTTTTGTGTCTTTATGCATTAGGTGTGTCTGTTTTAATAAACATAGAGCTAGGTTTGTTTATCTTCCTTTTTGGGTTCTTTCTCCAAAAGTGTTTTCAGTGCAGCTCATTCTACAGCACACACTGAGAAAAATATTCACTGTGCCCCCCCCTCCTCTTTGAATGGCAATCTGCCTGGATATAAAATTCCAATTTCAAAAGTCTTTCCCTTTAATATTTAAAAACGAGGTTTTATAACATTTATGTATTTTTGAGAGACAGAGAGAGACAGAACGTGAGTGGGGGAGAGACAGAGAGAGAGGGAGACACAGAATCGGAAGCAGGCTGCAGGCTCTGAGCCATCAGCACAGAGCCCAACACGGGGCTCGAACTCACAAACTGTGAGATCATGACCTGAGCCGAAGTCAGACGCTTAACCAACCGAGCCTCCCAGGCGCCCCTCTCTTTAATATTTTAGAAGTGCTTCGTGATTGTTGTTTACGTCCACCGCTACTATTGAAAACTCTGAGGTCAACCTGACCTAAGTGGAAGTGACCTGCTCCTACTCTCTGGTAGCTTTTAGAATTTTCTCTTTGTCTTTGATATTCTTAAGTTTCATTATAACATATCTAGGAGTGAACTTTTTCCTCATCTCTCCTGTTTGGTATCATGTAAACCCTTTCCATTCAAGGTTGTTCATCTCTTTAACATTTCAACAAATTTCTATTATTTCTCCAAAGGTGTCCTCTTCTGCATAGTTAATTTTCTCTCTTTCTAGGACTCCTGCTATCTGGATCCTGGCACATATACTTCTACTGTCATACCTCTTATAATCTAAGTTTCCTTATTATTTGTTCTTCACTGCTTCCTTCTGTGAGACTTCTCTAATTTGATCTTCCAACTCACTGTTGATTAATTGTGCCTCCTCCATTATAATTTACCCCATCTATTGTGTTCTTTATTTTGACTATTGCTCACATTTAATGTTTCTCCCTGCTTTTTTATAATTCCTTGTTTTATATGATATTATTAATAACTTCCCCATCTCCTTACATATATGTATTGTGCTTATTTTAAATTACTGGCCCATCTATTCTAATATCTCAAAAGATACATATTGTCTCATTTGTTATTTGTTATTGTCTCGTATTGTTATCTTTTGAGATACTTGTTCTCCCCAGGTGTCTAGTTATTTTGGCTTATGAAATCATATTCCCCATGAAGTTCCAACCACTCTGTCTGGTAGTGAGTTTAGGGAAAGAACTGAAGTTCAAACCCTAGTCCTTGTCAGCCCTATGAGCACAAAAAAGAAGGGAGAAGATGAGCCTAAGATGAGCACTAGAGCCATGAGTAATCACACCTGTGTGCTATCACCCCACTAGGCAACTTCTGAAGTCAAGACTTCAATTTCAGACCCCATGGAGAAGCAGCACTGGGTGGTGGTGGTTCTCCTAGGTTATGACCCACCAGCCCTGGGAGTGTAGAGGAGGAAAAGTAGAGAATAAATGCACGAGGCCAGTCAGTTCCCACTGATTTTCCCAACTACCCCAGCAAGGCCTGTTTTCTACTCTAATAGTACCCCATGGATACCTATCCAAGCTTAATGGGCCATTTGCACATATTAAGGAAGGACATGATGGTTTTCCCAAAGCAATGGAGTAGGCACAGGGCAAATAAAAATTAAAATACTATTCTGCCCCAAATTAAACTGAAACCTCCACCTCTTTGCGGCTTTTTAATGCCAGGGTTTGGGGGAATCGTTCCAGGTACACCTCAAAAATCACAGGCTCCTATTCTCCGCTTCAGTGGAATTGCTTCCAGTGTTCAGCCAGTGAGCTCAAAGAAGCTCTTCACATACTGATAAGGAACCATTGTCAAAATATAAGTGAACAAGCAGGGTAGAGACCAGTGCAATATACTGCCATTTGTGTAGAGAAGGTGGCTTTTGTGGGTGTGTGTGCTTTTACTGGTATACGTACAGAATATCCCTGGAAGGTTACACAAGAAACTAAAACTACTGAATGCCTCTGTGGAGGGTATCTGAGTGATGAGGGATGGCAGTAGGGAATTTAAGCTGTTAACACCTTTTTGTGTTATTTTATTTTAAAACATATTTTTAAGTTAATAAATATCTCAAATACACACACGAATTACCTCCAGGTTCCAGGGTTCTCTCCCAGCCTGTGACTCTAATGTCTAGGTGGGTACAACACTGCCCATGTCAGCCTATTGGAATCCTCCCCATTTTCACAAGCCATCAAAAAACGCCACTTCCGGGGCGCCCTGGTGGCTCAGTCAGTTAAGCGTCCGATTTCGGCTCAGGTCATGATCTCACAGTCCGTGAGTTCGAGCCCCGCGTCAGGCTCTGTGCCGACAGCTCAGAGCCTGGAGCCTGCTTCGGATTCTGTGACTCCCTCTCTCTCTGATCCTCCCCCCGTTCATGCTCTGTCTCTCTCTCAAAAGTAAATAAAAGTTAAAAAATTAAAAAAAAAATGCCACTTCCTTCATTAAGCCCTCTCTGAACACCACAACAAGAAGATATTCTCTCCTCTGAACTCTCAACCCATGTTGGGGACAACCATCTTTATGTCCTGATTACTTTCTATGACACAATTTCATTATTTGTGTACCTATCATATCTCCCCTGCTCATTCATTTGGTCTTGAGGAATGCTACTTTGTTGAAATGGGTCCAGTACCCAAACACCAGATTCCCAGTGGCATCCTCCAGGCTCATTTTTAGACAATTCTAATTCACACACAAGCCACACACTTGCCCTTATGAATGCCCCCTAGTAGCCATTGTCCTGAACAGGGGTCCACCACATCCTAGGCCAGTGGCCTGAGGAGCACCAGGATCCCACATTCAGACAGGTGGATGAATTAATGGCCATAGGCCATTTCCTCCAACTTTACATATACGACAAAACTGAGCCACAGAAACCAACAATCCAAGGTGGCCAGATTTAGAGATGAGAGCAACAGCCTCTGACTCTCTTCTGTGACTGTTTTCCTGGAAAACAGTCCTCAGTCAGGGAAGTCCCTTCCACAGGACAGAAGAGGAGGCTAGGAACCGCCTGTTCTCTTAATCTTTAGGGGGACCCACTTTCCCCAACATATTTGGTATTCTTGTTGTCATGTTTTTACCTGTTTGGTTAAAGATAACGATTGTCCTCTTGCTTAAGTTGGCAGACACAGTAAAGAACTGTCACCCCGTGGTCTGAAAGGATCTAATCTCCTGCCACCTGTCAAGATGTAAGACGGGAAGCTCAGGAAAGAGACAAGTGTGACCTGGAACAAAGCAGACACAAATGCACACATCAGAACTGCTCCCCCTCCCCAATCTCTCTTCCCAGGGCCCTTTTGCACAAGAAGGTTCCACCTGGTGGGCTTTTAGGGTCTACAATGCTTGTGCAGGTGCAACCTTTTGGTGACCTCTGACCTTCACGGTACCAGGCTTGTGCTTTACACTGCAGTTATTCTCGTATTGTCACTCTGTGTTAGTTGCTCCTATGTCTGTTCCCCCTACCGGACACCGAAAATGGAGACACTGAGGGGAGGAGGGCGGTGACGTCAGGCCACAGAGCAGCCTGGGGTGGGGGCTGCCATTGTTCACTACCGCAATGTGGGGGTATTCATCATCCTGGTACCGTCAAAACTCAGGAAGGACTTCAGAAACCAATACAGGACGCCTCTGTGGCCCTGACCACAGCTCTCTGGGCTCCGGGTCTGGTCTTAAGGGGGCCCACGGTCCCGCCCCATTCCTACCCCAGAGGGGTGCAGAGGGACCGGGGTTAGGGAGAGCAGACTCCAGCACCCGGAGCAGACAGGTAAACCAGAGAAATGACACCCGCGACTAGCGTCTCGGGCCTTGTCCCCCCCACTCCGGACCTCCACCCCTATCCTGGACCTGCACGGGCAGGATCGGAGAATCAAGAGGGCGGGCGCCCGTCACCCAGGGCGCATGCGCAGAGTGGGCGGAACGAGGCGAAGCCCCATCGTCGCTTAAGCTCGCAACCAGCAGGGGGCGACACGAGGACGCCTCCCTGCTTGCGGCCGGGGAGCTAATGACTTCGCCGCTGGCGGGTAGGCTGGCACCGGACTGGGGGACTCGGGAAGAGAAGAGAAGCGGCCAGCCTCCAGGTAAAATTAGCGGAAAGATAGGACGTGGCAGTAGAGAGCATGCCTGGTGCGCCCCAAGTCGTCCCTGATACCCTGGACTTAATACTTACATGCTCGCCCCACCATGTGTGTGGTGCAGTAGTGGAGTCTCAGGCTTTGGCCGGAGACTGAAAGACTTTCAGCCTCACCGTTTACTGTGTTATTTGGGGCAAGTTATCGAGCCTGACTGAGCCTTGGCTTTCCTATCTATTAAATGGGGTAGTAGACCCTACTTCATTGGTTCATTATGGAGCTCACAAGCACACAAGCAAGTGCTTAATAAATGTTAATCCTTATCAGCACTTTTCTTATTACATCACTATTGTCTGTCTGTGCATCTCCCTCCTCCCCTGGTATCCCCCCCCCCCATAGAAGCTGATGCTGTGAGCTCCCCTGGACAGATAATGTGAGTCAGTCATCATGGTATTACCAGTGCACAGCACCAGCCCCTATAAAAAATAAAAATAAAAATAAATAACTGCCCAGGGAGCCAGGGAGAAGCCAAGGAACTGAGTTGGGATGAAATTGTGAGGGCTCCACACAGGCACCTACAGAGCCCCTGCTCAAACATCCCTCCAAATCAGACCCTCAGACTCCAGCCCCATGGAGCCGAAAGGCTTTGCTCTATCCCAGCAGCCTGACCTTCCTGCCATGTGGAAGGATGGGCTGTTCCCTCCTCAAGCCCCCAGTGGTCCATCTAGTGCATCTTGGGTGTTTAGTCCACCTGAGAGAGCTTTGCCTGAGCCTGGGTCTCTACCCACTTATATCTCTGGCTCTGTCTGACTCTGTCTGTGCTATGTCTGTCACTGGGGCCGTAGATCAGAAAGGAAGATGAGGGAACACCACCTCTTTCTAGTTCCTGCCTCAACTGTCAGAAGTTGGTATATATAATTAGCCCTCCTCAACTCTCTCCCCAGAAAACAGCTGGAAGCTCAGCCCTTACCCCAACCTGTAGCCTGTGAAAATTCTTCTCTTCTGTTCACTGCACAGCCCCACTCAGGCTCAGCCCAAAGAGATAAGGAGTAGAATCTCCCCCAGAGAGCCTGGGCTGCCCTCCTTGAGGGACTGCTGGGAAGGAAAACATGCCCTATTCTGGAAGAGATGGCTGGTGAAAGAGAGGTCCTGGGGACCCTCCACTGGACAGTTTCCTTGGGGGGCCTGAGGCCAGGGAGCCCTGGGCTGTTTTCTTCCTTGTGACCCAAAGTTAAGTCCACCTGTATAACCCATGCAGCACCCTTGTGAAAATTACTCAGGTTGGTTTCCATTCCCCATCTGGCCCACATTCCCATCTGGGCCACAACCTGCCCAAACTACATGAAAGAAAACTACATCCTGCTAGTCCCCATGGAGAGTAGAAACTCAGACTGTGAATAAGTCTGTGATCAGGTAGATGTCCACTTGTCTGCTCCTATACTCCAGGACCATGGTAGAGGCAGTGACTGTTCTTATGAGAACATAATGCTTCTTACTCCCATCAGGAGACCCACAACTCCCTGTGTCTCCCTCCAAAGCCTGACTCTGGAACTGATGGAGTCTATAGGGTAGCTTCAAAAAGCTGTGGCCTCCTGCCCCACTGTCTAGCATATCCTAGCCAAGATGGCTGACTACTCCTCTGTGCTCAGCTCTCTCTCCCGGGGACAGTCCTCGCTGCCTAACTACACCTGCAATGCTCTTTGTATATATCTAAAACCAGGAGCACCTGTCAATGATGCCTTCTTTCTTCCCAAACTCTTATCTCTGACTGAGTCCCTGGTCCTCACTACCGACTTGAGGACCCTGTTATGTGTCCTCAAATATGCATTCTAAATTAAAGATACCACTTCTGTGACTTTACCTAAAGAAATTCTGCCACAGGGGCACCTGGGTGAAGTTGAGGGTCCAATTTCACCTCAGGTTATTATCTAGCGGTTTATGGGTTTGAGTCCCACGTTGGGCTCCGGTGACAGCTCGGAGCCTCGAACCTGCTTCAGATTCTGTGTCTCCCTCTCTCTCTGCATCTCTCCCACTTGTTCTCTCTCTCTCTCTCTCTCGCTTGCTCGCTCTCGCTCTCTCTCAAGAATAAATAAACATTTTTTAAAAAAGAAATTCTACCACAGTACAAAGTTGTGTGTTCAAAGATGGTTATGGGAGCATTCGTTGTGGTACCAAACCCCTCAAAGAGCCCAAATGCCCATTAATAGGGAAATGGCATAATACTTTATGGGTGACCCATACTGTGGACTTCCATGCAGCTAATAAAAGGATTTTCAAGATGTTTAAGTGAGGGAGGAAAATTGGAGGACAATATGAATAGTCATATCCATTTAGGATGTTAGGAACTAGAGGGCAAACATCTAACTAAATGCATAGGAACAGACCTAGGAAAGCCAAAAGGCCAACAAGCACTTGGGGAAATGCTTAAGATCACTGATAATCAGAGATGTGAGCATTAAAAAAATAAAATCTTCCTTTATGCTTTGCAGACTGGCACTCAGTGAGTGGAACACACCAAGTTCAATTCTGGAGCAGCCATTCTGGACAGCAAACCAGCAGTGTTTCAGCAAGTTAGACATTTCATACTATGTGACCCAGAAATTCCACTCCTGGGTATAGATCCCAAAAGTATTTCCCACAGGTACTTATAGAAACCTGTATGCAGAAGTTCATTGTGGCATTACTTGAGGTAGTAGGGGAGTTGAAGCCACCTGGGTATCTTTCCCTGGAAGAACAGACAAGTAAAACAAGGCAGTCACATACCATGGAATCTGAAGCAACAGATTGATGTGCACAAAGTAACAGGGATGTATCTTTACAAAAATAATGTAGTGAGTGCCACAGTGACCCAGCATGGGTGTTGGAATTTAAGCAGAAAGATGTTTACCGTGGTTCAATACTAGATGTCCAAGCCCTGACAGGGTGAGAAGGGGCCCCACATTTGGGCCAAAGGTGGGGGAAAAGCAAGACAGCAACATAAAACTGGTTACACATCAGGGGATTGATCACATAAACCTTCTGAGGATTATAGGAGCCAGGTTTCTCCCTGTCAGAGAAGGCAATCATGAATACAGAAAACTAAAAAGAGCCCTGTGATATTGCATTGTAATTGGAGTTCTTGGTATGAACTTATGGGTCTCAATAAATGTAAGTGTAAATGTGTTATATACATATTCATATGAATATGTTCATATTCCCTGGCTCTGTCTACTAAGAGAGTCTTGTAGCTGCGACCCCTAGTAGCAATGGCCATAGCTAGAACCCAGATCTTGGCTTCTAAATAACATTATCCACTAAAAGGACCAGAATACCTTAGGGGGCAAAATGGTTGATTCAAGAGTTAGCACATGGAAAAGTACAATGGGAAATTGAAGCATCTTATGCCAGAAAGTCACGAAATGCTCAAATGATAAGGACATGTCAAAAGGAAACAGGAATTTTTGACAAGGGTGCCAAGACAATTCAATGGAGAAATAACAAAGGTCTTTTCAACAAATGGTGCTGGAGTAACTAGATGTCCACAAGCAAAATACTGAAGTTGGACCCTTCCCTTACACCATATACAAAAATTAATTCGGGGTGCCTGGGTGGCTCAGTCGGTTGAGCGTCCGACTTCAGCTCAGGTCATGATCTCACACTCCATGAGTTCGAGTCCCGCGTCAGGCTCTGTGCTGACGGCTCAGAGCCTGGAGCCTGCTTCAGATTCTGTGTCTCCCCCTCTCTCTGCCCCTCCCCTGCTCATGCTCTGTGTCTCTCTGTCTCAAAAATAAATAAAAAAACATTTTAAAAAATTTAAAAAAATTAATTCAAAATGAATCAAAGATCTAAATGTAAAAGCTAAAATTATAAACCTCTTAGAAGACAGTATAGGGCTAAATCTTCACAACCTTTGACTTGGCAGTGGTTTCTTAGATACAATACCAAAAGCAACCAAATACCATAAGCAACGAAAAAAATAGATAATGACTTATGAAAAGTAAACACTTTTGTGCTTCAAAGAACACTATCAGGAAAGTGACAAGACGACACACAGAATGGGAGAATAGATTTGCAAAGCATATATCTGATAAAGGACTTGTATCTAGAATATGCAAACAACTCTTACAACTCAACAATATAAAGACAAGTGACCCAATTAAAAATGGGCAAAGGTCATGATCTCATGGTTCGTGGGTTCAAGCCCCATTTTGGGCTCTGTGCTCTGTGCTGACAGCTGAGAGCCTGGAGCCTGCTTTGGATTCTGTGTTTCCCTCGCTCCCTGCCCCTCCCCCTGCTGGTGCTCTGTCTCTCTCTGTCTCTCTGTCTCTCTCAAAATAAAAAATAAATAAACATTAAATTAAATGTTTAAACAACCCAAATGTCCAACCACTGATAAGTGGATAAACAAAATATGGTATGTCCATGCAATGGGACATTCTTTGGCATTAATAAGGAATAAAGTGCATGCTATAAGGTGGATGAATCTTAAAAGCATCATGCTAAATGAAAAAAGTCAGTCACAAAAGACCGCATAGTGTACACTTCCATTTGTATGAAATGTCCAGGAAAGGCAAAGCTATAAGAGACAGGAAGTAGACTAATAATTGCCTGGGACCTGGCAGCATGAGAAGATTGAGAGTAGAATAGTTAAAGTTTCTGGTTGGAGTGATGAAAATGTCCTAAAATTGATTGTGGGGATGGTTGAAGAGCCCTGTGAGTATACTAAAGACCACTGAATTGTACACATTAAATAGGTGAGTTGTATGTATGTGAATTATATCTCAACAAAGCTGTCACAAAAAAAAAATGGGGACTCAGAAGCCAGCTGAAGGGACTCCCACTGACTACCTGTGGGACAATTTGCAAATTACGTAAATAATTATAGTAACAAGTTATAACCCATTGAATAAAATAGGAACCTGTTGTACTTATTGATATAAACAATGCATAGAAAATTTGATGAGGAGCAGGAGATATATGTAGTCTCAAATTCCTCCCTGAAAAACATTTATTAATTACAAAGGTAAAAAATACTAATTTTACAGAAAGAAGCTTAGCAGACACCATCTCACTCAAATGATCAAAGGTGACATCGCCACTAATGGGATAAATGAAAATCATGCCCCTTCTGATAGGATACAATGAAAGAATTCAGCACCATTTCAGTGGTGTTCCTGCCAAAGATGCATAATCTGAATTGAATCATGAGGAAATATCAAACAAACCCCTGCTGACGGACATTATATGTAATAACTGGCCATGGAAGTCAAGAAAAGACTGAAACTGTTACAGCTTGAAGAATAAGGAGACAATGACAACTAAATAAAGCACCTAATCTTGCCTGGATCTTTTTGCTATAGAGACGTTGTCAGGACAACTGGCAAACCTTAATGAGGTCTGAGTAGTCCATGGCGAAAATGTTCACTTTATTATTTTGACGACTGTATCATGACTATGAGGGAGAATGTCCTTACTTGTTGGAAACAGAAAAGAAGGCATAGGTCAGCAATTTATGCTCACTTGGGTCCGGGGCAGGGTGAGTTCTTTATACCTGACAATTTTTCTTTAAGTTTCAGATTGCTTAAAATAAAGCAAGAAAGCATAATACATATAAAACAACTGGCTCATATTCTTCAAGAAATGTCTATGTTTCAAAAAAGCAAAGAAAAGTTGATGAACTGTTTCCAGCTAATGGAAACTAACAGGAAGTGGAAAACTAAATACAATGAGTGATACTGGGTTAGATCCTAGACTAGAAAAAAAATGATAAAGGATCTTATTGGCACAATTGGCAAATTTTGAATACAATCTGAAGATTATATAACAGCACTGTTACCAATGTTGTTAAATGTCCTGATTTTGGTCATTGCACTGTGGTCACGTAAGTAAAGGACTTCTTTCTCTGGGCATGATGTCTGCCATTTATTCTCAAGTGCTTCAATAACCATAATTTAATAAATACATAGAGAAAGAGAACGATAAAGCAAATGCAGCTCAGAAACAGGTTTACTGAAGTTCTCTGTACTGTTCTTGTAACTTTTCCATAAATTTAAAATTCTTTAACACTACACTTTTTAAAGTAACGTTTAAAAAACAAAATGAAATATAAAACCCAATGTGCATGAGTGAAAAGCACACACACAAAACAATGCATATTTTGTGAGAAAGCATAACACAGACATACACACTAAGCACAACTCAGTGGTTCCTTACTGAGGGGGGCGGGAATGGGAGCGAGCGTGCAGGCTAAAGAGAACAAATAAAGCGATTCTTTTAAAGACTGGAGTTGTTGTCTAGAGGAACAAAAGCCAAATTTCTGACCTCAAACTTCTGAGGCATCAGGTGGGATAAGAGTGGAGGCAGGCATGAAGAGGGGAAACCAGACAAACACACTGTTTCGTGTTTTATTTTTATGTTTGGTATTGTCTGAGTTGTTCTGTGATATAAAATTTATTCACATATTATTTATGTAATTTATGAAATAGAGAAAAATGGAACATCCATATAATGCTATCTAGACAGCTATCAAAACTGAGATAGAGCGACATCCACTGATATGTAAGAATGTGGTGGCCTCTTGTTAAATCTGTTTTCCAATGGCAATTTGCAGAGTAGCAGGAATAGTGTAAACCGTTGTTGAAAAACACATAGCACATGCAACGCTGTAACTATCAGCTGCGCTACTTACGAAGGGAGGATTAAGAGAAGAACTTCTATACATCTCAGCCTGATTATTTTACAGTGAGTCTGTGTTAACTTATAATTTTTAACCACAAAACGCATGAATATATTCTCATTATGGAAAATAATAAAATATGTATTGCTTTTAAGATACGTGCACTACTGTAGCTAAGGTAAGGAATTGTTTCTTAAAGGACAATTGGTATTTTTTAAAGGGAACGCAACCTCCTTTTCAACAAAACACAACTTCAAACAATAATGATTATGTAATTACGCCTCTATTAATATAGCAACAGTTTAAAATCGTCCGAATGCCCCACGAGGAGATTGTCGGTTTCCAATTTCGGTTCCCGATTTCGCCACCCTCGCTGGACACTTCGCAAAGTATAAGCCACTGCGTGCCCCTCCAAACCCACAAAGCTCTCCAGATACCCAGCACATGAAGGTCCCTGTGTCCTTCCCTTAGTGTCTACCTAACATACTTCAGCCTGAGGTTGTCGGGTCCTCCCCTCCACTGGAAGGTCTTACCTTTCTCCAAGCCGGGGAAGGAACCTCCGTCCTCCTCTCCCCTAACCCCAACCTCACCACTCCACCCCACCAACCCCACGCCTTCCCCCACCTTCACAAGGCTTCCATTGTCTCACCTTCCCTCTCCCTAGAGGGCTCAGCACTTTGCGCGGTAACTCTTGTTCCGGAGACCCGTTTCAGCAGAGGCTTAGGGTGTGGGGAAAATGCTTTAAGGCAGTTTGGCGCGATATTAAGAGCAATGAAAATGTCCCTACCCTGTTGAGCCAGTAAGGATCCTAATGAAATAATCCTCCCCAAATAATTTGCTCCCCAAAGGAGCAAACGATGTATTTGAAGATTTTTGTTTGAGCATCATTTTAATGCTGAAAAACTGGACACGGCGGACTATTTAACAATTGAACAGCTAAAGTAAATTACACTAACAAAATATCTCTCGGCCGTTGAAAAGTACGTATGAGGATCATAGCACACGGCAAATATTTAGGTGAGGCAAATGGAAACTGCAGAATACAAAACTGCATGTTCACCATGACTGAAACGATGCAATTCAAGTGTGCACCGAAAATAAGTCTGAGTGATTATATTTTTCGTCTTTTTTTAAGAAGAGAAAGTGGTGAATTTAGGTTTGGGCCCCAGGATTTTTTCCTTCTTTCAATTCTATTATTGTTCTGACTGTATGACTAGTGTGCAAAGGCTGGAAGCGGCGTTAAAAAGAGCCTCAATATTGTCAATACGATTTAAAAACTGAGACAAGTTATTTTCAGCAAGAGGACCGCATTTCTAACGGAGGGACTCTGGCACCTAGACCTGCCAGTGGGGGCTGGGAGCTGGGAACAGGAGTCCCAGGGTCTTTTAGAATAAAGCCACGACCACCGAGTGAACCTGGACGAACCGGTACGAAAGGGACCCGCGAAGGGTCGCCCACTACCCATCTTCTCCGCACCCGCGACTCGGGTCCGGCTGAGCGGAGCCGATTGCCCGTTCGTGGGTTGAGTGAGTGTATTTCTCCAGCGATCCATCCCTTTAGACTACCTTCCCCATTAGCAACCTGCACGTCCCCACCGAGCCCAGCCGCCCTGCTGACCAAAGCGAGGGAATCGAGGGAATCCAGGGAAATTGCGGGAAAGGCAGATCACTCTCGGTGGAGACCCTGCGGCGCTTTGTTTGGGTCGCGCTTGGCCTCCCCATTTCCGGCCCCGCCCCTTCCCACTCTCCCGCCCCCTCTCCCTGACCCGGCTTTCCCTCCCGGGCTCCTGGCACCCTGCTTTCACTGCTTCTGTTCCCCTCTCCCCGGCCTCCTTCTTCCCTCTCTTTCCCTTTCTGCCAACGCCACACACACACACACACACACACACGCACACACCGCTCTCATCACCACTACCTCCTGCACTGCCTTCACCACCACCGTCTCCCCAAGCATTTGCAATATTTGCCCCAGAGGAGCAGACTCTAAAGAGGGTTCTCCGCGGAAAATCAGCAGGACCCAATCCCAAGGGGCGGGCTTTCGCGAAGACCTGGACGCCGGCCTGAGCCTCCCGCCTCCATCTCTCCAGGCGGCGGCCTCGCCCCCGGGGAAGGGAAGGCGAGAGGCAGCTCCCAGGGGAAGGAACGACCAAGCATCATCAAGGCCACTAGAGACGGCGACCAGGGTGGGGGCCACCTCCACTTAGTGCCGTTGAGCGCTATCCGTCGTCTGTCCGTTTATTGGGGCTTGGGGGTCATCTACCAAGGCCAGGATTTCAGACTGGCGAGCCCACTTGGCATATCTCCGAACTCCCAAGTTCTCCACGAGTATCAGGGGGAGGTGAGGGGAGAACGAGCTCAAGCAATACATTCTTGTTCTCCTAAAATTCGTCGGGTCAGGGGCTCACAGAGTGACACACACTCCCCCAGCGCTCACTTCTTTCGGGGAAGGGCTGTGCTTCCAGCTCTCCCTCCACACACGTACAGGACTCCGAGACGTGTGAAGGGTGGGTCGTGAGTATGTTTACACCAACGGTGTGACGCTCCCCTATTGCCCCACGGCGCAGGCCGCAGATGTCTGCCTCGGGAAGCGAGAGGGACAAGCCCTTGGCAAAACAAATTCCTTCTCAATGTCCGGGGCAGTCTGTTGAATTATTTTTTGCCGAAGAGGTGTTCCTTGCCAGAAAGAAAACAAAAAAAAAAAACATATATATAAATAAAGAAAAGGGAATGGGATTCAAACCTACAAGAAAAGTAGGTAAGCCTTGTTCCTCAGACACACAGGCGCACGCACGCGCGTCGGGAGCTCGGGCACTTGTTCTCTTTATCCATTGAAATTGCCTCGGACTCGTTTCGGGGCTCACGTCGCTGTCCCCTCCTTTCGCGTGGCTGAGGCCCAGAAGCGGAGGTGTCTCAACGCCACGGCCGCCAGAACAGACGGCCCTCGCTCCAGAGCCTGCCGAACCCATCCACGCGCTCGGAACTCGGTCCAGCCTCCCCGCGATCGCAATCCCCCTGCTGCTGTCCCCTCGCGCGGCCCGCTGCTACCAAGGACCTTGACCTCTCGCGGACCCCGTCGCCTCCTTTAGCTCTCCCTGACCTGCTTTTGAACCCGCTAATCCAGTCCGAACTCTCGCCCCGCAGCGATCCTTCGCCCGGGCCCGGCGCGCTAATTCCCACTGACCCCCGCCGCCTCTCACCGTTCTGCAGGCTTTGAAGGGTGCGGCCTTCGCGTGCGGTGCTATCCGGTGCACGGGCTCAGACCGCCCGGCCTCGCTGCAACCCACGTACACGCCCTGGGACCCAAACTAGCAGTCTCGAGTTGCAAACATTCTTTCCTTTCCTTTTTCTTTCTCTTGTTTCCCCTCACTTTAATTCGTTTCTTTAAGAAACCTATCAGACCCACAGAGATCAAAATTGTAGGTAACATACTAAGTTGGCGAGGCTGTTGGGGAAGCGGACACTTTCACACGAGGCTGGCAAGCAAGGAGGGCGCAGAAGGGGTAAGCGGAGTCGGGCTACCAAGGAGCAAGCGCCTAGGGTGACGGCGGAAAGGGCAGGCGGGAGAACAGAGGACAGTGGTGACTTCATTCCTGTTTTTAGACGGGAGCGGGGATGTCCGACATGCGGCAAGAAATTGGGGCCTCTGTGATGGGGCTGAGGATCTGGAAAGACACCTACTTGTCATTTTATAATCCTTTGTGCTGGTTAGAATTTTTTCCCCCCTCAGATGAATGTTTCCCTTTTTTAAAACAAAATTAAAATTTAAATTAAAAGTTAATGAAATTACTGGGGCGCTGGGTGGCTCAGTCAGTTGAACGTCTGACTTCAGCTCAGGTCCTGATATCGCTGGTGAGTCCCAGCCCCCGCATCGGGCTCCCTGTTGACAGCGTGGAGCCCGCTTCTCTTCCTGTCTCCCTCTCTCTCTGCCCCTCCCCAGCTTATGCTTTCTCGGTCTCAAAAATAAAAACATCAAAAAACAATTTTTTAAGTTAGTGAAATTAGTGCTCAACAAACACACTTACAAACAAAAGCCCCCCACCCCCACCCCCCAAAAAAACACACACCTAAGGCATGGGTCTGCATGTTCCGGGGGTTTTTTGTTTGTATGTTTGTTTTGCTTTTTTTTTTTTTTTTTCCCCAGCCAACTGAACAGGAAAAAATGTGTTTCCTTTCTTAGATTTTTCTTTATTACAGAATCACTGAGGCTGCAGGAAAACACCTCTTTAATGGAAGTTATTTTCAGGGGCCATTTTCTAGCCACCAAAACAAACCTGTGCTTAGGCACCAGGTGGTCTGTGTATCTCTTCCAAACCATCAGAGGTGGAGTGGCACCTCAGGATCAACTTCAGAGGTTCCCTGCCATGACTCCATTTTGGGTTTCACTATCCAAGAAGATGTTAGCTGTCTCCAGTAATGTAGGCTCTCTGACTGTGGGGATTTAAGTCTGTTTGGTTCACAAGTGTCTCCTAGTGCCTGGCATCCTATTCAGAATATAGTAGTAGCTCAATAAATATTTGTTGGAAGAAGGATGTTCCAAAGAGTGCAGCAGCTCCCAGAGAATAGTTCCCAGTAGGTATAAATTCTTGACAACATCTTGGGGGTAATGGAATAGGCTCCCTAAGGGACTATCTGGAGGGGACCTTGGCTAGTGCTCAGGGCCTTCCCAGCATTCCAACAAAGGCACAACAGTCACCCAACATAGGCTACCACACAGCTTCTTGCCCTTCCACTTCTGAAGTCCTTTCTCAAGATCAGAAGATGGAGAATTCCTTCCTACAGGCTCACCCCCACAATCATCCCCAGTTAACTCCCTGTTTGCATGGCAGCAGGTGCCTGGCCACATAGTGGAGGGGCAGAAGATGCTCCAATCTGGACCAATCTGACCCAGAGAGCAAGGAAGCTTCTTTGGGTGGAGAAGCAGGGGAGTCCCCAGAGCCAGGGTAACCACTGAAGGGGTGCCAGACATCATGCTTCCTGGCTTCCCTTTCCCCAGCTTAGTCTGGAATCCACCTTCGGGTGATGCTGATGGCAAATGACCTTTCTTAGGACAACAAGATTCAAGACTAGCGAGTTCCCTGGCACTGGGGACTTGGGACTGGGGTAGTTGGTGACCCTGAATGTGCAGTGTGACAGCAAGCATAGCAAAGAGAAGAAGGAACCAAGTCTACAGGGTAAGTCGCTGTGGGCAAGCTTTTCTGAGGCACAAAGCAGGGGAAGAACAAATGAGCATCTGCCCTTGATGCAGGCATCAGAACAAAACGCCTCTTCAAACTTATTCTAACAACATTTAAAAAATTATTTTACTAGATTCATTTGAATTGCAACACCCCAAAATTCAAAAGGCATGAAACGATATAAAAGCCACCATTGCTGGCCTCCAGGCCACTCCCCAAAGGCGGCCCAAGGAGCCGCTCTGGCTCTCTCCTGGCCAGGCCTGGGGGGAAATGCCTGGGAAAGGTGGGAGGCCAGGACACTGCCTGTGGGGAACCCCCTGTCCCCAGGCTGCGGGAAGTAGATCCTTCTGGGGCTTGAGTTGCCATTCCTTCCACTCCCAAGCCATGGACCTACACCTTGGGAAGGACCATGGGCTGGCTGGGGTTCCCCAACAGGGAAGGGAAAATCTGGCTTGGGGGTGGAAGCATGAGTGGCATTTTAAACACGGAAAACTCAGCAGTGTCCAGGCCATTGGATGACTGAAAGCAGGGTTCAAGTCTCGGCTGCACCGCCCACTGTCTTTACGGAGCTCGGTGTTTGCTTTCAAGAAACACGAGGTTGGATGAGAGCAGCTGATTAGCTATCCAGAGGCTTTGGCAGTGAAAAGCATTTCTCCTGCACCCCCACCCCCACTCCACTTAGGCAGCTGGAGTTGAGGGCCTGGAATCTGGATTCGCAACCCCCAGGCCAGACAACCTTTCCCTGTCCCTTGGGCCATGGCTAACCTTTTCATTCTTTCATCCATCCAGGTGGAAGGGAAAGGGGGATGAACTAGTGCTACCTGTGAGCTCTGGCTCTAAGCCCTAAATGATAAAAGCTTAAATTTACCTCCCTCTAGCACCCATTGAGGGCCGGGTATTAGATAAAGTGCTCCACACAGATTAACCTACTCCTCAAAACAACTCTGGGAGTTTGGTACTAACATTATCCCCATTTAATGGGTGAGGATGCTGAGGCACAGAGAGGTTAAGCAACCTATTAGCAAGTAGGTAGTGGTAGAACCAGGATTCTAACCCAACCTAGCCAAGAATCAGGGCACTGAATTTTTACCACAGAGCCTCTAATTCCTACAAACCTCCCAGTCCAACCGTCTCCTCCTCACTGGACAGGAGTGGAAAGGGGGCTTCTAGAAGGTGACCTATTAGCTGGGGACAAATAGCCAGTGTGTGCCCTATCCCTGAGCCTCACCATGCTCCTCCAGCTGCCCCCAGAAAACTTCCTACCTCTTCTGAGCTGCGAGTGGAGCACCCCAAACTAGGGGTACACCCACACTCCCACACAGATAAGGTAGAAACCACCCAAATGTCTATTAATAGTGAATGGATAAGCAAATGTGGTATAACCCATACAATGGAATGTTAATCAGCCATGAAAGGAATAAAGTACTCATATATGCTATAACATGAATGAACCTTGAAATATTATGCTAAGTGAAAGAAGCCAGGTGCAAAGGCCACTTATTGTATGATTCCATTTATATGAAAAATCCAGAATAGGCAAATCTATACAAACAAAGTGGTTGGTTAGGTTGCTTGGGGCTGAGGTTGGGGTGGAAAGTTGGGTGATCGCTAAAGGGTACGGATTTCCTTTTGAGGTGATGAAAATGTCCTAAAATGTACTGTGCTGATGGCTGCACTGTACATCTGGACATAGGCTACATATTTTAGTATGTCGGTGAAAATACTAAAAACTTTTGAATTCTACAGTGTGTGAATTGTAGGATATGTACGTTATAGCTCAATAAAGCTGTTACCAAAACAACAAAAGCAAAACAACACATAGTGAACCCAGCCACGGTAAACTCAGGTTCTGCTCTTTGAAAGTCTGCATCCTCACAGTCCAGGTTTCTTTTGGTTTCTGGAGAGGCCACAGCTCCCCCTTGAACGTGCCAAGGTACCGCGTCACTCAATCTGAAAGTCCCCACCCCAGTGTCTGTGCGAGGAACCGCCAAGTAGTGCCAGGCTGGTGGAATCCATCGCTGAGTGTGGGGGGGCAGCCCAGTTCTCAGAGTGAAGTGGGAGGGAAGGGGAAGAGATTTTTGCCTTAGTAGCACCTTGGGACCTGGCACCTGGGTGTCAAGCCACACAGACCAGGTTTGTGACCTTGGTCTGTTTCCTCCTCTGCACAACGAAGCAACCAAGTCCCACCCTAAGGGTTGTCACGACTATTTCATGACAATGCAGCACCTTTTGGGGGCACTTAGGCCTGTATCTCTCGCCAGAAAACAAATAAAACGCTGATTGATTTAAAGAATGATCCAGATAAAATCAGACTGCGGTAGGGGTGAGTGAATTTTGTTTGTTAAGAAAGAAGGAAAATGTTTAGAAGATTCTTTCAAGTCTTTTCGTTGGTTTAAACTCTGCACCTGGATGGGATGGTAATGTCCTAAGAAAGACAAATAAAAGAGGGTGCTTCTGCCCCAGCGCGGAGAGGGCTGATGGGAAATGGGGAATGTAGGAGCCAGCAAGGGGAGTCAGAGGGAGAGAGGATGGAAACAGCCACGGAGGCTGAGGGGCTGGGTGGGAAAGACCGCGCAGGGAAGGGAGGAAGGCTGGAGAACCAGAAGGAGAAAGGAGACAGAAGAAGGATGCGGTGGCAAATCACCAAAGGAGAGAGAGGGAAGTTAGAAGATTCACAGGGCACTACCAGGAAGAGGAACAGGAAGCCAAGAAAGCTTTGGGGGAAATCTGTCTGGAGGAAAGCAGGTGAGAAGATCACCAAATTAGGAGTCCCCCCACCCTTCACACCAAGTCCCTGTCCTAGAACCTGGGGGCACCCATTCCTGCGCTAGCGGCTGACTCTACCTCCAGCCCTGCCCCGCCAGCCATCTCCTCTCCTCAAGAGAATCCCGAGTCCTGTGGGTGAAGGGAGCTTTTCAGATCAGGTTGGACACCTTTGAGTTGGGTCCAGTTGTATCCTGACCAGGCCTGTTCACCCTCTCTGATCCTCCCACTGCCAACCTGCTCCCACCTTCCAGGCCTCTGCTGGCTTCCCTCCTCCCCCACCCACCCAAAAGCCTGGCTGAAATAACCATATCTCATTCCCTGGATTACCACATACTGACCACCCAAGACCTGGGTGAAAGCTCCTGGCTTTCATCCAGCAATGCCTTCTTCCCCTACCCTTAGTCCAATACAAAAATTCCTTCACCTAGAAGCCTCTTAACTATCAGAAACCCACTGGGGACCTGATTTGAAGTCATTAGACCTAAACTGAAGCTATTTGGTCTGCAGCCCAGCACTGCTGATTTTTTTTCTAAGTTACTCAGGTGATTTAATACATGGCAAGTTGAGAAATCCTTTGCCCCCTCCTGTAAGCCTTCCTGGCACTGGTCCAAAGTCAGAGGCAAGGCAGGAGTTGCCTACTGGTAGCCACTGGGTGGTTGGTACCTGGAAAATATTGTCAGCCCTGCCCTGCTTGCAGCTGTCACCCCAGTGTGGCCCTCTTTACAAACTAGACCCATAGCCTCCCCTGGGCAGCTCTCCCCATAGGCCTCAGGACTCACAGGCTCAAGAAAGGCACCAGCAGATTGTACCAGACTTGGCACTGGCAGATCTTGACAGCCCTACAGCTCGGAAAGCCCGCCTGGGATCCTTGCCTAAGAAGAGGGGGCAAAACAAAGCAGGGGAGTGTTGCCTTGAGAGGCCAAAAGGTGGTGCCGCAGCTGGTGCCTCCCCCATCTCACCCTGTACCAGCCCACCCTAGCCCAGCTAACTTGGGTTCCCTGCTCTGCTCAAAGAGCTGACCTCTGCCCTCATGGTGGGCACCACTAGGGCCCAGAACGTCCTGTTCCCTGCAGAATCCTCAGAGGGCAACACTGGCATCCCGCAAAGACAGGCCTCGGGCATCTTGTATTGCCTGAAATTAGTAAGTGACTGACTTGCAGTTCCTGAGCCTGCAGGTGGTTAGCTACCTAGGAGGGACCTAAACACTGGGATCTGAGGAGCCTCACTCTGCCCCAGCACCTCTCCCACCAACCCCAGGAACAGGTGTCTCACCATTAGAGCACCCCTGCTTGGGTTTTAGCACCATTACTCTTCTTAGAAATGAACACATTGTACTGTCTTTTACAAAAATAACAATGCTCATTGTAAAAAACAAAACAAAACAAAAACTCCAACAGCACCCTAGCTCCTTTTAAAATGCCAATCCCTTCCTACCAGACAGGGGGACAATAGGTACCCTCTGAAGTGCCAGTACAGAGATCTGGCTCCCAGGCACATAGGGGTGCATGTAGGGTCAGGGGAGGAAGTGATGCATGGATTTTTTTTTTTTTTTCTGCCAGCCTGGTCTTGTGCTCCCCAGCCGAATCTTCAAGGAGTGTCCTTCCCTGTTCACCCAAACCCCTAACTCCCTTTAGCTGCAGGAGAAACCCATCCCAGCAGTAATAGTGGGGGGCCAGAAGAATGCCACCCAGCATCTCCCAGGGACCCTTATATGGGACCCCAAAACCAGAAAGAAGAAAGACAGGAGACCCAGACAAAAAAAAAGGATCAGGCAAGGCAGAGGAACCCGGACCTCCTGAGTTTCTAGGCCTTAGGGAAAGGACCGGGGAGAAGCACGGGGCTGAGAGAGGGGAGTAGGGAGGTAGAGACAGAGAGGCCAAGGAGGAGTACAGGAAGGAAGCCAGCTGGGGAAGGCACCTGCAAAGGCTGCAAGCTCAACCCAGGCTTCTACCATGAGCCTCAGCAGAGGGAAGAGGCACCAGAAGGAGCAGGGCTGATCTGGGGCCAGGGCTCCAGGCCTGGAGGGCTGGTCTGACGTGCTTGCCAGAGCACTGTAAGGATACAGAAGAAGGGAGAATAACCAGACACAGAATGGGAACTCCAGTATTTCAGGTTCTGAGGACCAGAAGGCGATACTGAAGGCTCCAGCCAGAGCTGCAGGATCACTGTCAGTGAAGGACCAAAGGGCTTGACTGTGAGATACGGGTAGCATGTGGGGGAACCTAGGCCCCAACTCCCACCCAGCCATATGCACATGTTGGCTCCCCTAGAGCCCAGGATGGGTGGCACACTTCTGATCCTAGAGGACCTGCTGCCCAGCAGGGTGAGGGTAGGAGAACTATTTACCCCTAGGTGCTGGGGACCTAGCTCTCACAAGGACTCAGGCTTAGGAAGTCAGTCTCATTTGCTGAGCTGCTAGAAGGCCTGGTGAAGGTGGATGGGAAGGGCCTGGAGAGTCCCTGAATCTCCACACCAGGGGAAACCTCCCTCCACACCAGGGAGACTGAATCAAGTCCACACCAGGGGAATGAGTGGCAAGAATTGGAGACAGCAGTTAAGCAAGGTGCCAAGCAAGGCAACACCTGAGAGAGGACAGCCTCTTACCCTAACTCAGGCCATTTGGGGGAAACCCTCTAGAGACCTAGTCCTAAGGAGTATCTGTGCAGAGGTGGGTTGGTGGAGCTCTTTCCTGACTGACGGTCTCCCCACTCCTGCAGCTGAGTGGAGGACCAGGACCACCATGTGGCCGGGGAACTCCTTACGGCAGAGCATCATGGGACTCCAGCCCAGGATGCGGCAGTTCCTTGTGACCAGACCTGCTCATCCTGCAAAGCAGAAGCCCACTAATTCCCCAGGACCAGCAGAGGCCAGGACAGACACTGATAGCAGGGATGGACCTTGGGCCATGAGCTGCTAAGGCCCTATGGGACCCAAAAAGGGCCAGATCAACACCTGGAGTTTGTCTACACTGGAGCCCTGGCAGCGACAGAGCCACTGAGAAAGCAAGTTTAGGCCATAGCCCTGCCCCCTATCGGCTGGGACTCCCTTCCCGCCTGTCCCCCCACACATGCCTCCCTGCTAAGGATCCTGAATCACTTTATGAAAAAGGGGAGACACAGAGATTTTCCAGATCCCTGGGATCTTGCCCCGGTTGAGATGACTGTGAGACCGCGAGTGTAGACTGGCAGTGAAAACATAGGATATAGGACACATAGGCCATCCAATCCCGGATCCCACTGCGGGGTGAGGAATCCCAGATCCTAGTGAATTCTGGCCAGGCGGACTGCACCCCTGGAGCTCTGTGTCCAGCTTACCCCGGGGCCAGAGGATCTCCCAGAGCCAAATGGCATCCCAACATGTGAGCGCGCGCACACACTCAGCAAGGCCAACCCTGTATCTCGCTGCCACGTGGCCATACTCAGGTACTGGCGCACCCAGCGATCCTCACCCAGCACACTCAGGAGCTAGACCCGAAGGATAAAGTCTCCAGAGAGAAAAGGATGTGGGTGGGAGCCCAGTGGCCCCGCACAACCTGCCTACTGGCTTGGCAGTGGGCCACCCAGGCGCTAGGATGTCCTGGCAGGCATCTCCGTTGGGCCAGAGCCCGGGCTGGGTGAGTAGATCTGACACCACCAACCCCCTCTCCCCTGGCCCACATCCACACAAGCACACCGCACAGGTTCCCTGCTTCAGCATGCAGAACCCCTGAGTTCCTCACTCGCTGGTCATGGGTACAATCACCAGGAAGGGGGACCCACCTGCTAGGCCTGCGGAGAGGAGAGCGCCCGAATGCCCTTGGGACGCCAAATCCCACCCCGCAAAGAGGGAAAGTGAGGGGGAAAAAAAAATAAAGGGCTGGAGAAAGAGAAAGAGTGGGACCTCCGGAGAACCAACCCTCCTCCTGTTCTCCCAGCAGGGCTCCCCGAAGCTAGGGAAGGAGAGTCCCGAAGTGCCTGGGTCCTGTCTCCGTGGGATTCTGCCTCACCAGACAGACTGGCCCGGATCACCCAGGAGGGTGCAGATGCTGGAAAACTGATCCCTGGACCTCAGATGAGTTTGCTGGAGGGAGACTGGAGTTACCGGCACTGAGAGCACTGAGATGTTGTGAAATTGAAATTTAAAGGGCAAGAACAAACAAAACCCGGCAGGGCTCAGCAGGTGTCGTTCCCTTTTTCTTTGAACACAAACTTGGCCGTGAAAGTGGCAGGGGAAGAGTGAGGGCTGGGGAGCCGGGAAGGTTCCAGTCAAGTTTTTGCTTTCTGCTTCCTACTTGAATAATAAAAACAAGTAAACTTGAGAGAGAGGGCCAGAGAAGAGAAAGACTGAGGTGCAGAGCGGAGGCCGGATCCCGCGACCAGCATCCCACTGGTTTGCGGTGGAGGGCGTGCTGGCCCGTGTGGGTGGGGGTCTCTGAGGAGTTGGGCCCCTCTAGTGTGCACTGCAAGGGTCCTTCCAACCAAGATAGGTCCAGTTGGGTCATACTCCCCAGGTTCTCCTGTTACTATGAATTTCCTTTCTCCCAGCCCCCCAGGTGCCACCAACTGGCAGCACCCGCAGCTGGTCCAGACTGCTCTCCCTCTGCACAGCCTGTCCAGGATCCTGGCCACCAGCCTGTGCTCCTCTGCCCCACCCAAAGTACCTAGTGGCCAAGTTTTTTTCCTTCCTTCCTTCCTCCCCCCCCCCTTTCTGTTAGCAGGTAGCAGCAGTGCTCCTCCCCTGCACTCTTTACCCTCGCCTCTTCCTAGGTCTCAACCCCTTCATTATCAGCCACCCAATTAAGTAATTGGGGCATCCAGTCCACCTGGCCTTCTGCAGGGGACATTTATGACTGGACACAAATACATGCACACTGGACACACGCTAAGGCAGTAACACACACACATTCATACACTGGCTCACCCAAATCATGGAGGCTGCACCAGCAACAGCTCAGCTCGGACACAGTCACTTACCCTCTCACCTCACTCCCCACCCCCACACACGCACACCATGGGCCCTGCCCCCACAAACACTCAATCAGCCCCCCAGACAGACCGAAGCACCCTCGCTCACCCGGGAATGCGAGCCAGAAAAGAGAAGCAAAGTCTGCAATCGCGGCGCTTTAGGGGAAGGGTCATCGGCGCTCCCGCCCACAAACAAGTTGAACACACATCTTCACTGGGGTCTCTCAATCTCTGTTCGAGCCCCTTTCTGAGTCAAAGTAAGGGAACGAAGGGCCCGGCCTCTCGGCGCTGGCAAGGCAGAAGCTAGACTCAGGCGGGCACGGGCTCCTCAGAAAGCGCTGGGGGAAGCCTCGGAGGGCCGAGCACTCTGCACAGGAACCCCCACCACCTGGCTTCCCAGCCCAGCTGGCTTCTAGCCACGCGGACCTCCGCGCCTCGATTTTCCAGGGAAGGTGGGACCTGGGACCAGGGCTGGCTGGGGTGGGGGGCATCTCCACAGTAGCGGGGTGAGGCTGGCACAAGGAAACGCCCATCTGCTTCGCAAGTCTGAGGGTGCGGGCCCCGCGTGAGGGCCTCCAGGCCGTGGGGGAACCGGGCGTTTGCTGCCCACCACAGTCTCGGCCTCACTCGACCCTCTGGGCTCCTGGCCCCTCTCTGCACGTGTTTTCTCAACCCCCCGCGAGTGCGGGTCACTCTGTCAGTCCCCTGGCCTCTCTCGGGGTCATTTACCACATTCTAGGCCTTGCTCTCCCAGGATCGCCGGGACGCGCCTTCGGTCCCGCTTCGAATGCGGGTGGCGGTATGAGTCTGGGGGCAGGGGTGGGGCACTGAACCCCAGACCTGAGGCCCTGCCTCCAGCCTCCCCCCCCACCAGCCGAGCGCCCGAGCAAGGCCAACCTCCTGTTTTCTGCTGGGTCTCGCCGGGGTCGCCTTCCTGGAGCACTTTGGTTATTGATCCCGCCGAAAGAGCTGGAGCGCGGAGCCTGAGCGTCCCCGGGGAAGGAGGGAGTGGGAAGCACAGAAGGCAAGGGACTGGGGGAGGGAGTTGATAAACTTTAGGGGTGGCCGTAGGGCTAGGCCAGCACCCCCAGAATACCGCCCCAGCCTCCCTCTGCCGGACTGGGAGTGGGGCTAGATCCGGGGTGGAGGAGTGGGACCACCCTCCCATCCTTCGGCGCTGCTCCCTCGTGAGCCGCTGGGAGTCAGAGAACCCCGACTCGCGCCCAATCAGCAGGGATGGGTGGAGCAGCCGGGTAGGGGCGGGGCCCGAGGAGTAGGGGCCGGGCGGGGGGGCGCGAGGGGCGGGGAGCCACGGGCTTGGCCAGCTCAGGCTGGCCGGGCGGTGGAGAAGGCGGTGGTGGCGGCCGGCATGGGCGATGGGGGCGCGGAGCGCGACCGCGGCCCGGCACGCCGGGAGTCGCGCGGCGGGCGCGGCGGGGACCGCGGCGGAGCGGAGGACTCGGGCGCCGATGCCGGCCGCCGCAGCCCAAGGGAGATTGCGGGGACCTCCGCCTCTAGCCCCGCGGGCTCCAGAGAGAGCGGCGCCGACAGCGACGGCCAGCCCGGGCTCGGAGAGGCAGACCACTGCCGCCGCATCCTGGTGCGAGGTAAGCGGACAGTTCTCGGTTCTGGCCCACCGGACCCCCACCCTAGCCCTTCGGCTGCCTCCACCTCCCAGTTCACACAGACAGCCAGTCATCAGTCAGTCATTCATTCAGCAAATACTATTTTGAGCTTCTATTGTGTGCTGAACACTGAGCTGAGTGCAGGGGACAAAGCGGCGAACGGGACCAAAGAGATGTCCGTGTCACTGCCTTACAGTTCTCAGCCTCTCGGGCCGGCCGCTCACCCTAGGCCCATCCCAGCTGGGTACGGCGGCGGGGACCGGGATACAAGTGCGGGGCGCGGACAGCCGGGTCCCCGCCCCGCGTCCCTCACGGCTGGTGCGGAGAAAAGCGTCACGAGCGCTCCGCGGGGTCAGGACGAGGAAGGACCAGCGTCCGGGACCGCGGGAGGGAAAGGCCGGCGCTCCGCTCAGCGGCCGGGACGCTTCCCGGCCGCCTGCCCAGGCTCGTTTCCCGTTCCCGGCGACGCAGACCGCACCGGTTGCTCGCGGGAGAGGGCATCGGGACGCGGAGGGCGGCGTGCGGCGCTTGCCCGCCTGGGCTTTGCTCTTTCGGCTCGCGCTTCCTCTCGGCGTCTGGGCCCAGCCGGCTCTCGGTGCGGCCTTTCCCCGGCCTGGCCTTTCGCGTCTCTCCCGTTCTCCCTCGCCCTTCGCCCTCCTCTCTTCTTTCCTGGCTTTTCGCTCCGCCGAGCTCTCCTTCCCAGCCCTCTTTTCCTGCAAGCGCTTCTGGACTGCGCTCGAGTACCCAGCTCTGCCTGGTCTCCTCGCCGCGAGGCCGACCCCCAAAGCCACCCTCACGCGAAGCTCTAGATCAGCTTTCGCCGGATCCGGGCCTCGCCCAGAGAGATGGAAGGAGAAAGGGGATTCCGGGCACTTGCCTTCAGGCTGCCCCTAGGCCGCGGCCAGAGCCTGAGATCTGTTTCCCCCACTCTGAGCGCCGGCACCCGGAGACCGAGCGCCCAGAAGACGCCACACGCGGGGAACGGCTCCCCCGACCTCCTTCTCCTACTGCCTGGCTCGGCTTCCTCCCGCTGCCCTTTTACTGCCTCAACTTCCGGAGCGCCCGCCTGCCAGCCGCGGGGCTTTGGGAGTCGACCGGCTACAGCTGATTTCCGCAATCACCGCGGCCGCCTGGGGAACAGGAACCAGCTTGAGACTGGCTCCAGGACCCTCCAGCGCCAGGATCCCGAGTTTGTCTGATCTGAGCTGGGCCACCCACACTCAGACTGGGATACTGTGGCCCGGTTGCCCACAGCCTCCCCACGGCTGCTGAGTTTGGGTAGATCTGGGAATGGGGGACAGGGCCAGGGTAGAGCACGGAGGCAGCCCAATCTAAAGTCGGCTGATGACCGTCTTGGACACAGACTCAGCGACCCATGCCTTCCTGAAACACTCCTGGTGTCAGGTGTGGTCACCTAGAGATGGGGCGGTAATCGATGTTCAGGACACAGGCTGGAGTATGAGGGTGGTCCCCACCCGGCAGCAATTCCATCAGGTGTGTGGACCTGCTGGGCACCTGGGGTTAAGTCAGATCCCTTTTCATAGACTATGGGGAGTCCTGAATGCAAGATGTCAACAGCCACCTTGGAGCTCTATTGAGAAAATTTGCCTGGCTTCCAGAAATGGAGAAATCAGTCCCTTAAATTACCCACACTCCCTGTTTAAGACCCTCAAATCCCTGCTTGTGACACTCACCACCTCATACCCCATCTATGGGTATTTGTGAGTTGTGGACAACTGAAAGTTCTGTGCCCACCTACTATCCCTTCCACTCTACTAACTCTGCTTGTATAACAAATAAGTTCTATGTACAGATGTCAGTTTAGTAACTCCCAGGTGTAGACTTAGAGGAGGTAGGAGTCAAAAGTGACCCTCCACCCTGTGGGATGGGAGCCACCCATGCTAGGAGCAATCTAGAGCTGAGTAGAGATGGACACCACCCCCCCCCATATGTGGGATAGCTTGTGTGCATTGTCAGGAGATATACTTTTATAAATGCATGTATGCATACACAGCAATGCCATTATATTTGTACAATATAATGGTAATATAGTATAGAGGGTGTATTTACATGCCTAAAAGAAATAAAAGGTAAACAGGGCCCTCGTAAGTCCCTCTGCCCTTTCTCATTTAATGGAAAGGCAGTTATTACAGGCCTGAGATACCGGGCACGTCATTTGGCACTAATCCCTCCCAGCCAGGGTCACCTGTGTCACTCCTGGCCCCACAGGGACTCAGGGTGGAGGCTCTGACAGATGAAAGGCTTGGTACTGGTGAAGGGAAGTCTGCAGCGCATTGGCCTCCAGATGAAATGTCCCTCCAGTGTGCTCTTAGCAGAGAGTACATTTCACCCTTGATCTCCCAGGACACATCCTCCCAAAGTACTTCTGGAGGAAACCATAAAAAGGTGGAAGGGAGGTTTTTGCCATCGCATCCCGTCAGGTTGTGGGGAAAGAACCCCACTTCCCTTGGGTCTTTGCACTTCTTTCTGCCTCTTTTCCACTAGGGACTTGCTACCTGAGGGCCCCACCCCAGCATAGCGCATCTGTTGGGGGAGTTCCAAGGCACAGGGGAATAGAAGGAAAGTGTGGGGGGCTGGAATAAAGTGAAGTTGGTTTAGAGTCCTTTAAACTTGAGCCAGTTCCTTTGCCTCTCTGTGCCTCAGTTTCCACATCTGTACAGAGGAACCTATAGCTGTTACTTGAAAGTCAGTGCTAAAGGTCAGAGGTGATGTCTATAAAACTGCAAACACCCAGCGGGACCTCTATAAATATTCTGTTAAATGAAAGGGGGTGCTCTGAGGTGACCTACAAACCACTCTGGGAATGGGCCTCCTTCCTCAGAAGCCTCCCCCAGCTCACCCCCGCCCCTTACAGACTCCAAGGACTCTGTGCCTTTTCCCCTTGGCTAAATGCTGCCCTCCGTTGGGAGGTGGGCAGCCCTGGGGGTTGAGAACAGCTGATGAAAGGAGGATTAGTGCCACCTTGAAGACCACGAGGTGTGGCCTTCCCCAGTCCCCTTGGAGGAACCCCTCACTCCACCAATCACTCAAGTTTCCGGCTGCCTCCCCGAAATGCGGGTCAGGGAGCCAGGGAGGCCGACCGTGCTGCATCCCCGCCTCAAAATGGAGGCCACTTCGTGCCACACATGGACACAAACAAGGCCACAAGGATGACAGGGGCGTGTGCACACAGGCAGGCCAGCGCACCTCACCGCACACACAGCTAGGCTTCTACGGGACCAGACGGTGGCTTAGGCCACCCCACACCTCTGCGTGCACAGCCCATTGGCCAGTGACGGGTATGGATGGGGGTCCTTTTGTTTTATATTTAGGAAGGACGCACCAACTGCGAGGAGGAGGAGGAGGAGGAGGAGGAGGAGGAGGAGGAGGCGGAGGCGGCAGCTGGAACAAACAGGCCTCCTCCCAGCTGTGGCTGTAATCGCCCGGTGCAGCCGAGGTGCAACGGCCCTTTCGGCCCTTTCGGTGGAGCCGGGATACCGGCGGTTAGAAGAGGTGGACCAACTCTCACCCACAACTTCCTGCAACCTCAGTCTCTGCTGGCACCCGCGCACTCAGATGCGCCTACCTGATTCCCAGATTAATCCAGATGCAAATTCAACAATCCATCTGAATAGAGCCCGTAATGGCCACCTGTTGGTGTCACCGAACTTTTATGAACAATGCACGGCGCTGCTACCTGCTCTCTTGAAGCGGTCCCTCAGGCCTATGCATCTCAAAACACCATTTGGGCCGCATCCTGTGTCCTCAGCCCTGTGGCCTGGTGAAGCAGGATCAGGCTGCCCCCAGAGGGCTCTCCCTTTTAAGAACTGCGGCCAGAGCTCCCCTCCTCATTTCCACACTTCTCTGGGAGCAGGAGGGCAGGAAAAATTAGGGATCCCTTGGCTGAGTGAACAACCGGCCACCACACCACCACCCATTATCCGGAGTGCTTTCACCTGGGAGCTTTATGGATGCACCTGGGAGCTAAGGACGTAAGAAAACCCATAAAGACCCAGACCTCCGGCTCCTGCTGGCAATTCTCCTTGTGGATGTGGGTGTGGGGAAGGGAAGCATTTAGCGGGGCCCACCGCCCCCCACCCCCATCAGAGAGCAGTGCTGAGGCAGTCCAGAACCGGGAGCCTCTGAACACTTATAGACTGCACAATGGTATACACCAGGCAGGGTCCTGGCAGCCAGACTCATCGGAAGACGCTGGGCAAGGCGCCAAGACTTCTAGGGCTTGAGCTGAGAGAGGCCTGGGGAAACAGACTCTCCCTCCCACTCCAGCAGCCAGATCTGGGTTTAGCGTCATTCCGAATCTGCTGGCTTTCTGCTTGGATTTACTGAAGCCACTGGACCTACAGGAGCTCAGCTGGGACCTTGCAGGCCTCACCCCGCAAGTCGCAGTGGCTCTACAAGGGCACACCTACCCACTTGCCCAGTAGGCATTTTGGCAACTATGAAGGTGGGGCAGATTGTTGTATCGAAATGAGCACTGGATTTGGGGTCACAGCTCTTCCACCCTGGATGGACCTCCGACCATAACCTCAATATGAGTCTCTTAATAGATACAATAACCAGGACCAGGCCTCAGGCAGCAGTTGAAAGGTTTGAACGGTTCATGCAAGGGACTGCACTTTGAAATTTTTTTATTTTCATTTTTGGTTTTGGGATTTGTGGGGGTATTAGATTTCTTTTTTTTTTTTTTAATTTTTCTGGGTTTGTTTTGTTTTATGTTTGTTATGTTTTTCCTTTTGTTTTGTTTGTTTTTGGCAGAAGGACCCACATTCTTAGCAAGGGTCTGACGGGGCTCTATCGCTTTGGTCTTATTTTTCCCTTTGTTTACATGCGCGCTGCGCCCCCCTCCCCCCACCCCCAACTCGCAAGCAGCCCAGCAACCAAATGTGTTGTCTTGTTGGTGTGTTTTGTGTGCACTGTTTTCATTTTCAGGGAACTATGCGTGGCTCCTTGTGTTCTCATGCTACTTTTGTTGTTCTGGGCAGTGGCTTGGACTCCGGTTCCGTGCACCCATCGCAGGGTCAGAGCTTCTAGGTGCCCCCCTCCACCTTCACCCGCTTTGGCCCTGCTGGGCAAGGAGGCTGATTTTCCCCGAAGCTGGGGCGATGAGTGAGTACATGCACTGGCAAGGAGGAAGGGGACCACGGAAGCGTGTGTCCTTGGGCTTATATAGGTCGTTTGGATGTCGTTTGGGGCATTGGCCCACGGTGCACCACCTGTAGGGAGAGAGCATCTATGGGTCCTGTTGGCTCTATACCATTTCCTCAATTACCCCTGACTGAGCCTGGGGTCAGAGTAGCCCTGAGCTCCCTCCCTATATCTCTCCGATTTGTATTGGGGGTGGGGTGGGAATACGAATCATATTAATTTTGTTTCTATTTCCTGTTTGCTTAATATAAAATAAAGATTGGCCTTACGCTTCGTAAAGCCGGTAGCGGGTTACCGGCAGTGTATCCCGCCGAGTTCCCTACCCCAGTTTGAGAAACTGATAGAGGACGAGTGGGCCTGTCCAGGAATCCCTGCAAGCTGGGTAGTCTAGGCGCCCTGTTCGTCCCCCACCGCATCCAGGAGGGAGGTTGGAGGATCTGAAGGTGCCTGAGTGGCACTGAATAGTGCGGAAAGAAGTCTCGGCGCCAGGCCCGGATCTTGTCCCCAAAGCAGAGGAGTGGGCGGACCTGGGAAAGCCCGGGTGGCCAGCGCAGGAAGTGGGGAGTCAGTCGGTTGTAAGTTCCTAGTTGGGGCCCCCCCGCAAAGGCCTCTCAACCATCTCTCTCTGTCACCATGTTCACCCGCGGTCTTGCCCGTCACACGTTGATTCTTTCCACGAACATTAATGAATACCTACTATGTGCCAGACCAACCCGGCAGGGGCTGCTGGCTCCCAGCTTCCCAACCGAGAGCCTGTCTCTCTCTGAACACTGCGGGGTGCGGGCTTCCTGACCCGCCCCCCGGGGCGGCCCGCGGAAGTGGCTGGGGAAGCGATGCCCGCGCTAAGTTTGATGGGGGCAGGTGTCCGAGGCCGGGTTCCCTTGATGCCGCCCCCGCACCACAGACGAGGCTGTCACCGCGCCCAGCCAAATCCATGATCTCCACAGATATGTTCTTGGCACACAGTATACACTCACTAAATATTTGTCGAATGAGTGAAAGGAGACAAAACTGTCAACATCTCTCATCTCATTTGGTAAAAGACCGCAACGCCCTTCCCCCCCCCCCGCCCCCCCAAGACGTTCGTTCCAAGAGGACATCCTCATTTTTTGACGTTACAATGTTGTTCCTTACAACTGTTACAATATAAATTTGACAATGCCACATTTTTGGCATTTTGTGCAGTCCTCAACTTTGGGAACCACCGAAATATAAAACCTCAAATATGGTTCTTTTACTGGACGTGGAAAACCTCAAATACGGTTCTTTTACTGGTAGCTGGGTCGGCAGGGCCTCCAGCTGGGACTGGAGCAGGAGGTCGCTCCAGGAGCAGGGCGGCGAGCGGAGGGTAGTGAGGCTCCCGCCTGTCTGCGGCTGCTTAGTGTGTGGTTCCACCAGCAAAGCCAGCCAGGGGGCGAGAAAGAAATAGCTGGATAAATCTGCGCCCCTCCTCCCCGCTCAATTCACAGGCCTCCAGTTATCCGCTGGAGCTTGAAATCACTGGGTGACTAAAGCCTGGGTTTGTTTGGTGGTTTGCTCCTGCGGCCGCTGCCCAGCCACCCACCCTCGCGGGGACCAGTCGACTCGTGGAGCTGCGGGGAAGCCAGGGCTGGGCGTGCAGGGCCACACTTACAAAGTAGATAGGTAGCTAGAGGATTGAATTTCAAAAAGTTATGCGTGCTCAACATAAAACAAAACCGAACCCGAAGCGGTAGAAGGCTCCCCCAAATAGCCACCATTCTCAGTTTCAGGTGGGCCCTTCCAGATTTTCCCACTCTCATATGTAAACATCAGCAAAAGTGGAATCGTATTACATAAGACGTTTTGCAACTTACCTTTAAAAAAAATTTAATCCGCAGGGGTCATCTTTTCGGGTCAACCATTTCGCGCTGTTCCGTGACCGTGACCGAACCGAAAGTATCCCTTTGGTTGGGGAAAGCCGAATTCTCCCCACCTCTGCAGGGAGGGTCCAGTTGGTTTTCCCTAATATAAACACTGTGGAATAAACTTCCAAGACACAGGTCTTTGCGCACTTGAGTATTTCCGTGAAATAGATTCCTAGCAGTGGAACTGCTGCTTCAAAAGGTTTACACACACTACAGTTTTTAAAAACGTGTTTTGCTTAATTTGAAAATGGTAATTAGCTCCTGTGATTCCGACATCAAAACGTTGTGTTGTTAAGTACACCGTGAAAAATCCCTTCCATCCCTGCCCTCTCTCTTCCAGTTCCCACCTGGCTCTAAGGCAGCCATTTTTTACTTTCTGGTTTGTCCTTCCAAAAGACATTCACCCTTATGCAAGTCAGGGCTGCTCTATTGTTTTCTTGCTTTTATTTATTTATTTTTTACTCATATATGACACCTCCCTATATTTTTCTGCACCTTGCTATTTTCACTTACCAGTACATTTTGGGATGTAAAGAACGTCTTGTCCCTTTTTTCACAGATATATAGTATTCCATTTATATGGACTGGGTGGGCCATAATGCATGTTGGATAGCCCATGTCCTATTGGTGGAACAGTTAGCTTTTTTCTCATATGTTGCTATTATATACAATTCTGCAATAAACTTGTTCCTTGGTCATTTCCACGTGTGTAGGTATATGTCAGAGAAGTTCCTAAAAGGTGGAAGAGTATGTTAGTTTGTAATTTAGAAGATAATGCCAAATTCCCTCCATACATGATACACCACCCATGCCTTATCTACCCACCTCTGCTCCCCCACCCCTCTCCCCAGTCCCAGCAGCAATGCCTGAAAGTGCTTGTAGCCCCAAATCTTGCCATCACAGTTTAGGCTTTATATCTTGAAAGATACTGTCAAGTTGCTCTTTGTGGGGGAAAGTTTGTAGTTTATACCCCCATCTTTTTCCTCTGCCCATATTAGGCATAGATATCTTTTCTACCTTTGCCAGTCATATAGGTGATAAGTAGTACCTCACTGACATTCTAATTTTTATTTCATTGATTATTAGTGAAGTTGACTATCTTCTCATATTTGCCGGCCAGGGTATTTCTTCCGGTGTTATCTAACAACTCATTTCCTTTGACCACTTTTAATTTTCAAATATTCCCTTCCTTACTGATTTGTAGAAACTCAGCATTAAGGGTAGTAGCTCATTACTTTCAATATGTGTTGCAGCTTTTTAAAATTCATAATTTGCTTCTAATTTGTTTCTGATGCCTTTTGTTTTCTAAAGTGTAAAATAACTTTCTAATTATAAATCCAACCATGTTTGTTTTGCCATATCATGTATAAACGGAAAGGTCTTCATTTTTTCCTGCATAAAGCATGTACACTCCCAAGATGGAACCAACCAAACACTCATTAGTAATTGAAAAAGATAAATATTTTCTTTTCGTAATATGTTGCAAAAGTGGGAAATTTTTTGCAAATTTTTTTCCATTTAATAAACATTTGTAGAAATCTTGCTTGCTGTTTAAAACTGCCTCATTCTTTTAACAGCTACATGGTATTCCATTCTGCAGATATCATTAATTTAACCAGTCCTCTATTGATGGGTATTTAAGTTGGTTCTACTTTTTCACTATTACAAGCAATGTCTCAGTGAACATCTTTGGATCCTAATTTGGACAGATGGTTTTTTAAAGTCTCATTTATGAGACAATCTGAAAAATGTGTAACCAAGTGGGACTTTTTTATATTAAGGAATGATTGATAATGTCTTTGGTTGAGACAGTATTGTTATTTTGCAAAGGAAGTTTTTTTTTTTCAGAGACACATATAAAAATATTTCTGGATGAAATGATATGATGTCTGAGATTTGCTTAAAATTATGAGGATAGAGAAGACACAGGATTATTCATGAATTTATAATTGTTGAAGTTGGGGGATAGGTATGTCAGGGCTCATTATACTACTTTCTCTAATTTTGTGTATGTTTGAAATTTCTCATAATAAAATGTTTAAAATAATAGGCATTATTTCACACATATGTTAAAGTTGTGACATATTTCTGAATTCCATGCCCAAAATTTATACTCCCAGCAATTGCATATAAATGTGTCATTTCACCTCACCCTTCCAACCAGGATAAACTGAATCTTTTAGAGTGAGATCTTGTCAAGTGAAAAACATTTTTATTGACATTTTTAATCACTAGTAAGGTTAAGCATATATATTCATGTACTTATTCTTCATCTTAATTTCCTCTTCTGTGAATTTTTTTATTCATGTGCTTGGTTATTTCTCTATTGGTTTATTGTTTTCTTATAGTTGTGAATGCTACTTTTATACTAAGGAAGTAATCCCTTTTTCTGTGATATGTGCTGTAAACATGCCCAAATCTTTTTCTTTTTTTAATATTTTTTGTTTAACATTTTTTAATGTTTATTTATTATTTTGGAGAGAGAGAAACAGACAGAGTGAGAGTGGGAAGCAGAGAGAGAGAGAGACAGACAGACAGACAGAATCTGAAGCAGGCTCCAGGCTCCAAGCTGTCAGCACAGAGCCCGATGGAGGGCTCGAACTCATGAACCATGAAACCATGATCTGAGCTGAAGTCAGTTGTTCAATCAACTGAGCCACCCAGGCAGCCCTCTCTTTCTTTTTTTAAACTTTGTTGTGAGGTGTTTTTTTTTTTACTGAACTCAAATTTAAATTGTAATCACATCTAATGGTCATTCCTTTTGGGGATTGTAGTTCTCTGTTAGAAAGGTCTTCTACCAAAGATAAAACTGCATTTTGCTACATAGTCTTTGTGACAAACCAAACAATAAAAATGTACACAAGGTAAGATAGAAGAAATCTTTCCTCCCTGACCAGCTTTCACTCCTAAACAGTGAAGAGAGGTGTTCATCCTGCAGACTTGATCCTACACAAACACAAGTTCACACACACACACACACACACACACACACACACAGTGTTGTTTTACTCGTTGTTCTTTATAAAAATAGGTTTATACATACTTGCCATTTTTATATAGCAATATGTAATGGACATCCATCAAGTCAGTATATGGGGATGTACCTCATTCTTGTTAATGTTGACATAAAAACCAAAGGCATCACTAATACTGTGATTTTATTAACAATATTTCCATTGATAAACATTCAACTTTTTCTTTTATTTTTCTCTTACAAACTATTCCACAAACAGTAAATCTATCTTTATCAAGTATATCAATATTTCTCTGGAGTCAAAACCTTTATAAAATTTCTAGGACAACAGAACTATGCCATTTTTAATTTAGCTAGGCATTGTGAAATTGCCCTCTAAAAATATTCTCAACAACAGAGCTTGAGAGAACCTTTATTTCCCCCAGCTTTGCCAGCACATTTTCTCTAGTCTGATAGGTAAAATACGGCATCTGGAAAAAAGAAAAAACTAGCTGTCTTTTGCTGTTCTAACTTTTCATTTTCTCTGATTCTCTCTAAGCTTGAGTACCTTTTCATAGTTATTAGACACTTACATTTCTTCCTCTCTGAATAACCCATTCATATAATTTGCTCAGTTTCCCACTGGGTTGCTCGACTTTACTCCTTGGTCTATAGAGGCTGTGTATTTAGACATTAAGGCTCTGCTATGCATGTAGTATGAATATTTTCTCCTAATCTGTCCTTTGTCTTTCAACTGTCTCTCATCCTGCAGAAGCTTTTATTTCTAGGTGCTCAAATCTATCATTTATTTTTTAAAAATTTGTCTATGTGGGGCGCCTGGGTGACTTAGTCAGTTAAGTGTCCAACTTCGGCTCAGGTCATGATCTCGTTGTCCGAGAGTTCAAGCCCTGCATTGGGCTCTGTGCTGACAGCTCGGAGCCTGGAGCCTGCTTCGGATTCTGTGTCTCCCTCTCTCTCTGCCCCTCCCCTGCTCACTCTCTCTCTCTCCAAAATAAATAAATATTTCAAAAATTGTTTATGTATTTCTTTAATTTTTAGAGCTTATTTTTTATATTAAAAATTTTCTTCTATATTGTGTTTATTTTTACATGCAGTGTGAGATGAATTATTTCAAATAACGAGCTAATTGTCCAAAAGCCAGGTCTTTAATAATCCTATCTTTCCTCCCACTAACTGAAATGTCCTCATATATGCATGAATTTGCTTCCAAACTCTCATGCCAGCATCGTACCATTTTCATTGCCATATATTTGTAATATATTTTGCTGTATGGTAATGCAAGTATTTTCTCCTCATTCTTTAACATTCCTTCCTTAACTGGTCCTCCATTTTCAATTTTCCTATTCAATTTGAGGATGAATTTTCCATAAGGAATTTTTATAATAATCACATCGTGGATCAAGGAAGGAAGGACTTTGTCACACGTAAAAATAAGCACCTGAGCAGCTTGCCGTGCAAAGGAACTAGTCTGGTGCTGGGAGATGAAATCAGTTAGGGTTTTGTGGGAAGCTACTGGGAGGAGTACCAGAAAGGGGTAATAGTTCATCCTAGAGGTCAGGGGCATTAGCTAGCCATTATCAGAGATCACCACCCCTCCCAAGGCAAAGGCTGGTTGGACAGAATCACCCTTTCCTGTCCCCCTAGGGCTCACTCCTCCTTGAGGAGACCAGAAAGGCAGCCAGACTCAGGAGTCATTCCCTTTAGACTCCTGCATTTTCACCCTACCCACAAAAAGACCCTGGAATTAAATCTGTGTCCTTCCTTCCTGGTGCTTCCCCCAAACTCCACCCAGAAGAGGAACAATTCAGGAAAGGGGGCTGTGTCAGTAAGGATGGGCTAGGTTTTGCTGCAGAGACAACCCCAAATCTTAGAGTTTTAACAGAACACAGGTGTGTTTCTCACTCACATGATAAGTCTATCACGAGTGGGCATAGGCTCATCTTCATACTCAGAAATTCAGGCTGATGATGCTTCATCTTGACTCTTGATTCCAGGACCATCACAGTAGGGGCAAGAGGGTGTGGCAAATTATGAACCAGCTTTTAAAGTGTTCATCTGAAGGTGACTTCATCTTTTCATTTTGGCTGAAGTAAGTCATGTGGTCATATCTAATTTCAAAGGGCAGAAAATTAGTGCAACCCTACCATGTGCCTGGAAGGAGTTGGGAACACTGGTGAACAGCATTCATGATTTATCCACTATCTTAACTTTGATGAGTAGCCTTCTCTGGCTGTCATAGCTAAAATAGCAAACACACACACAATGGTTATTGGGTTTCGGTTATTTGGAGAGGATCAGTAATATCCTCTTATCTTGTTTTATTGTCTTCCCAGCATTTCTCATTACATTACATATTCATTTTTTAAATTTATTATCTTCCTTGCTCTGCAATAGAAGGTCTATGGAAACAAGGACCTTGTTTATTTTGCTCATTTCTATACCCCCCAGACCGTGGAAAAGTATTTGGTGCATAGTAAGTGCTCATCAAATATATGTTGAGTGGTTGAATATGCCTAGTTGTTTATTTACATAAATGAGATATTACTACATATTTTATCCTATAACTTTCTTTCTCTTCATGTCAGTTCATATTGATATTTTGTCATTCTTTTAAATTGCTACACAGTATTTTGTAGTATATGCATTAGTGTGATTTGTTCAGCCGTTTCCCTTGTGGGGAACCGTGAGGTTGCTTTCAGATTTTCAGCATCTTGAACACTGCTGCAGCAAACATCTTTGAATATACCTTGGAGCAGATGAGCCCATGCTTTGTCTGGATAAATACTTACTAGAATAAAATTGTTAGGACAAAAGTTACATGCGTTTAAGGTTGACAAATGCAACCTTAAAAGGTGGTGACTATTTACGGCCCTACCAACATTGAATGGGAGTGTGGAATCCCCTACAGCTCACCACTGATCTATTAATCATTTATTAACGTCTTTCCAATCCTACAGGAAAGAAATGATTTTCCATTGTTGTGTGAATTTACATCATCCTGATTTCTGTGAAGCTGTACTCATTTTTCATATGTTTATTGACCATTTGGCATCTTTTTCTGGGAATGGCCCACATAAATTGTTTGACCATTTTTCCTCCTGGACTATTTCCCTTTTAAAAAATCATTTATTTATAGTTGCATTATTTGTCATTTCTTTATCTTTTTAAAGTTTTTCCTTCAAGTCTGTTTTATTTTACTTTGGCTTTGGTACTTTTGTCATACAAAAGGGTTTAGCTTCGGGGCGCCTGGGTGGCTCAGTTGGTTAAGCAGCCAACTTCAGCTCAGGTCACGATCTCGCGGTCCGTGAGTTTGAGCCCCGCGTCGGGCTCTGTGCTGACAGCTCAGAGCCTGGAGCCTGTTTCAGATTCTGTGTCTCCCTCTCTCTGACCCTCCCCTGTTCATTCTCTCTCTCTGTCTCAAAAATAAATAAAAACGTTAAAAAAATTAAAAAAAAAAAACAAAAGGGTTTAGCTTCAATATAGTTGGTTATATCCTTTGTCTATGTCTCCATATATCCTTTGTCTTTATGGCTCCAGTTTTATATCTTGTTCTTCCCAAGCTTAGGATTATAAAAATATCATCCTATGTTTTCTTTTTTAAAAATTTTTTAAAGTTTTTATTTATTTTTGAGACAGAGAGAGAGAGAGCATGAGCAGGGGAGGGGCAGAGAGAGGGGGAGACACAGAATCCGAAGCAGGCTCCAGGCTCTGAGCTGTCAGCACAGAGCCCAATGCAGGGCTTGAACTCATGAACTCTGAGTTCATGACCTGAGCCAAAGTCAGATGCTTAACTGACTGAGCCACCCAGGTGCCCCTCATCCTATATTTTCTTTTAGTGCTTTTATCATTTTATGGCCTATGATTTTCCCTCTAATCCATTTGAAATTTGTCATTTATGATGAAAGACAGGAATTTAACTTAATTTTTTTACAAACAGGTAATTTATGGTTACCAATCTATGTAACTCCATTTATTGACTACGCTGATCTTTCTCCATTTAGAATGTTCCTGTTATCATAAATCCTATCAATATATATAGTGGGTCTAATTGTCCACTCTTGATTCCATTGTTTCCCACATTTCAATCACTTGAATGTTCACCATTTCTGTTATGTTCCATTTATTTACTTAATATTTTAGCATAATACATTTAAAAAAATTTTTAATGTTTATCTATTCTTGAGAGAGAGAGAGAGAGAGAGAGAGACATAGTTCAAACAGGAGAGGGGCAGAGAGAGACAGAGGAAGACACAGAATCTGAAGTAGGCTCCAGGCTCTGAGCTGTCAGCACAGAGCCTGACATAGGGGTCAAACTCATAAACCACGAGATCATGACCTGAGCCAAAGTTGGACGCCTAATCGACTGAGCCACCCAGGCACCCCAAGCATAATACATTTTAAAATTAAATACCTACTTCTGCATTATCCTAAGCACATAAAATCATAGGTTTAAATTTTTTTCTAGTAAACATTAAATTAAGTGCATAACTTTTGAAGTAACAAGTGTTTATTTATGTAGCATTTAAAATCATCTTACAAACCACAAGTGGAATGCAGAGGCACTTTAGGGAAATGCTGTTGTTATTTTTTCCACCAATGGATTTGTCCATCTCTGTGACAAAACCTCATGGTAGCTTCATGGTATGTTCTGTTGTTGTTGATGTCTTATTTTGAAATCATTTTAGACTCACAAGAAGTTGTAAAAATAGTACAGAGAGGTTTGGCAGAGAGGTCCTGTGTACCCATCACCTTCTCTCGAAGGTGGCAACTTACGTATTTATAAAAACATTGTCAAAATCAGGAAATTGACATTGGTACAATATAATTGACTAGACTACAGACCTTCCTCGAATTTCACCCATTTTTCCATGCACTCATTTTTTGTCTTCATATATAGTTCTATGAAACTTTACCACATTTATAGACCTATATGACCACCACCACGATCAAAATACAGGACTGTTCTGTCACCATCAAGGAACTTCCTCAGGCTACCCCTTGACAGTCACACCCTCCCTTACCTAACCTCTGGCAACCATGGATCTGCTCTCTTCCTCTATAACTTTGTCATTGTGATAGTGTTCTATAAATGGACCCATGCAGTACATAATCTTGGGAACTGACTTTGGTTTTCTCCACTCAGTAGAATTCCCTGGAGATTCACCCAAATTGTCATGTCTGTCAATAGTCATTCCTTTTTATTGCTGAGTAATATCCCATAGTATAACTGTACCCCAGTTTGCTTAACCATTCACCTATTGAACATTTGGCTTGTTTCCATTTAGGGACTATTATAAATAAATAAAGCAGCTATGAGCATTCACGTATAGGTTTTGATGTGAACCTAAGATTTTGTTTCTCTAGGATAAATGCCCAGGAGTGTGGTCACTGGGTTTTATGGTAAGTGTATGTTTAACTCTTTGAGAAACTGCCAGGTCGTTTTCCAGAGTGACTGCACCATTTACATTCCCACCAGCAGTGTAGAAAGATCTACTTTCTCTGTATCCTCACCAGCCTTTGACACTCTCAGTATTATTTCTTTTAGTTATCCTAATATGTGTCTCTCGTGGTTTTAATTCGCCTTTCCCTAATGGCTGGTGATGTTGAATATCTTTTCATATGCTTATTTTTATGGCACGTTTTGATATCTGGCGGGCAAGTTGCCTTTCTTATATGATTCCTGCCTTCCTTGACCCTGAGAGGAAGAGCTAACCTTGGCTGTTCCCTGAGGCAGGAATGCTTGTGTTAGCTCTTCCACAAAGAAGAAAGGGCGAGGGACATCTATGATTTGACCTCAGTGGTCTGGAACACAGGCTTAGAGCTCTAGGTGGGCTCCAGGAGGCTCTCTGGGAAGAGGATGTAAAGCTTCCAGCACCACATACAACACCCACCACCCCTCCTCCAGTCCCCCCCCCCCAAAACACTTCTAATAAAATCAGTGCCTTTGGATATGGAGTCATTTGGGTTTTGTGAGGGAAGTTCTGAGACCGGTCCCACAGTTGGAAATAATAGGATCTGAGCAAAGGGGACCCAGTTGATGGGGCCGCAAATATTACCCCACCTTTTCAGAATGTAGAAAGTACCGGAGAGGGAAAGCTTGAGTTGTCCCAAAAGGCCTGTGGGGTTTCCACCTCCACTCCAAGAGCTGGGCCCATGTCCATCTGATGTGCTCTGCCCAGTGTGGGGGGGAGGGCCACCTCTGAGAGTGACTGCATCCCCTGACCCAGACACATCTTCCTCCCAGGGCTGACTGAGCACAAAGGTTCTTGAGAACCTCTGAGATCAGGGGCAGGACTTGCAAGGCAGGAGGAGCTAACACATACCGTGGAGGAGTAAATGTTAGCTGGCCGGGGCAGGAGCCAGGAAGAACCACTCTCATAAATCACATGGCGGAGGATTTGGAGGGAGAGATGTTAGACTCATTCTCTAAAGCAGGGATTCTAAAAGAAGAATCTATAGTGGTGAGGCTCACAGGAGCCTCCTGGCAGACAGCAACATTCCAAATGCAGGTCCTTTCCTATGTCTTCCAGGGCACTTGATGAACCCATCCAGAAGATTCCATTTTGTTACCCATGACCAAAGGTCTCTTCATTATAACCCATCCATTGAATCATTCAACATTGCTAAAAGAGGGTATTCGTAAAGGAAAATAAGGTTGTTTCTAGAGCTTATGGAACACTGTCAGTGTGACCTCGGGGAGGTTATTTAAAATGTGTTCCTCCTTTTCCCTATCTGTAAAATGGGACTAATAATAGTTCCAGCTTCACTGAGAACATTGGGAAGTTTCAAGTCCTCAAAACAGTGCCTGGCCTCGAGCAAACACGGCCCAGGTGTCAGCTTTCGTTATGACTGAAACACGAGCAGCCAGGCCACTAGCTTCTGGCCACACGGCAGAATGTGTGACCCCCGGGGGAGGATTAAAACTCCCCCAACCGTGGAGGATTGCTCTGTCACCTGTGCTTGATCAGCAGTGCCTGCGTTGATCAGGGCTGCCTTGAGCTGGTGGGTTTTCTGCCGACACTCATCTTTCTCCCTAATGGTAAACTACTGTTAGTTCAGCTTCATTGTCAGCAGTGTCATGTGCTGGAAATGGTTTGCTAAGTCCTACAGAATACGAGACTGCATATTTCCACGTGCCAATTTTTGACACAAATAGCTAATAACTAGATTTCCAGCTATCCGAGTGTGTGGTTCAAACATGTTATCATCTCTGCCCCTATTGCTAAAGCTGATGTATATATACAACCCACCCTCCCCCAAATCATATTTTACTTTTGCTGAACACTTTGTTGCCATTTCTCAGTTCTTTAAGTGGAAGTATCTGGTGAACGTAGGCTGCAAGGTGTTCAATGTCTCTTAAGTAGCCTCCAAAATTTTGGAGACCCTGTGCATGGATGGCATTGGTTTAGGATCCAGGGGGGTGGCCTATTGTTCAGGACGAGGTACATGGGGAGTGGCAGAAATCTCCTCTGTAGAAGGCACCCCAGCAGCTTGATGTAGTGGCAATGGTCCTTGGACTCCTTCCTGGGGACCCCAGCTTCCCAAGCTGCCCTCTGCCCCTTACCAGCTAGCCTCTTCATGGAACCCAAGAGGGTCTGGGGACTCAGGTGCTCATGCATGCATACACACCCAGCACAGGACCTGGCTCAGGACATCTCCTCCAGTAAGCCTTACCTGCCTGGTCATACACAATTCTAGCCCATCCTTTCCTCTACACTTGAGGACTTAGTATATCTGTTTCCATTTATTCTTTTATTCTACTGAGGAAACAGAATCCTGGCTGGGTCAGAGTGAATTCTTTCTGCCCACGCTACGGTGGTAGACTTGAAATTTGTAACAAGGCCCATTCACACACATATACCCAATAGACACGATATACTGCGTTGGATGATTAAAGAAGCTAGGTCCAGAGAGGGTAAGCAACTTGTCAGAGGTCACAGAGCCGGGCCCCGGCTCAAAGAGCTCCCTGTTAGATCACACTGCCTCCTGTTAATATGACTTTTGGTGGCCTATATCCTTAATTAGCGAACTAACCTGCCTCTTGTCATGGCCCCTGCAGATGCCAAAGGGACCATCCGGGAGATTGTCCTGCCTAAGGGTTTGGACCTGGACCGGCCCAAGCGGACCCGCACATCCTTCACGGCTGAGCAGCTGTACCGCCTGGAAATGGAGTTCCAGCGCTGCCAGTATGTGGTGGGCCGAGAGCGCACCGAGCTGGCCCGCCAGCTGAACCTCTCCGAGACCCAGGTAAGAGTGCAGGGCCAGGCCACTCCACCCCTGCCCTACAGCCTGGGAACTTCATGGGGTGTGAGGCCTATGGGCTGCTGCAGGGAGACCCAGCTTTTGAGGAGTTCAGACACACATTAGGGAAACGCTTAGAGTTATAGGCAAACCAGAGCAATGAATATAGCGCTGACAAGAGAGAGCTGGCATATGCCAACAGGGGGCCTTCCAGATACGTCAGGCACTTTGGATGGAACATGGGAAAAGGCCAGAGAAATAGGAAGGAGGGGCATCCAGGATGCAGGGAGTTACTCGGGGCTGTTGGTGCGTGAGGGACCCTGCAGGAAAGGATGGTGAGGGGTTGGCTTGCTGGGAGCAAAGGTTCCAGGGAAGAGAAGAAATGATCCAAAATTGGATAGGGGACTTCTCATTTTCCCCTCCTGGGCTTCTCCCCAACCTCCGTACCTGCCCTGCATCCCACTGTGCCTCAGAAGCTCTTGCTGGAGAGGAGTCTGAACACCCCCTTTACTCAGGAATGCCTTTGCATTTTAACAATAATAAGCTTAACCCAAAGGAAAAGCTTTTGTAAAGTGAGCACCCCCTCTGCGCGAATGGAGGCATTTCAAGCTGGTAACAGAGACACATAATGATAACAATAATACTAATAATACCTAGTACTCACGGTGCGGAGGCAGGGCTCTAAGTGCTCTGCCTGCGGTAACTCACCAATGCCTCCCAACAACCCCGATGATGTAGCTGCCTGTATTATCCCATTTTACAGAGGAGGAGAGGTTATGCCCAAGGTCATACAAAGAATACGCTCCAGAGCTAGGATTGGACAAGCAGTCTGGCATCTTTATGCCACCCGTAAACTGGCAACCATCCTGGGGCTTATAAAGAATGACTCGAGACCCTTAGTCAGGCAACAGCTCTGGTAGTTTAGCCTCATATATGAGGGAGCTCATGGATAGATGTATTACAGACATGACCAAAACAGGACTTACACAGGGTAGAGGCGAGGAAGGAGAGAGTGAGCAGGCAGACAGTCTGGAAGGGTGCGCTTCCTGGAGAAGGCTGTGGTGGGATATGCAGGGGTCCCTGCTGTGTCTGTTGCCGTGCTTCCCTTGGCACCCCCACTGCAATTCAGTCAGGACCGGCTGCTGTCCTGCAGGCCCAGGCCGTCTCCACCTGGACCTGTTGTCCAGCAGAGCCCCAAACAACACGGCAGATGGCCTGGGGCAGCACGGGCCCTCCCTCCAGCGACACTCAGTCAGGAGGCTGGAAAGTCAGACTCTGCCAGAGAGAGGGCTGCGGTGGCTGGGCCCGGCCAGAGCTCCTGGGGGAACATCAGGCATAGAGTCACCCCTCAATACCTGCCCCTCTCGTCCTATCTGCCCTCCGCATAGCCTAGTTTTGCCAGCACACTCTACCCTGAAACTTTGTTCTCCAAAGGCACCTCAGATGCCCAGGCCAGCAGCTCCTTCCCTGTCCTCATCTTTCCCCTGCCCTGCCCCCTATACGCCCGACATTTATCTGCCCTTGGTGGTCAGGGCCAAGCCCCTCCTCTTCCAGGAAGACTTCTTGACTTCATCCCAAGAGACCCTTCCACATGTCTTGGTAGTGTGTGTGTGTGTGTGTGTGTGTGTGTGTGTACGTGGTGGGCACCAACTAGCACACACTTCCCAAGAACAAGAATGTGTCTGAAAGCCACATCTCCTCTTCAGGCCTCCATGGGGAGCTCAGAACACAGCTGAGCAAACAGTGAGCCCTCAGTGAATCCTCAACTTACTGACTTGCTTACCACTCCCCTTTCTTTTTCCCCCGTCCCCGGGGTCTTACAGGTAACATATGGTACAGGAAACCTCTGTTGAGACCTTCCCCTGTACCGGGCACTGCTCCAAGGGCTTGACGTGTCCTAACTCATTTATTCCTCTCACCACAATCTTATGGGATGGGAGTGAGGTTTTCTCCAGACAGCACTTCTGACACCAAATGTGTGGTGTTTTCTAACACGAACAGCAACCAAGTCCCCCTTTCTCAATCACCAACTGGTACTCAAACTATTCAATTCAATTCTGACACTGGCTCCTGGAGTTAGCACAGACACTATAGGTTACAGCTCAGTCTCACAGGACAGTCCCACATCAGATGCCAGTTGCATGTCCCTGGGGCCACCTGTACTTCCGACTGGCCAGCTGAAACATTGGGGGTTCCCTCATCTTCCTCCTCGGGCTTGTCAATTTGTTGGAATGACTCACAGAACTCAGGAAAACACTTTACTTTCCTTTACTCGTTTATGGTAAAGGATACAACTCAGGGGGGCACCTGGGTGGCTCAGTTGGTTAAGCATCCAACTCTCGCTTTTGACTTAGGTCATGATTTTGCAGTTTGTGAATCTGAGCCCTGCACGAAGCTCTTAGCTGGTGGTGTGGAGCCTGCTTGGGATTCTGTCTCTCTCCCTCTCCCTCTGCCCCTCCCCCTGCTCTCTCAAAACAAAGGAATAAACTTAAAAAAAAAAGGATACAACTTAGAAATAGCCAAATTTTTTGGGGGGGGAGGGAGAGAAATAGCCAATTGGAGAGATGCACACAGCAAGATGTTGGGGTGCGGGTGTTCAAGGAGCTTCTATACATTTTATGGATGTGCCACCCCCCAGAACTTCCTTGTGTTCAACCCAGAAGCTCTCTGGATCTCACTGTTCATGATTATTTATAACCCAGCCCCTCTCACCTCCCTGGGGAGCCAGGGTGGGGGTTCCAAACCTCTAATCACAGACGTGGTCTTTTTGGAACCAGTGCACATCCTGAACTATATAAGGTCCACCCTGAGTCACCTTGTTAGCATAAACTCAGGTGTACTTTAAAGGGGCTTATTATGAATGACAAAGGGCACTCCTGTCACTCAGGAAATTCCAAGGGCTTTAGGGGCTCTGTATCAAGAATGAGGAACAAAAGTCAAATATGTACATGTTTTAATTTTTTTTTAAGTAGGCTTCACACCCAATACAGATCCCAACACACAGTTTGAATTCATCACCCTGAGATCAAGACCTGAGCTGAGTTCAAGACCTGAGCTAAGATCAAGAGTGGGACACTTAACCAACTGAGTCACCCAGGTGCCCCGAATATGTACACTTTTTAAATAACAGAATGCGGGACACCTGGGTGACTCAGCCAGCTGAGCCTCTGACTTGATTTCTGCTCAGGTCATGATCTCACAGTTTATGGGATTGGGCCTTGCATCGGGTTCTGTGCACTGACAGAGTGCAGCCTGCTTGGGATTTCTCTCTCTCTCCCTCTCTCCCTCTCTCCCTCTCTCTCTCTCTCTCTCTCTCTCTCTCCTTCTCTCTATACCCCTCCCGAAATTGTACTCTGTCTCTCCCTCTCAAAATTAATTAAATAAATAAATATTTTAAAAATACCAGAATAGGCCTTTATTATTCCTGTGTTAAAGAAAGGGAAACTGAGGCACAAAGAAATTAAATAACATGCTGAAAATTTAAAGCAGGAACATTTGGGGCACCTGGCTGGCTCAGTGGGTGGAACACGTGACTCATGATCTCGGGATTGTGAGTTCGAGCCCCATGTTGGGCACAAAGATTACTTAACCATAAAATATTTAAAAAAATAAAAATAAAGCAGGCACATTCATTAGCTCACCAGATTAATCTTTATTAAAAGCTGGCTTTATGGGTAATATTATCCCCATTTCAGGAAACTCAGAAAGTTTATTAACTTGCCCTTGGTTATATAGCTAGAATTCTGTGGAATTCTCCATATATTCACCCATACGTTTGTTCAAAAATATTACTGAATACCTACTATATACTAGGTACTGTTCTAGGCACTGGGGATATATCAGAGAACAAAATAGATCAGGCACCTAGCCTCAGGCAGCTTCCATTCTGCATGAGAAAGACAAATAGCATTTATTTATTTTAATGTTTATTCTTCTTTTTTGAGAGAGAGAGACAGAGTGTGCGCGGGGGAGGGGCAGACAGAGAGGGAGACACAGAATCTGAAGTAGGCTCCAGGCTCTGAAGTGTCAGCACAGAGCCTGACGAGGGGCTTGAACTCACAAGCTGTGAGATCATGACCTGAGACAAAGTCAGACGCTTAATCAACTGAGTCACCCAGGTGCCCTGACAAATGGCATTCAAAAGAGTGATGAGTACTATGAGGCAGATAAAATGTGATATGATAGAGACTAGGAATCTTTGACTGGGGTCATCAGGAAAGGAGATGAATGACAGTGGGCTGAGGTGTGAATGACAGGGAAGAGACAGCCAGAACAAGCGCCAGAAGAGGAGTCAAGACACAGGGTAACAACTGTGAAGACCTGGAGGTGGGAACTAGCATAGAATATTCTGGAAGTGTCTGAAGGCCAGCGTGGCTGGAGTCGAAGGGTAATAGGGAAGGTAGGCGGCAGAGCATATAGTGTTTGGAGGCCCTGATGAGGTGTTGAAGAGAGAGTGCCATGAGAGGACCAGCATTTTACAGAGCTCACTCTGGTCACCATCTGGAGAGTGGTGAATGAGTGGATGAGGTGGGGGCCACTGCCATGTTGTCTTGAACTCTGAGTGATGGTGGAGGAGAGAAGTGAACTGATCTGAGATGTCATCTAATTTGGAGATAGAACTGTTAGGACTCGTTCACCATGACTTACGTGCACAGGGCAAGGGAAAGAGAAATGGTTTGGGCTTGAACTGGTGAATGGTGAGAAGTGGTCAGTGATGCCATGTAACAGGTTGAGAAAGCTGGGGAGGAGCAGGAAGGTGGGAGAGGAATCTGGAGTTTTGTTTTGCATCAGTTCAGTTTGAGATCCAAGCGGAGATGTCAGGAAGGTATGTCAGATATTTCTCCAGGGGCTGGTGTTTCTCTGATTTTACCTAGGAGTCTTGGTCAGGGCTCTTTTGTGGGAAAGGTAAGAGATTCCTTCAAGGGTGCTCAAATAATAGAGGGACTCCTAAGGGATAGAACAGGAGGCACAATCTTGTGTAAGTCCAAGAACAGGGACCACGGTGTAGCCAGGCCTCATAGGGACCGACCGAAAGCTGAAGACCATGTTGGATCCCAGGACTTCAACATCACATGCAGCTCTCCCCCTAGTGCTCTCCTGAATATGCCCCCAACTGCTCTCCAAGTGATTGCCTCCCTCTCTGTGTCCACTTCTCTTCCTCCTGCCAACCAACATCTTTACCCCCTTCCTGGACATCAAGAGGGTCCTAATCCAGACAGAGAAAATGAGGACTTACTCAGGACCCGTTCTCACTCTAGATCTCTTCCTTAACCACTATGTGCCCAGTTAAGTTGTCTGCATTTTTATTATTTTTTTAATGCTTATTTTTATTTTGAGAGAGAGGGGGTGGTAGAGACAGAGTGAGAGAGTGGGGGAAGGGCAGAGAGAGAGAGAGAGAGAGAGAGAGAGAGAGAGAATCCCAAGTAGGCCCCACACTGTCAGTGCAGAGCTCCATGCGGGGCTCGAACTCACAAACAGTGACACCATGACCCGAGCCGAAATCAAGAGTCAGATGCTTAACCGGAGCCACCCAGGTGCCCCAAGTTGTCTGCACTTTTAATGAGAACCCCCCTTATAGGACCTGGTGCGCAGAACCATGAAGCCTTCCCTTCCCACCACTTACAAAGTTCTGCAGGATGAAGTGTCCTTCGGATATACGGACAGGGACCCAGGCAGAATGCAACTGATCTCTGGGCCTGGCCTTGCCCAGACCCCCAGGCTGTGCATTACAGGGAGGCCCTGGAGAGCAAGGAAGGGGTCTTAGAGGGATCTAGTTCTTGGACACACCAGAATAACTCCCACCCCCCACCCCAGAGTGGCATGTGCTCTTCTCCATATCTGAGAACAAGGATAGTCCCACTTAGTCTAGTTCTCCTTGTTTTTATACTTTATCACCATGCTTTGTTTCAAGGAAAACATGTGGTGCTTAATTAAAGCAGTGTTTCTCAAAGTATGGTCTGCACACCACCTATATGTAGGACCGCTGGGGTTCTCATTAAAATACAGATTCTCGCTTAGATTCCATGTTCAGCCCCCAGGCTCCAGTCAGAGTTTCTAGGAAACACCTGACAACCTCTATATTAACCTCTGTATAACCTCAAACTAGATTGACCACATTAACCACATTGCTTAAAAGACTTCAGTGTCTCCAGGCACTTTGCTAAATCCATGATTATAGCTCACTGAGTGATTACAACAAACCTATGAGGAGGCATGATTATAATCCCCATTTTACAGATAAGGAAACTGAGGTACAGAAAGGTTAAGGAACTTGCCCCATGCCATTCCAACTAATTAAGGAGAGAACCATAATTGACTCCAGGTTTGTCCGACCTCAGGATCTTTTCTACTATCTTGTTTGCTACTTCTACCAAAACACTTACTGTCTTGTAACACTTACTGACCTGTCCATTTCCCCCACTACTGGTGTCTGAGACCCATAGAGTTTTAGGTATTCCTGTTTTCTCAGCACCTGGCAATGCCTACACCTATTGGATGCTTGCTGTTCATGTGTTGTATGAATGACCACAGTCAGAGCAGGAAACAAGAAAAGAAGATGTGGCAGTAGAGGAAGGAAAGGTGGGAGGCTGGCCCCAGGACTCCCCTCATTCTGCTGGCATGAGGGACTTTTTTAAGGCCGGGCTCCCAGGATCCAGGCTGAGGACAAACTGCCAAGTCCCAATACTGACAGCATCACCACTTGGCTTGGATAAGAGCAGCTCTGATTCTTCAGCAATTGTCCTCAGCCCCTTACCCATCACCTCTGCCCCAAGATGGCTTCTTCCAGAACAGCAGAATAGGCGGTATCTTCCAGATTACAAAAACCAGGGCCATCCCAGATACACAAGTGCCATTCATAGGAATGTGCCCACAGTCACAGGAAGCAGCCTCTTAGAGATTCATGCCATTTCCAAATCAACAAGGAGGCTTGGGATTTAACACCAACCATGAGCCCAAAGAGGGTGATGGATGATCTCCCAGAAAATACCTCCCTAGTCCGGGCAGCCAGTTGAAAACCATGGCTCATGGACCACGGTGTGGTCTGGCAAGGGATTAGGGGGTGAAAGGTACCAAGCATTCACTGAGTTCCAGGGGAACCAGGAGAGGGAGGAGGCAAGATGCAGCCCACAGGAAGACCACAGAAGGGCACCAAGAAGACAAGCAGAGGCCAAAGCCTCCGAAAGTGTGCTTCTGGATAGCACCCTGGCCTACCCAGCATGCAAATGAACTGGGCCTTGAAGGACCTGTACCCAGATTTAACCCTGAGAGAGGGTGACCCCTGTGGTGGAACTGAAAGCTTCCTGGAGGAGAGGAGGGATGAGCCCAGAGGCTCTGAGCCCGTCTCTCACTCAGTTTGTCCCTTGTTTGGTGAGCCTTATGAATCAGCCCTTTAGGGACTATGGGACTCATGGTAGGAGGTAGACAGGCAGGGTGCCTCTCCCCGACCTTTGCAGTTCTAGCACCTTCCATCATAGTTCACAGATTAGAATCACACACAGAACTTAAAAAAAAAAAAAAAAAAGAGGATACATAGGCCCCTCCCCCTAGAGATTTAGTGAGTAGGCATGTGGCATGGGCATTGGGATTTTGAAAAACATGACTCCAGATAATTTTAAAATGCAGCCCAGATTGACAAGCCCCAGTGTAGCCCATAAGGGCCCAAGACATAGGCCTGCCAGATCCCAGCCCCTGCCTCACTTCCTCTCCAGGAGCCTCCTCCTCCCAGAGCCAACCACATCCACCCTATCTTGTACCCCTGGAGCTGCAGAAGGACAAGACACTTTGCAAAAGCTTTGTCATTCCTTATTGGTCACACTCCTTATTACTGCCACTCCCTTTGTTGCTGGGAGTGGGTTAATGCCACCATCCCACTGGACCCTCAGCTTCCCCAGGACAGGAATCATGACTTCTGGGCCTGTCCTCTCCCACTAGTTCAGAGCTGTGAACAGAGAAGGGAGCAATAAATGATGACTCCAATTCAGGGTGGGCCAGGCACCACGTGAGGCCCTCTACCTGGACTTCCTTATCTGATCCCTGCAACAGCCCAGGTATTTTTGTCCCCATTTTTGAGATGAGAAACTGAGGCTGGGGAGTTCGTGGGGTGGTGCCTAGGGCCTAAAAGGGTGGCTGCTCACCGGGGCAGAGAAGCCAGGGGGGCTTCCCGGCAGGGGAGGGAATGCAACCACACGCAGAGCCACTTTCCCAAGGATCTGGTGGAAGGAGCAATTGAGTTCCGGGAGTGACAAACATAGAGGGTTTTCTTCTTTCCAAACGCTTCCTTCAACCATATTTGGCCGCCTGTCCCTTGGCCTTCCCTTACTGCTATTTCCTTCAAATGTCACCTCTTCAGAGAGGCTATGTTTGCCACGCATTAATAAGCTAGTCCCCTCCCCGGCCACTCCCCTCTTTATCCTGCAGCCTTTTTCCAAACAGTGCCCCTCAAAGGGTGGTTCTTGCGCTGCTGTGCACCCCGTTCTGTCCCCAGCAAACTCTTATCTGTCTAGGACAGGTTAAGTGCAGAGATGGAAGTAAGTGTAATCCATTTTCATTGTATTTGACAAAAACATTGGTCCACAACAGACTGGAAAACTTTAAAAAGTGGTTCCTCGGCACAAATAATTTGAGAGGTGCTGCTCAAAGCACTCAGAGCCACCTGACAGTCACGGCTGTTTGTTTTCATTTCCTGTGCACCATCTGCCTCCCTGTCTGCGCCGTCCCCTCCACACCAAGGATTCCCTCCACTCTGGTCACTACTGATTCCTCGAGTCTAGAGCAGCACCCAGCAGGCAGCAGGCACTAGAGGGCGAGGGTCCCTTACTGGTTCACCCAGAGCAGGCTGGTGTGGAGAGGCCTTAATGACACTCTGAATACTCTTCTTCCCCCTTTCACTCCACCCTTATCCCCCCACTCTCTGTCCCCTTGCCCTCCACGCCCTTCCTCTTCTTTTCTCCTCCCACCTGCCCCCACTTTGCTTTGCCTGTCCCCTCTCCCTTCCTGACACCCCTCCCTGTCCTCCACCCCAAGGTGAAGGTCTGGTTCCAGAACCGACGCACCAAGCAGAAGAAAGACCAGAGCAGAGACCTGGAGAAGCGGGCGTCCTCCTCGGCTTCCGAGGCCTTTGCCACATCCAACATCCTGCGGCTGCTGGAGCAGGGCCGGCTGCTGTCTGTGCCTAGGGCCCCCGGCCTCCTGGCGCTGACCCCTGGCCCACTGGGCCTGTCTGCCAGCCACAGGGGCACCTCACTGGGTGACCCCAGGAACTCCTCCCCGTGCCTCAACCCACTGACCTCAGCGTCCACGTCCCCGCCCCTGCCACCCCCTCCACCGGCCCTCTGCTTTTCCACTGCCCCACTCCTGGACCTGTCTGCCTGCTATGAACTGGGCTCCTCGGCCTTCGCGCCCTACAGCAGGCTAGAACGGAGAGTGGGCAGCCCCAGCGGCAGCGGCGGTGACAAGAAAGCCAACATTTAAGCCTCCACCTCCCTGCGACACCGAGTCCCCAAGCATGGCACCACCCCTGCCTCCCCTGCCCCATGGACTGCCCTGAGCAGGCTCCCAGAGAGGCGGGCAGCCTCACATCTGGCCCCACCTGCCTTTCAACTCAGAGACTGTTGCCAGAAGGCCTTGGTCCCGCAGCTTGTGTGTGCGAGTGCAGTGTGCGTGTGTGTGCCTCTCACTGAAATAAAAGGAAAACAATGACAAGAAGGGAAACAGAGTCTCCACAGCACCACCACTGCCCCTCGATCCCATCCCTCCCTCTCCTCACCGGGAAGGAAAATGGGCTGAGCCAGGAGGCCTCTAATGGGAGGGAGCAAAAACTGAGCCACGTTCACAGTTACGGGGGATGGGGTACCACACTCCTACTCCCAATTAGAGCTTCTGCCTGGGCATTGCAAAGCCCATGATAGCCACATGGACGCTTCTGCTGGTTAAGCATTGCTCTTTGCAAGCTCCTCTTCGAAACATAACAATATTTGAAAGGTAGAAATGTCAAATTCTTCAAGAGGGTAGACAATGACAGGTGCCTGGGTGGCTCAGTTGGTTAGGCCAGGCTGTTAAGTAACTCCTGGTTTCGGCTCAGGTCATGATCTCATGGTTCAAGAGGTCCAGCCCCACACTGGGTACCCTCCCCCTCACCCCAACAGCACGGAGCCTGCCTGGGATTCTCTCTTTCCCTCTCTCTCTGCCCCTCCCTGGGCTTGCTTGCGTTCTCTCTCTCTCTCTCTCTCTCTCTCTCTCTAAGTAAATTAAAAAAAAAGGGGGGGGGGCGCCTGGGTGGCTCAGTCGGTTGAGCGACCGGCTTCGGCTCAAGTCACGATCTCACGGTTTGTGAGTTCAAGCCCCACGTCGGGCTCTGTGCTGATGGCTCAGAGCCTGGAGCCTGCTTCTGATTCTGTGTCTCCCTCTCTCTCTGTCCCTCCCCCACTCATGCTCTGTCTCTTTCTGTCTCAGAAATAAATAAACATTAAAAAAAAAAGGAGGGTAGACAATGCAAGGTGAGATCAGGATCTAGAAGAGAGCCAGAGAATGGATATAAGAGGTAAATCCAGGCAAGATCCCACATGCCTAAGAGGGCATGCTCATCACAATCCCCACAACACAAAGCACTTTTTTTTAAAAAACGTGGTTTTTTTCCCTCAAGTAAGACACTTGTATTTAACTTTTTGTTTTGCAATGACCGTGGATTTACGAGAGGTTACAAAGATACTTTAGAGAATTCCCTGTACCCTCCACCCAGTTTCCCCCAATGGTTACATCTTCCATAACCAAAGTGTAATATCAAAACCAGGAAATTGACATTGGCACTGTGTGTGTGAGTGTGTGTGTGTGTGTGTGTGTGTGTGTGTGTGTGTAGTTCCCTGTCATTTTGGCCCCTGTGTAAGATCTGTGGAACCGCCACTGCGATCAAGATGTAGCACTGCCTATTACCACAAAGCTCTCCCCTTCATAGTCACCCCTGACCCACGAGACTTCTTTGAAAGAATGGAAATCATGAGAGAGGGCCCAGGGACCAGAAATGGGTCCTCAAATCAGAGGCCAGAGGTGAGATTTCAACTCCATTCCGGGAAAAAAGATGGGCACAGTCTGTTCCAGTCTGCTCTTGGAAACACGTTTGGTTTCAGATTGGCTGTCCTTAGTCACCCAGACAGGGATCCCCAGACAACTGTGCTTCCTCCCTTCCCTCTGCATTGGCAGTATAGTTTGGGGAGGTGCTTAGAAATGCCAGGACATCCTGAGTCTGGAATAAAACATGGGGTGACCAGGGCAGACCTTGGGTTCAGCCAGCCCCTAGTGTCTACCTTGCCTTGTCCAGCAGACCTGTGCCACACACAACTCCTTTAGCCACTCACACAAAGAGGGTTCCTCCATTTGTACTCTCTGTTCTGGGCTGAAAAATGTCAGGACAGACCTGCCCCATGAGACCGTACAGGTGAAATATAAAGAGGTAAGACAGAGTCCTCTGCCCAGATGGAGAGAGACCTGCCCTGCTTCCCTGGGAGTTCTGGATACTGTGAGAGAGAAAGGGTTAAAGAAACCCAAGTCTGATGCAAGAGACAAACTCAGTTCTTTGGGGGCTCAGAGCCTAGCAGCAGTGACAAGAGAGAATTCTCCAAAACGGCATGACAAAGGAAAGACACCACATATGTGGTGAATCAGGAGTGCTGAGAAGTCTTCCTGTAGGAGGTGGCACTGAAGTTGGCACAAGAATGATCCTCTATAGATGTTCAAAAAAAAAGGTGACGATTGAATTGTGCAGGGGAAGAAGTATGTAGGTATGGTTAGGGCAAGGGGTACAGGGTGAGGGCAGGTCAGGGGGAGGGGGGGGCCGTAAGGAAAGATGTGGAGAGAGGGCAGCCTGCCAGAAACTGCATGTGGTGGGGAGAACAGGATGAGATGTGGCCTGTGAGAGTGCCTGAGGTTCCAGGGGGAGGAGCTGAGTTCACACCAGCACCTCCCAGATCTGGAAGAGCTCCAGGGCCAGAGGCTGGTTTCCCTGTTTACAGTCAACTCCTGCAGGAGAGGAGGGGTGAGGGGAGGGGTGGCCACAGGGGCAGTCTGGTAAGCTCACTCCGGCTCCAGCTGGGCCCGAAGTGTTGCACTCACCACCAGCAGGCTCAGGCACTCGGGTCCCGGCCTGCCACCGCGCCATGGCCACGAAGGCAGACGGTAGGCCTGGGGGGCTCCCCAGCGGTGGCTGTGACCTGGGCATAGCCCAAGAGCACATGCAAGCGGTCACCCGAAACTACATCACCCACCCCCGTGTCAGTGAGTACAAATCCCCAGAGGGTGAGGTTGGGGTGGGCTGCTGGGTCCCCAGGCTCTGCTTCTCAGGCTCAGGGAAAGGGGAGGACCGAGACTGAGGAAGACCAAGGGGGCTCTTGGTCCAGCAGAGTGATGTGGTGGACTGCCTGGACGAGGAGTGACCTCTGCAGATGGAGGGATGGGGTCCCCAGCCCAGGCTACCCCAGAGGAGAGGGCAGGGGTGTCCTTGCAGGAACCTCTCAGTCATCACCCTTATCCTGCACTGAGACCCCAAGTTCAGAGAGAGCTCCCAATGGGCCCAAGTGTGTGTTTGTGATGCACGCTCCTGTGTGAATATGTGTGTGTTTGGAGTACGAGCATGTGTACCAGAACATTCAGCATGAGGAAATTATGATCAAGTGTTCTTAGGGAATATGTGTGGCAAGGCCAAGTATGTGCATTTTCAGGATGGAGAAATACATAACACTGTGTGTGTCACGTCAGTGGGCACATGTCATGTGTGCCTTACACGTGTCTGTGTGTATAATGCAGGGGAAGGATGTGTGTGCTCCCCCACTCGGGTGCGGATATGTGTAAATATGTGTGTGACAGCTTGCATGTGTGTATGACCAGAGTGAGGAAATGTGACAGTATATGTGCATGCTTTTACACTCAGACTGAGGGGGAATGTGTGTGTATGTGCACGAGTGTGCGTGCTCATAGGAACAACATGGGTATGCGGTCAGGTGATGTCTTATGTCTGTGTATGTACAGTTGGGGGAGGGTGAGTGCCTGGCATGGCCATGGGTGCTGGATTATTTACCCTTGTAGGCTTCCTAGGTGTGCCCAGATGTCTGGGGCACAGAAAGTGGTGAGGTTCTGAGGACCAGAGGGAGAGCCCCCTCCATCTGTCCTTGCCAAGGTCATTCTCCAATTCTCAGATTCTTAGACAGCCCCACACTGGAGTAAACCGGCCTGGCCAGCACCAGCCAAGCAGAGCCAGAGGCTCTTAACAGGGTGTGTATGGAGAGAAGCTGGCCCTCTCTAGTTACCTAGGCCATAGTGGGAGTGACCTGACGGGGCAGCTGCGCGAGCTGGGTCTGCATTGAATGGAGTTGGCACCCACCCAGAACAGAGCGAGTACAGAGGGGGCAGGTCCAGAGAGGGCAGGTCCGGGGTGCTTAGGAGCAGAGCAGGGCGTGAGCAGGCACCTCCAGAGGCCTGAGGCAGGCACTGAGGGGTGGAGTACATTCCAGCAAGGAGAAACTGAGTGAGACCGGATGTACCAAGGAGGCCCTGCAGGCCCTACGTCTTGGAGGTATGGGGGAGGGCAGAGATCCAGATTCTCCCCTGGGGCAAAGCAGGGGTCATGAAGGCCCAGAAATTTGCAGTGACTGGAGGCCCCCTGGAGTCCAGAGCTCAGGCCTGGAGACCTGAGCCCAGTTGTCTCAAGTTGTCTAACTCTCATCCAGACCCAAGTGATGGCCCACCCCTGCGGGACCCTCCCCCACCATCACTCCCTGCAGTGTGCCCTCCCAGGGACCCTGTGGGTGCAACCTCACCCCAGGGCCTCCTGCAGCCAGTTCCCTCCAGCCATGACCTTATTTAGAGTCAACAAGCCCTGGAGATTTGACCCAGGCTGGAACCCAGGGGTGTCAGCGCCCCCATGCCTGCTTGTGTGTCACTCCATGTGGCCCCCACCCGGGTGAATGTGTCACACCCAACAGCTGACCCAGAGACCAGGGTCTGCAGAGGGGGAGCCCCTCCACCACGACTCTGCTCCCTGTGTTAAAGATGTTCCCGCAGTGACAAAGGCTACCTGTGCTTTTGCTGCATACTAGTGTCCTCACAGGGCACCCCCAGGGGCCAGCCCCAGCCTGACAGCCTCCACCCCTAGGAGCATACTGAGTTCCTCAGGGTGCTTCTGCACCCACAGCCTTCTCTGTTCCCACCTTCCGCCTCTGGGGCCTGAGGGGTTTCCTCTCTGAAGGGTGAGGACCAAAACCTAGAGCTGCTACCCTCAGTTGGCTGGAGGCAGGACTCCTGCCCTGGCCTCCTACCTGAGCACTGTATGCGCTCTGGGCAGGAGAACTTTATGCAGAGACAGAAAGAGCCCAGGAGGAGAGCTGGGGATCCCAGGGGGACAGGGGATGGGGCAGCTGGCTCCCAACTCCAGGGCTTCCTCAGCCAGAGATGGGGTGAGTCCAATAGAAGGCTTCCTGGAGGAGGAAGTGAACCAAACAGGCCTGAGGCATTAAGGGTGATTTCACTGCAGTGGCTGAGGGAATGGGCCAGAAGGGAGGGGGCAGGGTAGAATAAAGTGGGGAGTGAACCCTAGCAATATCCACCCTGGGCAGAAAGGAACTCCTTCTCCTCCTTCAGAGCTAGAACTCTCTCCCTGAGGGGAGGCGGCAGCTTGGGGCTTCATCCATTGTGTGGGGCAAAAGATGCTAGGTGAGGTGGGAGGGAAGGGGGGAGGGGAGTAGTGCGCAGCACGAGCAAAGGACGGATGTCAGGCTGTCAGCCCTGCTGGAGGGACAGAGCCTGGTCAGATGATCACCCAGAGGCTGGAATGCCAAACCACTGAGGCAGGCTTTGCCGCCTGCCTCAGTTTCCTCAACTGAGAGGCCAGGAAGGTCACACTGAGTTTCACCGGGCAGGGTCTTGGGCTGATTCTAAGAAGCCTGGTCTTCCAGCCCCTGCCCTCCCTCCCCTAATCCCTCTGGAGGGGATCAGGGAGGAGGTGCGGGACCTACTGCCCCGGGCTTGCCCCCACCCCCACCTCACGCATGGGCGCCTGGCTCAGCCGGCTCCCAGGACGCTGCAGGTGTGGCTGGGCAGGCCCTAATTAGTGGGCTGCATGGAGCCCCGCTGAGCCTTTGACCGGGAAGGCAGTGGGGAGATGGGGGCAGGGAGGGGCTCCAGGCCTGCGGCCCTAAGTGCAACCCAAAGTGTCAGCTGGGACAATGGAGCAGGGGAGGGGGCAGAGCAGAGGGAGGGAGTGTCTGCAAAGTCTCAGGAAGGCCTATTGAGGGAGTGCCCCTCAGAGGTCTTCTGGGCCAGCCCACTGCCTCCAGCGCTACCCCCACCTTTCACCTCTCCAGGGTTGAAGGGTATGTCCCAAGGCTGGGGGAGTGCCACAGGATGCAGACTGATTTGTGGTGTGCCCCAGGAGAAATCAGCCAACTTCTGGGCCTTAATTTGCCACTGCATGCAATGGACACAATCAGTTGGGGGTGGATGCAAACAAAAGGCCTAGCTTCATGTCAAGGACACTTTGGTTGCTTAGCCACCACCTTGGCGGTGTCCAAACTAGACAGCTTCTAAGAAAAGATATGGTCTAGTCTGACTGGGGAGGCACAGAGTTCTGGTCTGAGGGGAGAGACATGATCCATCTCATTAAGGACTGACAAGCTGGAGAACAGGATGCCTTCTACAGTGGCATGGCTGAGGGCTGTGGCACTTCAGTGGGGAGCAGAGCCAGTAGCTGTCGGAGTCAGTTAAGGGCAGGGCACTGAAGGACGTCAAAAGTCAGGTGATAAACAGAAACGGCCACAGTGGAGTATCTGCAGTGAAAGGTCTAGGCTGTGGAGTGATGGACTCCTCCAGCAAGCATTTGGGAAGTCTACTAGAGCTAGGCCCTAGGGCTCTGGAAATCCAGAAAGGCAGCTTATAGCTGAGGCTGGTGGGATAAGGTAGAGGCTTACAGACCACACGCTGGGCACCCAGCCCAAGGGCCCGGCCAGCAAGCAGCACTTCGTCCTGGCCCCTTGGCTACTCCCTGCCACTCACTGCTGCCCTCCCAAGGTAGAGTTATTGGATGTCCAGGTTAACAGGCTTCCCTCGACAGAAGCTGTGAAATGTAGGGAACCGCTGTGAAGGAAGAGAGGAAGTTGAAAGACCCGTCTCCTAGGTAGAACTGGAAAGTGTTCCCTGGGGCTTTCTGGACCTTGGGCTCCTTCCCCTCCCACACTCTCACCTCCCATCCAGCCTACCCACTCTGCATCTTGCTTCTGCCATCTCAGCCCTTTTGGCTTGTCTGGTATTTTCTCTATAGCGCCAGCAAGAGGCTTGTCCCAGTGCTTTTTAAAATGAGGCTCTGATCCAGTGTACCTGGTCCTGTGGGGTGGCCTAGAGAGAAACCAGGTTGGAGAGTGCAAGGAGAGGGTGGAAGGTGGAGAAAGGAAGTCAGCAATGGAGCCCGACTTGCCAGAAGTTGGGCTGTGAAGGGCAGCAGCTTTGGAAGGACTGGGGCAGAGGGAGGGTTTTAAGATGGGAGATACCAGAGTTGCATGATGGAAGGGGCACAGAGAAGGAGGCACTGGCCTTTGGCCCTAGGGAGTAGTCATCTCTGGGGTCTGGGCCTCAGGACCAGGAGAGGCTGGCCTAGAGGGAAGGTTGGATACCTCCTCTATGGGAACTCGGAGGAAGCTGAAGGAGTTCCCCTGCTCCAGGCCCAAGCCCTAGAAGAATGGATCTTCTGGCGCCTCTTGTTCTTGAGTTTTCCTAACAGTCCATAAGCTCAGAAGAGCCTTGCAAATATCCCCGCAAGGATCACCTTGCCCAGTCATCATCCTAGCCCATGCCCTGGTGAAAGGAATGCAGATCAGACAAAAACAGGGGGATGATCACTGAGCCCCATACTGGGGAAGGTGTGAGCTGGGGGCATTTAGTTTCCCTTGGTGTGGGGTGACTTGGCACCAGACTTGTATGAAAGCATGAGGGCTGGAAGCCTATGTGGTTTGACGGGAAGCAAGAGGTGGGGTCCCAGCCCCAGCTCTGCCACAAGCATGTTGGGTGACCCTGGCGTAGGTTTTCACCCTTCTGGACCCCATTCTCCTCCCCTTTTGAAAAGAGGCTTAGACCACTCTCTTCCCTTTGATGTCCTTCCAGTGAGTGACTCAGTGACCTCACGGACACTCTGGCCATCCTGCCATGCCACAGTCTCCGTGGTCTCATTTGTGCTTCACAGGGACCCCAGGGAAGAGCTATGTCTCCCAGGTTGTAGTTGAGGGAGAGTCCTAGGATCTCTCAGCCAGCCCCTAGCAGAACCAAGAGAGGCTTCCTGTCTGCCAGTCCATGGCTTTCCTATTGGGGTCCCCAACACTGGAGTTTGGGGCTCCCCAACACTGGAGTTAGAGGCTCCCTGTAAGCTGAGCTCATTTCCCCATTTGTGGATCTCTCCAGCCACTAGGGCTGGGACATTCTACTTCTTCCTCTTTCCTTGTCACTCTCTCCCCTCTCCCACAGGCACCCAGGGAGCCCAGGTTGTCCAGGAAGGAACTCTGGCTGGTTTTTCTCACCCATGCATGCACCAGCCCCCACCCCTCACACACCCAGACATGCGCACATGCACCATGCTCAATGAGTGTCAGGTGATAGAGGGAAGTGTGGTCCTGGTGGGGGGCAGGGAGGGCAATTCTCTACCCATTTCTAGCTGGGGACCAGAAGCTTTTGGAAAATGTTGTGGGTCAGAGATGTAAGATGGGGGCTGAGGCCAGAGGGGAAGCAGCTTCAAGATAAGAAAGACCTCTTCGTAGTTGAGAGGGGAGGTGAGGATTCTGAAGGGCCTCTGCCCTTGCCCTGGCCCTCCCCCCAGCCTCCTGCAGGTGTCCAAGCCAGCAGGGAGCCCTGCGGGCAGGGGCATGACCCTTACAGCAATGGTGGCTGGCCCTGTCACAGCTAATGACCCTGACAGCCCAGACTGGGAAGGGGGTGGGGGTGGTGCATACAGGGAGAGAAAGCAGAAGATGCTTCTGTGTGTGTGTGTGTGTGTGTGTGTGTGTGTGTGTGTGTGTGTCTGGGTGTGAGACCTCACCTACCTCCACTCCTCCCCCAGCCTACAGGACAGTGTGCAGCGTCAATGGGCCCTTGGTGGTGCTGGACCAGGTCAAGGTAAGATTCTTCCATATCTTCCCAGGCACCAAGGCCAAATCCCAGGGCTCCCCAGCCCTGGGTGCAGATCTCTTCTAAATTGCCCTACCTCTAGCTGTCCGCCATGGGCCCATCTGTCCCTTCTAATTCCCTGTCCCCCATCCCACACTCTTCCTCCCCAGCTGTCTCCCCCACCACCCTGGGTTTCCCTTCCTGCCTTTTCAGTGTCCCCCTCTGCCCGCTCTGGGCCCTCAGAGACCACTCTTTACTGCCAAGGGCCTGGGGGATCTGGGCTATTGTGCCTCTTTCTACAACGGTGGAATGGTTGTACTGAACTTCCTCACAAAGCTGGACTCTTCCACCTGCTGCTCCCGTGGGTCTTCTTTTAAAAGGAAGAGAAGGCAGAAGAGCCATGCCAGCTAACTTTTCTCCAGAGCTCAAGGTTTTCAGAGGCTTTTGGACTATCTTAGCCTGGGAACCAGCAGCGCGGGTGGGAAGTGAAGCGGGCCTCACGGAAGGAGATGGGATGTGGGCTCCTTTGTGTCCCCTGGGGCACCGCAGGACCAGGGCAGACTGACGGCATTTTGAGTTTGGCTTTGGGGATTCTTAAGGCATAAAGGGCCCTGCAAAGGTGCCAGATCACTCTGCTGTCCCCCTTCCACCCAACAGTTCCACCTCTCAGGCTCCCGCCAGACACCACCCTCCCCAGCCTGGAAATCTGGGGCCACCCTTGATCCCTCCCTTCCTGGACCCCATCTGTCAGTATCAGTGATCTATCAGCAACCTCCTACCCCACTGCTCCCTGATTATAGCCATGGTCTCTGGATCCCCAGCCTGGTGCCCTGCCATCCTCCATGCTGCCCCCCTGCAGCATTGACCCCTTTGCTCCCCTGCTTCAAACTCACCTAGCACGCACAGCACCTTCACCTTATAGGCCCCATGTTCTGTAAGTGTCCCTCCACACTTTTCCACTCTCATGACGCATCCTCTCCTTCCCCGACGCCCACTGTGCCACTACTTGGAAACCCACCCTGCCTCTGCACGGAGCTGCCTTTTGATGTCTCTAGGCCTTTGCTCCTACTTTTCCCTCTGCCTCTCCAACTACCTTTCCTCCATACCCTTTATTCCTCTGACTCCTCCCCAAGGCTAGCTGAGAGGTCACTTCTTCTGGGAGTTTCACCCAGGCCCCTAGACAATGAGCCTGTCCCTCCTCTCCCTCTTCTGTACTGTCTTGTTGGCAACATCCATCAAGGCATCGATTGGATCACCACCTGGCCACATGTCTCCTCCCTGCCCCCACAATGTCTCTCCTATTGGATATTACTCTTGAGCCCCCAGAGTCCCATACCACACTTTTACTGAACACCCAGTCCATTGTAGGTGTTCAGTTTGTTCAGAGGAAGGGTGACTAAGTGAATAAGATGAATGAATGAGTAAGTGTTAGAATGACTAAACCAGACCCTCTTGTTTCTGGAAACCAGATCCCAAGTTCATAGAGACCTTACTGTCTGACCCACTAGTGCTGGGGATGCCCTGGGAGGAAGTGTGATGGAGTGGTTATGCATGTATGCAGGGGGCTCACAAGGTCTGATTCAGACCTCTTCTGTTTTCACCTCAGCTCCATCTAGCTACCTCCTACTAGCTACCTGACAACCCTAGATTGGCAGCATCAGCACAGAACTCGTTAGAAATGCAGGTTCTGGGGCTCCTACCCCGGACCAACAGAATCAGGAACTCTAGAGAGCTGGGGAGATACAGAAGTCAGACTTTAAAAGCCCTCCAGGTGATGTGATGCTTCCTGAAGTTTGAGAAGCAGCTGTTTAGGTTTTCAAATCCTAGTTTCCTCATCTAATATAGAAGAGAGTTGTTGTGAGGATCAAATCAGATAAATGTATTTTTACTATTCCTGCTTGAGAACAGCTAGCGTTAGCTCTGCCTGGAAGACAGAAATGCTAATATGCTGGAGTAAACAGCTGGTGCCATCTGCCGCCCCCGCTCATAGTATGGAGAGTCAGTACCTATGACATCCACTTTCCCAACTATAAAATGGGGCTAGACTGGGAAATGAGATAGACCCCCAGACCCATGGTTCTGCGATTATTGGATGCATCTCTCTCATAGAACAGAATAACTGGGTGATGGAGATACCCAGGGAACCCTGGACTTGCAGAGGGCAGGAAAAGAAGCAGTAACGTGTAGTCTCTTAAGTTCAAGAGGCGGAGAAGACAGCTTTCCGTACTCCTCTCTGCGGCCCCACATCCCTATCCCCAGGCTAGAGTTGCTAGGGTAAAATACCCCAATTCATCCTCTACAGCGCCACCTTCTGCCCAAATTGAATCATACCCGCAATTAGGCCTCCCACTTCCATCCTTCCGAAATGGAAAAATTCTTGGGGGAAAACTTTTGTGTAGATCAGAGGTTCTGAGCCCAGGCAATAAGGGACTCGAAATCGTATGCAAACCTTTGAAGCTGGGTATTCGTGTGTCTGTACATTTTTCTAGGGACAGTTTCCATGATTTCATCTGATTTTTGGAGGTCTGAGTGTAGAGCATAAAATGTTAAAGCCTAAACCCCTGAGTGTAGAGTGTAAAAATGACTCCTCCAGATTATTAAACAGGCCCAATATGACAAACAATTACACAAGAGTTTCACAGGCATTAAAGAGGAGTCTGGTTAGCTGACGTCCACCTGCCTGGGATATATTAGAGAGATTTCACTTGAGCAGTGGTTTTTAAACTAGAGCATGCATGAGAATCCCCTGGAAGAACCCAGAGTTATGATTCATCAGTCTGAGGTTGGGGCCCAGGAATCTGCATTTCTGACAAGCTCCCAAGCTGCTGCTGCTGCTCGCCTGGGGCCCACACTTGAAGATCCCCTACTCTACAAGATCTTCCGACTGCCGTATTTTGAGAAACAGCAGTCCTTACTGAGACTTGGAGAAAGCTCTCCCCTTATCCACCAGACTTGGCTCCAAGTGTCTGTGGCCACTTCCAAACTTTTAAAAGAAAAAGCTTTCAGAAGTATGTGTATCAGCTCTGAAGACAGTTTCCGAAGAGGGGCTCCAAATTGCCCTGGGCATTGGCAGAAAGAGAGGCCTTGGAGGCCAGGGCTTCCCTGTACAAGTCCTGCCAGGCTTGCCAAGAACTTCCCAGTCCTCCGAGTGTGTAGAGCAGCTCCCCTCTGCCCCCCCCCCCCCCCCCCTCCCCCCGGCTGGCTGAGAACTCAGTGAAGCACAGAAGGTTGTACTGAACCATCCGCACCCTCTGCGGTCCTCCTAGTAACCAAGAATGGGAGGTGAGAGGATCAGGCTCTGAAATGGGGCTCCTTTGAGTATAAACTCATTGTTGCATCCTGGAATTCTCCCCCTGCACTCCCTGTCCCAACTGGCTATGGGCATCCCTGCCCCAAATAACTCACGCACGCACACACAGAGCCTAGTATTCTCTTCCTAAAGGATTCCAAACTATACACCCTCCATGACTGGGTGTGATGGTTCTGACAGTTCTTTCAGGCATCTGACTGTAATCTCTCTGCTATTTAAAGTTCATTTCCTCTGATTTCACCTCTCAGGGACACACAGGGCGCCACCTCCTCCACTCTCCTTTCCTTCCGCCCTCCGTCCCCCACATAAACCCACATGAAAAATGATGGCTTTTTATCACCCGGCTGCCTGGTTTCTATTGGGCCCATGGCCTGATTTCTTTGGGGCCCAACCTGGCCTGTGCTCTGTCCAGCAGTTTTCCTCCTGAGGTTAACAGCCCACCATGCAAGGAGGCCAGTGGCTGCGTCAGGTGGACAGGCCAACAGAGCGGCAGAGGAATGCCCCGACTTTTTTAAAACTTCTTTCCGCGGGGGACTTCCGGCCCTTGCTCTTGGGCCCCCTCTTGTGGTTGATGAGCCAAAGACCGCTAGACGTGAGCTGCCCCGCCGACCTCAGCGCATTCCTCCTGGGGGGAGCCCAGCTCTCTCAGCAACCCCACTCAGAGGGGCTGGTTTAGGGGGCAACGGAGGTCGCCTTCCTGGCATCCTTTTCACAGGACAAGGAGGGACCCAAGCTGGAGATTCCTCCAGTGACTTGTCAGAACTGCAAACCCTCCTGTCTCAGGTTTGACGCCCCCCCCCCTCCTCCCTCGCAGGGATGCACCCTGTCACACCCCACTGGGAAATTGAGTCATAAACCCCTCCTCCCAGACACTTAAGGTCACTATTTTGGGTAGAGCGGGGATTTAGTGATAGTAATGATGGTGGTAACCAGTCGCACTGTACTTGAACATCCCAAATTTTTATCACATTTTAATTACCAAAAAAAAAAAAAAAAAATGCTCCTTATTACTAGTGAAACAAAAGACACGCAAATTTAACTATTTGTCCCTAACCTCCTTCCTCCCAGCCTCTTGAGACAGCCACTATAAAGATCCTGCTGTAAAGGGGCAAATAGATAGTATGTTAGAGGTTTACATTGGTGTTAGTCTCTTAAAACATATCAAGGATTTCCTCCATGTCAGTAGTTGCCCATTTTATTCATTCTTCTCAAGAGCAACATAGTAGGCGATAGCATGGATGTACTGTGGTTTATTCAATGGTTCCATTTTTTTAATGGTTCCATTATTGATAGACATTCAGTGTGTTACCAGGCTTTGCTATTGCAAATGGTACAGCAAAATAGAGCCCCTTTACACTAGTGCCTTTATTGCTATAAGATAGATCCTCCGGAATGAAGTTGCTGGTTCAAAGTGTATATTGCTTTTAAAATAGATTTCAAATAGATATTGATGATTTGGGGCAACATTGCTAGCCCGGCAATGTTAAACAACCGTGTGTTAAAGGACCCACCCTCCAGCATCCTTGCCAGCCCTGAATATGTTCTTTCCTGGAATTTTGTCTATCTAATTGATGAAAACTAGTACCTTCCTGTTTTTATTTACATTTGAGGATCTTTTTATAAGTTTGGATTTTACTTTGTCCTCTGTGAAATCTTCCTACATACTGAGGTGTACATTTTGAGCTATGGGTGCTCCTTTTTTATTGTTCACGTTTGTTTTTGGTATTTTGCCATGCAGACATTTCAAATGTTTGTACAATCAAATATGTCTATTTTTGCATTTATGGCTTCTGGATTCCATACCTTGTTTAAAGACATCTCTCTTATCCAGCTTTTCTAGGAAAGCTGAGAAAAGGAAAGAAGAAAAACTCTTCTGGTTTTCTGTTTGTTTTAGCTTTGTATTTAAAGGTTTTATATGCCTGAATGTATTTGTGTTTATGACGTGGGTATCTTCTAAGTCGATACCCAGTTACGTTAGCACCCTTTGGTCAACAGATTTTGGTTTTCCCCATGAAGTAATATACCGCATTTGTTCTATAACAGTTTCATAAAATCTGGGATCTGTTTCTGGACTCTAATCTCTCCCACTTCTCTGTCTGCTTCACACCAACACTTAACCATTTGACTTTAGCAGTTTTAGAACACGTTTTAATATCTGATACATCAAATCCTCCACCTTGACGATTTTTGGATATTCTCAGACACTTATGAATTTTAAGATGTTTATTAAGTTCCAGAAGAAACAGCAATTTGCTGGAAATGCATTTAATTTCTATGCTTTTGAAAAGGATTTATATTTTTATGACAGTAAGTCATTCTGTCTTGGAAAACACTGTTGTTCTCCATTTGTTCAGGGCTTGCTTTATATCCTCAGTAAGATTTTATTATTTTTTTGTACCTTTCTTGTTAAATTTTTTTCCAGATATTGTATGGCTTTGGGCCCTATTGTGAATGGATGTTTTTCCTAATTTCCTCTTTCGTTTATGGCTGGAATAGAAAAAAAAAAAAAAGAGTTGTTGTTGGTTTTTTTAAAATCAGTGTATAGGTGACACACAGTGGTACAAGAGATGGATTTTTATATATTTATCTTGTATACAACCAACTTCTTTTATTAATTCTGGGCATTTTTTGTTTTGTTTTTTAAGTAGAGCCTCTTGGGTTTTTCTAGGTATGCAGTATCATCTGCAAATGAAGGGAATTATGTCTGCTTTTCTATTGGCAGACTTTAATTTTACTTGTGATTTTGAAGCAATTTCAAATTTATAAAAAGGGGCAAAAATAAAAATAGTGCAAGGAACATGCATATGGCCAATTGTTAACACTTTATTCCATTTGTTGTATCTTCTGCTCTGAGTGTGTGTATGTGTGTGTGCATAATTTTTTCCTAGGTCTTTTAAGGGTAAGTCATCCCCCAAAACTCCAGCATTTATTTCCAAAGAATACGGATATTCTCTTACATAACAACAGTAATTATCAATATCTGAAATTTACACTGATACTTTTACCTAATCTACATCTATATTCCAGTTTATCAGCTGACCTAATAAAGTCTTTTATAGCATTTTTTTCCCCTCCTGCAGGGGATCCAGCCTCATCATGTCTGTTTAGCCTTCTGTAATCTGGAACATGTTCACAGCCTTTCTTTGACATTTCTGAAGAATACAATCTCCTCTCACTACCTTTAAAAAAAAAAATTAAATAAATAAATAAATAAATAAATAAAGCATTTTCTATTTATGTTTATTGGTATACTTTTTCTTTTTTCTTTTTTGGTCTTATTGTACAAACTACAATTTCCAAAACACATTAAGTAACAATGGTGACACAGACATCTCTGTGTGTTATTGATTTTATTAGAAATAAAAATGGATTTAGCATTTCACCATTTAGAAGCTTATTGAAGTTGGTTTTGTAAATAGTCTAGTGTTCAAGGAGTTGCCTTCCATTCCTGTCCTACACAGGATTGTATAAGAAACGCTGCCAAATTTTATCAAAAGCCTCTGTGGTTTCTATTTACATAATTCTGTAGCGTTTCTCTTATAATTCATACGTACAAACTCCCTATTATGAATTATATTGTCAAATGTTGAGATTGCCAGAAGTTGATTGATCTAGGCTTGCATTCTTTTAATAAACCCTATTTGGTCAAACTTGTTTGTTTATTTAATACACTATTTGATTTCACTGGCTAATAGTTTATTTATAACCTCTGCATCTATAAGAGAAATGGGTCTATGGGGTTTTGGGGAGTCCTATCTTTACTGGATTTGGGGTTGGGGGAGTTTTCTATTTTAGGTTTTGTTTCCTTCTAATGTTTATTTTCTGTTCCTCTTATTATTTTGGCTAGTTCTTCCAGTGTAATGTGGAATAGAATGATGATAGCAGGCATTATTGTTTTGCTCCTAATTTTAAAGGGAATGTTTTATACATTATATCAGAGTATGGTATTTTCTGTGTTTTGTGGATGCTTCTTGGAATTAAGGAATTTCCCTTTTATTCTCTGTTTTCAGAGAGTTTTGTTCTTTAATCATGGATATCATGATTCCCTAATCATCAAAATTTTTAAATCAGGGATAGTTTTTTTTTAAGCTTTTTCTAGAATGTTTTAAGATGATCACAGGTTTTTAAAAAATCTTTCAATCCAGGGGCGCCTGGGTGGTTCAGTCGGTTAAGTGTCCGACTTCGGCTCAGGTCATGATCTCATGGTTTGTGGGTTCGAGCCCCGCGTCGGGCTCTGTGCTGACAGCTCAGAGCCTGGAGCCTGCTTCAGATTCTGTGTCTCCCTCTCTCTCTGACCCTCCCCCGTTCATGCTCTGTCTCTCTCTGTCTCAAAAATAAATATTTAAAAAAAAAAATCTTTCAATCCATTAATAAGGTAAATTACATTATTAGATTTCTAATATTAGACTAACCTTGAATTCCTAGAATAATTCCAACGTGGTCTTTTTAATTTTTATTTGTGTGTATGTGTGTATTTGTCTTCATTTTTTGTTTTTTAATATTTTTCTTTTATCATTTGGTTTGTAACTTGACCTTTTTTATACTTTTCTGGATTTGATTTGTAAGTATTTTGTTCAGGACTTTTTCATCTATATTCATATGTGAGATTGTGTATAATTTTCTCATAATTATATTATTTTGTATCAAGGTTATCCTTGCCCCATAAATTAATTAAAGACCATCTCTTTTCCATTAGTCTTTTTTTAAATATGAAATTTATTGGCAAATTGGTTTCTATACAACACCCAGTGCTCATCCCAACAGGTGCCCTCCTCGATGTCCATCATCCACTTTCCCCTCCCTCCCACCTTCCCATCAACCCTCAGTTTATTCTCAGTTTTTAAGAGTCTCTTATGGTTTGTCTCCCTCCCTCTCTAACTTTTTTTTCTCTTCCCCTTCCCCATGGTCTTCTGTTAAGTTTATCAAGATCCACATAAGAGTGAAAACATATGGTATCTGTCTTTCTCTGTATGACTTATTTCACTTAGCATAACACTCTCCAGTTCCATCCACGTCGCTACAAAAGGCCGTATTTCATTCTTTCCCATTGCCAAGTAGTATTACATTGTATATATAAACCACAACTTCTTTATCCATTTGTCAGTTAATGGACATTTAAGCTCTTTCCATAATTTAGTTATTGTTGAAAGTGCTGCTATAAACATTGGGGAACAAGTGCCCCTATGCATCAGCACTCCTGTATCCCTTGGGTAAATTCCTAGCAGTGCTATTGCTGGGTCATGGGGTAGATCTATTTTTAATTTTTTGAGGAACCTCCAAACTGTTTTCCAGAGCGGCTGCACCAGTTTGCATTCCCACCAACAGTGCAAGAAGGTTCCCGTTTCTCCACATCCTTGCCAGCATCTATGGTGTCCTGATTTGTTCATTTTAGCCACTCTGACTGGTGTGAGGTGGTATCTCAGTGTGGTTTTGATTTGTATTTCCCTCATGAGGAGTGACGTTGAGCATCTTTTCATGTGCCGTTGGCCATCTGGATGTCTTCTTTAGAGAAGTGTCTATTCATGTCTTCTGCCCATTTCTTCACTGGATTATTTGTTTTTCAGGTGTGAAATTTGGTGAGTTCTTTATAGATTTTGGATACTAGCCCTTTGTCCAATATGTCATTTGCAAATATCTTTTCCCATTCCGTCAGTTGCCTTTTAGTTTTGTCGATTGTTTCCTTTGTAGTGCAGAAGATTTTTATCTTCATGAGGTCCCAATAGTTCATTTTTGCTTTTAATTCCCTTGCCTTTGGAGATGTGTCAAGTAAGAAATTGCTGAGGCTGAGGTCAGAGAGGTTTTTTCCTGCTTTCTCGTCTAGGGTTTTGATGGTTTCCTGTCTCACATTTAGGTCCTTCATCCATTTTTAATTTTTGTGAATGGTCTAAGAAAGTGGTCTAGTTTCATTCTTCTGCATGTTGCTGTCCAGTTCACCCAGCACCATTTGTTAAAGAAACTGTCTTTTTTCCATTGGATATTCTTTCCTGTTTTGTCAAAGATTAGTTGGCCATACATTTGTGGGTCTAATCCTGGAGTCTCCATTCTATTCCATTGGTCTATATGTCTGTTTTTGTGCCAATACCATGCTGTCTTGATGATTACAGCTTTGTAGTAGAGGCTAAAGTCTGGGATTGTGATGCCTCCCACTTTGGTCTTCTTCAATATTATTTTGGCTATTCGGGGTCTTTTATGGTTCCATACAAATTTTAGGATTGCTTGTTCTAGCTTCAAGAAGAATGCTGGTGCAATTTTGACTGGGATTGCATTGAATGTGTAGATTGCTTTGGGTAGTGTTGACATCTTAGCAATATTTATTCTTCCAATCCATGAGCACGGAATGTTTTTCCATTTCTTTGTGTCTTCTTCAATTTCCTTCATAAGCTTTCTATAGTTTTCAGCATACAGATCTTTTACATCTTTGGTTAGGTTTATTCCTATGTACTTTATGATTCTTGGTGCAATTGTGAATGGGATCAGTTTCTTTATTTGTCTTTCTATTGCTTCATTATTAGTGTATAAGAATGCAACTGATTTTTGTACATTAATTTTGTATCCTGCAACTTTGCTGAATTCATGTATCAGTTATCCATTACTTTTGACGAGCTCAAGTAAATTTCAAATTATTTGCTGATTGTCAGAACTCACTTGTAAAACCCTCTGGGACTGGTGTTTTCTTTGTGGAAAGATTTTACCTATGCAGTATCTTAAAAATTGTAGGACTATTCCAGCTTTCTGTTTAGTTTTTGATTGGTTTTGGTTTGAGTTGTATTCTTTTGGGACTTTATCCATTTCATCTAAGTTCCGAACTGTATTGCATAAAGTTGTTTATAATTCTTTTTTGTTACTTTTTAATATTATCAGTATAGCTAGTTTTGGCTTTTTTATTCCAATAATTATTTATGTCTTTACCCTTTTCTTAATGAGTGTTGCTAGAGATTTGTCTAGTTTTTTTTTTTTTAATGTTTATTTATTTTTGAGAGAGAGACAGAGCATGAGCCAGGGAGGGGCAGAGAGAGGGAGACACAGAATCTGAAGCAAGCTCTAGGCTCTGAGCTGTCAGCACAGGGCCCGATGCGGGGCTTGAACCCACAAACTGTGAGATCATGACCTGAGCTGAAATCAGACGCTTAACCAACTGAGCTACCCAGGAGCCCCTAGAGATTTGTCTATTTTATGAGGCTTTTCAAAGAACCAATTTGGATTTTGATCTTCCTTGTTATATATTTGTTCTCTGTATTAATGATTTCTGCCCTTCTAATATTTTTTACTATATTGTTTTTTTTTTAAGGATTTTCTTTTAATTCCATTTAGTTAACATACAGTGTTATATTAGTTTCAGGTGTACAACTAGTGATTCAACAATTCTGTACCTCAGCCGGTGCTCATCACAAGTGTCCTCCCTAATCCCCATTCCCTATTTCACCCATCTCCCCACCCTACTTTATTGGTTTTTTTTTTTTTTTTTTAATTTTTTTTTTTCAACGTTTTTTATTTATTTTGGGGACAGAGAGAGACAGAGCATGAACGGGGGAGGGGCAGAGAGAGAGGGAGACACAGAATTGGAAACAGGCTCCAGGCTCCGAGCCATCAGCCCAGAGCCTGACGCGGGGCTCGAACTCACAGACCGCGAGATCGTGACCTGGCTGAAGTCGGACGCTTAACCGACTGCGCCACCCAGGCGCCCCTATTGGGGGTTTTAATGCTGTTCTGTTTTCTAACTTTTCACGTTGCATAGTCTTAAACTTCAATTTTTTTTTCTTTTTTAATGTAAGCATTCAAAGCTTAAATGCATCACAGATGTTGATATATAGTTTTTCATTATTAGTGCAAAATATGTTCTAATTCTACATTCTCTATATTAGGTGTTTAAATTTCCAAATACATGTTTTTTCTAACTATCTTTTTATTATTGATTTCAAACTTATTTTGATTATGGTCAGAAAACATGGTACAGCTTGATTTATTCTATAGGTCATGACATGAAGTGATACCCTTTTTCATTCTTTTCTATTTCATTTATCATTTAAGTTTTTATTTCCTCTGATATCCAAAGGAGTTATTTAGAGGAGCACATTAACTTCTAGGAACACTGTGGGGAGTGGGGATAAAAAAAATATCATATTTTTATCATTTATCTTTATCAAATTATGATTATGGGGGTGCCTGGGTGGCTCAGTTGGTTAAGCATCTGATTTCTGCTCAGGTCATGATCTCATGGTTCATGAGTTCAAGCCCCCACATCTGGCTCTGCACTGACAGTGCAGAGCCTGCTTGGGATATTCTCTCTCTCTGCCCCTGTCCCACTTGTGCTAGTTCTCTCTCTCTCTTTCTCGCTCTCTCTCTCTCTCTCTCTCTTTCTCAAAATAAATAAACTTAAAAAAAAAAAGATTATGATTATGACTTACTCCCTGAAGTAAATCAACCACCTGGGAAGCAAGGTGAGGGAGCCTGAAGGATGCTATGCATTCTCTCCAGTACCTCCCCAGAAAGAAAGTGCTAATACAGGTACAGGGCTTAGCTCTCTTGGTGCTGACAGCCAGTGTCAGTGGGGAGGGTCTGCTCTCTCAGCCCAGACTCCTTGGCCCAGCTCATACCCTCTTCTAGATGTGGGGAAAGACCAGGAACCTGGTTTCCTGAGCATGTGCAGACTGCAGAGCTCAGGATTCCCTTGGGGCAGACCTCCACCTGCCTGACCTGCTGCCTATGGTCCTGGAGGGACAGCCTAATCATTTTTTAATTAAATTATAATTCACATATCATAACCTTCATTCTTTTATTTATTTTTTTTTAATTTTTTTTAACGTTTATTTATTTTTGAGACAGAGAGAGACAGAGCATGAACAGGAGAGGAGCAGAGAGAGAGGGAGACACAGAATCCGAAACAGGCTCCAGGCTCTGAGCTGTCAGCACAGAGCCCGACGCGGGGCTCGAACTCAGACCGTGAGATCATGACCCGAGCCGAAGTCGGACGCCCAACTGACGAGCCACCCAGGCGCCCCTAACCTTCATTCTTTTAAAGTGCACAGTTCAGTGGCTTTTCGTATATACACAGAGTTATGCAACCATCACGACTACTTGATCGCAGAACATTTTCATCTCCTCCAAAAGAACACCTGTACCTGTTAGTCATCACCCCCAATCCTCTCTCCGTCCAGCCCCCAGCAACCCCTAATCTTTCTATCTTCATGGATTTGGCTATTTCAGACACTTTGTATCAATGGAATCATATAAGACGTGGCCTGTCATGTCTGGCTTCTCTTAGCATGCTTCAAGGCTCATCTATGTTGCAGCATATTATCTTATTTCATTCCTTTTTAAGGCTGAATAATATTCCATGCTACAGATACACCATCTTTTGTTTAACCATTCATCAGTTTGTGGACATTTGGGTTGTTTTCACTTTAGGGCTATTATGAATAATGAGGCTACTTGATTATGAACACTTATATGCTTTCACACACAAGTTTCTGTGTGGTCATGTGTTTTCATTCCTCTTGGGTTTAATACCTGGGAGTGTAATTGCTGGCTCATCCAGTATCTCTGTATTTAACCTTTCGAGGAAGTGCTAGATTGTGTTCCAAAGTGGTGGCAACATTTTACATTCCCACCAGCAGTGTCCGAGGGTTCCAAATTCTCCACACCCTCAACAACACTCATGATCATCTGTCTTTTTTATTACAGCCACATTCGTGAGCGTGAAGTGGCATCTCATTGGTCTGCATTTCTTTAGTGGCTAATGACGTTGAGCATCAACATGTGCTTATGTGCTTACTGTTTGTTTGCATATCTTCTTCAGAGAAATATGTATTTAGATCCTTTGCCCATTTTTTAAGGTAGGGTATTTGTATTTTTACTTTTGAGTTGTAAGAGTTCTTTATATATTCTAGATATTAGCCTGGTTCTTTTTAAACTGACAAGAAAAGATACTACACTTGATCATAGCCAAAAGAGAAGTGATTGCCTCATTCTTTTTATTTCTGAATGCTGTGAGGATGACATGTGAATCAGCCCCAGCCCCATAGCTAGGGAAAGACTGCCACTGGCACAAGGGGACACCTGGCAGCCCAGGAGAGCACTGTGCCAGTGTTTTCACCATTAGTCCCCAGGGGCAGAAACAACTGTCCATGGGACCTGAACAGTCGTAATAACTACTACATTTTACAGAGCTGTTACAAGGTGCCGGGCACCAGCTAATGACTTTACACATATCACTTTCTCTCCGTACAAGCTCTTTGAAGTAGGTATTATTATCATCCCCATTTGAAAGATGAGGCTCAGAGACATTAAGGAACTTCCACAAGGTCACACAGCTTCTAAGCATCAGAGCTTCAATTCTAACCCTGGTCTCCCAGCTCTAAAGTTGACACCCCTACCCGTCCAGGTACACTGACTCCCAAACAGAATTCAAACGTTGCACTTCCCAGCCCCTCAAGCTCACTTCCAAGAGGGGAGATAGAAGCTTGAGACAGGGTCAGGGAGGGATGGGGGGAGACAGGGACTTCACCTCTGGTCTCACCATTGCTCTGGTCTCATGTCTGCTCTCCTCTCCTGCTAGTTTGCCCAGTACGCTGAGATTGTCAACTTCACCCTCCCTGATGGGACTCAGAGAAGCGGGCAGGTGCTTGAGGTGTCAGGGACCAAGGCAATTGTTCAGGTAAGTGGTGTCAGTGCCATGTTGGCTGAATAAATGAACAGACCCAAAGTTCCTGACTATCTTATAAGCTCTGAAGGCAAAAAAAAAGTCCTATTTTCCCAGAGTGTCTTGCCTAGAGCTGGGTTCCAAGGGAGCATAGAATGGAAGGCCCCATTGTCCCCAGCAAGCCCCTTATTAGAGTAACCTCTTGTCCCGTAGGTGTTTGAAGGAACCTCTGGGATCGATGCCCAGAAGACCACCTGCGAATTCACAGGGGACATCCTACGGACTCCAGTGTCAGAGGACATGCTAGGTAAGGGTGGGGGTGAGGTGGGATGGGGAGCTCCTGCGTCCTCCCAGCCTAGCTTCCCTAACCACACACTTAGCACTGCATAGCCATTGACTCTTTGCATGTCTGCCTCCCTGTGAGTTCGTAGAGGTCAGAGGTTTTGTCCTCTCTTTGACCCCCAGCTCCAGCTCAGGGCTGGACATGCAACAGATGTCCAGTAAATGAGGAAGGCAGTTTCAACAAACTGGAGGCACAGTAGGTAACCATCTATTTGTGGTTAGGCTGAAACAGAGTGCACATCCTCCAACTTTCTCCCAAGATCTGCCACACCTGGACCTCTCCTCTTTCCAGCCCTAAAACCCTCCATTAGAGTCATTTCCTGGGCCAAGGCCTCAGCTGTAAAGATTTCTAGGCAAGGAGGGAAGATCCCCAAGGAAACAGTCACTGTAGCCAGCTCTCTGGGGATAACGGAGGGTTGAGGGGAGAGGGACGTGTAAGAGGCAGGTGGGAGCCAGTGATGGTGTGGATGGTGAGCAGCAGTGAGGGAGACGTGAGGCTGGCCCTAAGCATCTCCCAACATCCTCCCCCACCCTCAGGTCGGGTTTTCAATGGCTCCGGTAAGCCCATTGACAAGGGGCCAGTGGTCATGGCAGAGGACTTCCTGGACATCAATGGTGAGTGACCAGAGAGGCTCTGGACAGCTTTCAGGAGCCAGCTTCCAACCACCTTCCCCACCCCTAGCCATCACCTTTGCCACCTTGCCCTTGGAAGTTCTGCACCAGACACAGGCCAGGGGCAATTGGCCAGGGCTCACCTCCAAAGGCTGGTCAGACTACCAGGCAGATCAGGTGTGCTCTGAGCACTGTAGAGGCCTGTCTGTCCCCAAATCTGCCACAGAGCCTGAGATACTGCCGTAAGCCCTTCATATCCAGTTCCTTTAAATGCCATCATCATGTGCAAAGTTCCATGTGTGCCCCAGGACCATCACTCTCCTGCCTTCCAGTTCCCTGTCCCCACCCCTCAGAGCTGCCTGGGGTGGCTTGCAGAAGCAAACACAGCCCCTTCCCGGTGGGAGGCCCTCCTGAGTCCTCCAATCCTGTCAGTTCTGAGGACAAGATGGAGGCCCACAGAGGTCTGTGGCTGGCCCCAAACCACTCAGCAAGTCAGAGGCAGAGCGGAGCAAACACATCCACTCAGACAGCTCCCCAGGTCATCCTCAGTTCCTTCGTGCCCCACAAAACACCTGCTCAGCCTGGACTCCTCCCACCTGCCTGCCGCTTCCAATGTGCCAGGTAGTGCTATCCAAGGGAGTACTGAACTGTGGCTATTTAAATACGAATTAATTCAAATGGAATCAACTTTCATTTCAAAACCACATCTCATGCTCCCAATGCCACATGTGGCTAGGGCTAGTGTAACTGGGCAGTGTAGTTACAGTACATTTTCATCACCACAGAAAATTCTGTCAAATAGTGCTGCTCTGGAGTCTGGAGCAGGGTTGGGGGAGGGCAGGGAGGGACTTGAGCCCTTGAGCATGGGTCCATGATCGTCCTCTCCCAGGCCAGCCCATCAACCCCCATGACCGCATCTACCCTGAAGAGATGATTCAGACGGGCATCTCTCCCATCGATGTCATGAATAGCATTGCCCGTGGTCAGAAGATCCCTATCTTCTCAGCAGCCGGGCTCCCCCACAATGAGGTGAGGCCTGCGGGGTCCTGCGGACATGACCAAGAGGAAGGGATGAGGCAGAGGCCAGGGCTGGTGGGCCAGTGAGGACGGTCTCCTGTGTCAAGCAGTCAGGGACCAGCCAAGCAGGGGTCTTCGCCATCCAGACTGGCAGTTGTCCTCTGGCAGCTCATGGACTTGGAGCTGCATAGGCCTCCTCATTGTCCCCAAGCAGGTCTTCAAGCCTCGACCCTGGGAAAGGCTGTAGGGCCTGGGGTAGCCCTTTCGCCTTTCTGCCCTGGGATCCCTCCTGCCAAAGGCCTTGGCAGGAGGATGGATTGGAAATTGCTCCATCCATCATCCTCAGTGGTGCTGAGTGGGCTGGACTCTGGGTCTGGGCTCTGACTCTGACGTTCTTCCTCCCAATCCACTCCACCCCAGATTGCTGCCCAGATCTGCCGCCAGGCTGGGCTGGTGAAGAAGTCCAAGGCTGTGCTGGATTATCACGATGACAACTTTGCCATTGTCTTTGCAGCCATGGGGGTAAGAGGAGCTGGGCAGATTGGCAAGTTCTGGCAGCCTTGTCTCCCTTGGACCCTGGCTCTGTCTGATCTGATGAGGGAGGCATAATCCTTCTCCCTGAGAAGCTGTCAGAGTCCAGGCCTGTCTGGTGGGAGAGGCAAAAGCATGACTGAAGGTGGGCTCAGTGACTAGGACAGTGTGTCCCTCAAGCCATCCCAAAGGACATGGCAGCTATAAGATGAGCCCAGGATGACCTGGAGGAGGGAGAAGCCAGGGAATTTGGGGAGACAAGACACCTTCAGAGAGGGGATATGATGGGGCCCTCAGAGGGCCAGAGGAGGGTTTTAGCAGGGGAGCAGCTGGCTAAGTAAGGGGTTGGGATGGCACTGAGCAGAGCTCAACCTGAAGAAATCTGAACTCTTTGGGAACCTGATGAGATCCCAAAGATGAGAGCAACCCAGCCCCTGCCTTCTCAAGTTCAGGGTCATCCCAGGAACTGGTAGCCAGTCAGTCAATAGGCTTTACTGAGAAGAGATGGGAGGGGCCAGGGCCCCTGCCCTTAGGCTGCAGGGACCCCTCTCCAGCCCTCCCTGCTGTGTGTCCAGGTGAACATGGAGACAGCCAGGTTCTTCAAGTCCGACTTCGAGCAGAACGGTACCATGGGGAATGTCTGCCTCTTCCTGAACTTGGCCAACGACCCCACGTGAGCCATCCCCTGGTATCCAGACTGCCTTCAGGCAGCAGGCCCCGTCCCCTCCCAAAATCCAGAGTACCAGGGCTCAGAAGTATCCCAGAACCACAGCCATTGGCCCAACCCCTGGTTGTGCAGAGGGGAAAACTGAGGCTCGGTAAGGGGTAGGGACAGCCCACAATCCTGCCTGCCACCTGCAGTCCTCTGTCCTTCCTATAGTCTGCATCCAGCCACTGTCCCAAGTCAGGGCTCCTCATCCTTGCACCACCACCAAAGTCCCCACTATAGACAGATTTCCTTAAACGCTTTGTTTGCAAAAACTGCTATTTGTTAATTTTTTTTATTTGAGTATAGTTGACATATACTGTCACGTTAGTTTTAGGTGTGCAACATTGTGACTGAATTTCTCTATAGGGTATGCTGTGCTCACAAGTGTAGCTGCCATCTGTCCCCAAGCAACATCGTTACCATACCATTGACTATATTCCCTCCGCTGTGCCTTTCATCCCTGTGACTTATTCATTCCATAACTGGAAGCCTGGATCTCCCACTCCCCTTCACCCATTTCACCCATCTCCCCACCCCTTCCCTCCAGCAACCATTTGTTTATTCTCTGTATGTATAGGTCTGATTCTGCTTTTTTGTTTGTTTATTCATCTGGAAAAACTGCTATTTTTAAAGTTTAGGAAATGTGAGTTTAAATCAGTAGGTCAGGTGGATGAAGAAAAAACATCTAATAAGCTGTCCTGGGTACTGAAGGTATTCCTAAAAGTAAGTAACAGAATTCTGGAGGCCAGGATGATGTCACCAGAGGAAAGGCCCACAGGCTCAGAGCTTGAGGACTGAGGGCACCTGGAGTCAGAGGAAGGGATTCAGGAGAGCTCCAAGTGGAAGGGAGCTGCCAAGCGGGCAGGGCAAGTGTACAGAGCACGCCCACTACGTGTGCTCTGGAGTAGTGAGGGGAACCTTACAGAAAGAATCCAGAGGGTGCCCCAGCTGAGCCAAGTGCAGGGGGATGAGGGGGCAGGGGAGGCTGGGGAAGAGAGAGCTACAGCAGGAGCCCTGCCCCTGCCTAGCTCTGATGGACCAGAGCCCCTAATTTTCGGGCCCTCAGGGACAGGGTGCTGTCACCCTTGCCAGACACTCCCGGCCCTGCCTGTCCCACTCTCACCCAACTCTCTGCCTGTCCCAGGCTCCCTACCCCTTCCTACCTTGAACAGGAAGGAGGAGTGTCAGGATCGGCAGACTGTCCACCCCCAAGAACCATAGCCGTGACCTGGGGGCTGGGAGCGGAGGCTCATCTTGTCCACTCCTCTGCTGCTATGCACGGTTCCCTTTCCACTCAGCACTGGGGCTAAACGGACCTCTGAGCTCTCTAAACACTGGCTGTACCTCCAGGATCGAGCGGATCATCACCCCACGCCTGGCACTGACCACTGCTGAATTTCTCGCCTACCAGTGTGAGAAGCACGTGCTGGTCCTACTGACCGACATGAGTTCCTATGCAGAGGCCTTGCGGGAGGTGAGGCAGCTGGTGAAGGGTGTCAGGGTCACGCCTGCCTCTCCCTGGTCCCTACACCCCAAAGCTCTCCTACCCAGGCCTGCCCCTATTCCATTTCTCATAGTCACTGAACCTCCCACTCGCCCTTCCTTGTATTAGCCTCTTATCCCCTTCCTTACCCCGGTGACACTGATATCGCAGGTCTCCGCTGCCAGAGAGGAGGTGCCCGGGCGCCGAGGTTTCCCAGGATACATGTACACAGACCTGGCCACCATCTATGAGCGGGCAGGCCGTGTGGAGGGCCGGGGAGGATCCATCACTCAGATCCCCATCCTCACCATGCCCAATGATGGTGAGCCTCTTCACTGCCCAATACCCTCTGCAGCCCTACTGCCCTCCTTTCCCACTGGGATGCTTAAAGGGCTCACGGTTTTTTTGCATAGATGTGCAGTAGCTCTGTTCATCCATCAAGGAGTTCACTGTCTTTTCCTCGCCTCCACATACCCCATCACTCCCATGAGAGGAATAGAACCCACGTGGCCCTGATTGGGTGGAGATGTGGGCCGTGTCTACACTGAGACCAGTGCATTTCTTTGCAGACATCACCCACCCAATCCCAGACCTGACGGGCTTCATCACAGAGGGACAGATCTACGTGGATAGACAGCTTCATAACAGACAGGTATTGTCCCCTCCCTACCCACCTAGTGCTCTCCTCACCACCCCCAGAGACACTGGCTGTCTGATGCCCCATCACCTGCCGTGCTTGATTTCTCTGTGAATTAGGAGGGGCCAGGCAAGGCTAACTCCAAAGAGGAGATGACCCGGGAAGACTGTGTGGTTCACAGACACAAGACAAGTCTGGCTAGAATCCAGCCTACCTGACTGGAACCTTGAGAAAATAATCTTTCTGATCCTAGGTTTCCTTACCTATAAAATAGAAATAATAGTATTTATCACACAGTGGAGTGCGTGGCAGCATGTAGAAAGCATCCAGCAGATAGTAGATACTAAATGAATACCACTTCTCTTTCCTTTCCGGTAATTTGCTTTGGTGAACAAAACAATGGGTAACTGACACAAGTAGATGGTGAATAATGTGCTAACAGGTGAGAAAATGTGTCTGTCCCATCTGAGGTTAAAGGCAACCCCTGTGACTTTTTCCTCTTTGCTTAGTAGGTTCCTTCTTTGCAGCTATTAACTAATAAGCTTTAACCCGGTTTTTGTCCAAATAACCAAAAGTTTTTAAGTAGTGACTTTCATTACCTAATGTCATGTCATCTCCGCCCTCCACCCTCCTGTCCAGGAGCACACCTATAGACACCCGCATCCCAAGCCCTAAAATCTGTGGGCCATAAAGGAGGACAGGGTATGAGCAGCCCACCTCTCTGTCAGATGAGTGAGGACCAGTCTCTTAAGATTCTCAGGGGGAAGAGAGACAAGTAGGGGTAGGAAGGAAAGGAAAGTTTGGACCCTGCCTTTTGCCACTCGCTTCTTTTGCTCCCCCAGATCTATCCCCCCATCAATGTGCTCCCTTCCCTGTCGAGGCTAATGAAGTCCGCCATTGGGGAGGGCATGACGAGAAAGGACCATGGAGATGTCTCCAACCAACTGGTAAGAAGGAGAGGGCCCAGGGGCTGGCGGGTAAGTTAGCTTCAGAAGCTGGAGGTTTGTGCCGGTACCCGGACCACGAGCTTTTCTCTGGCAAAATCCCTCCCCCTTTGGGGTCCCCACACAGCCAAACTGGGGGCCATTGGACTTCTGTGATATGCCTGCGGTGACCGATGGACCGTCCCTCCCCCCTTCACCCAGTATGCTTGCTATGCCATCGGGAAGGATGTGCAGGCCATGAAGGCGGTGGTGGGGGAGGAGGCGCTCACTTCCGAGGACCTGCTCTACCTGGAATTCCTGCAGAAGTTCGAGAAGAACTTCATCAACCAGGGTGAGGCGCATTGGGGGTGGTCAGGCAGTAACTCCCTTACCTGGCTGCGTATGCACGCACGCACGCACGCACGCACATGCACACACTCCTACTCTGTCCCTAGGTCCCTACGAGAACCGCTCCGTGTTTGAGTCCTTGGACCTGGGCTGGAAGCTGTTGCGCATCTTCCCCAAGGAGATGCTGAAGCGCATCCCGCAGAGCGTGTTGGATGAGTTCTACTCCCGCGACGGGGCGCCGCAGGACCCTGCGTCAGACACAGCGCTCTAGCCCTGCCCACAGTCAGACCCCAGACTGTGTCCTGGGACCCCTGCTATACCCGTTCTACGCACGCCTCGAGTTCCACACACCCAACCAACCGCTTGAGTGCTCACGGTCCGCACCCCGCCCACTCCCACGCTTCATCCCTCTGCCTGGAGTCCCTGCACTGGGCAAGAACAAAAGGTTGTTAAGCCTGTATCAAGCACTTGAGAATCACCTAGAGAACTTTGCAAAATACCAAGGCCCAGGCTCCAAACCAGATCAATTAATACAAATCTGTAGGCAGAAGTCCTCTGCATCAGTATTTTTCCCCCAGGTACAGCCAGATGGCAACCACTGGTATAGAGATGGCAAGATAACCCAAGGAAGGATAATTAAGGTTGACACACACTCTAACCCCAACACATACATAGGGCTTGCTGTCATTCTTAGGATCCTAGCACCCCAGAAACAACAGCCCACAGAATCCCCCAACTGCCAGGACCTCCTCAAGCTTTGTCCCTGCAACGCATTGTCACTTTATCTTAATTTGTTCATTAGAAGCCAGTTGTTAAGGCCCCACCTGGGGAAGGTATCCAGTAGAATTTGCTGGTTCTTGAGGTGCATAGGAGGGGTGCTGACGCCTTTGGACCACTGGGGTTGGGAAGGCAAGTGGGCTACCAGAAGAGGTTTCCCTGGAATGAGGGAGAGCTGCTTCAGGGTGGAGAATCTGCATTTTTGTCCCTCCCTGTAGGTCTCTGTGGTCTTGGGAGAAACTGCGGCCCCTTCTTAGATTTCTCTGGGGGAAATACCAGGAATGATGTGGCACAGAGGGAAGAAGGTAGTCAGAAGTGGGTGGTATGGTCGGGTATATCTACATTTGACCCTGGGGCCTCAGTAAACCTCTGATAAGCTTGGGGTCATTCCCCCCTGAGAAGGGATGGAATGTGGATATGGTTCAGTAACACTCAACAGTGACTCAAGCAACACTGATGGCCTGACTGCCATGTATTGTAAAAACTTAAAAAGGCAAACTGAGGAAAACATTGACAGCAAAATATGTATAAAGGGTTACTATGTTAATAGGTTTTACAAATCAGTAAGAAACACTTTTAGGACCTTCAAAGAACAATGTGAATAAACAGATGATTCCCAGAAGAGAAAAACAGTGATGATTATTTAACTCTTGGTAGTAATCAGGAAGTCAAATAAGAACATTCCCACTACCAAATTAACAAATGTTTATTTAAAGTCATACTATTCAGTGCTGGTGATGATGGTTCAAGTATTTGCTTTTAATAATAGCAAATTCATAGATAGCTGGCCCAGTCTCACTGCTCCAATTCCCTCCCTCCTTGTTTGGAAGGTAGTATTATTCCCATTTTGCCAGTGCAGAAACTAAGACACAGAGGTCAAGTAACTCATCCAAAGTCACACAGGTGATGTGCAGTGAGCCTGCTTGACTGCAGGTAGAAGTATGAATGAAGAGGGGCCTGCGAGTCTCAGTTGGTTAAGTGATCTCGGCTCAGGTCTCTTGCGTGGGGGCTGGTGTGGGTTCCAGCCTGGGTCCGACTCTGTGCTGACAGCTTGGAGCCTGGAGCCTGCTTCAGATTCTGTGTCTCCCTCTCCCTCTGCCCCTCCCCTGCTCATGCTCATGCACGCGTGCGCTCTCTCTCTCTCTCAAAAACAAACAAACATTAAAAAAAAAAAAATGAAGTGTAAATGAATATGAAACCTTGCCCGGCGGGCAGTTTGGAAACACATACCAACCCTTTAAGAATGTTCATTCCTTTTTACCTAGTAATTCTACTTCCAGGAATCCATCCTAAGGAAACAACCAAGATGAATCATTTTGTTTTCCAAGGCACATGTGAAATCATAGCATGTCCATTATGATGCTGGGTTGCGGTTGCGTCATAATGTACGTTTAGTACGTGGCATGACAGTGGGGGCCAGTTCATGATAAAACGCTAAACGAAAAGAAGTTCAAAAAAATATCTATATGATATGTACATACGTATGGTAACAGACTGTGGTTTCTGTGGGTGGTTGGATTCTGATTTTCTCGTCATCTTTTTCTCTGTTTTTACAATCAGCACTTATTAATTTTAAAATCAGAAACAAAACCTCTGTGTCTTCTGGTTTGTGTGTGGTTGATGCTGTTTCCAAGGCGCGCGGGGCGGCGGGGATCCCGCGGCAGGATCTCCTGAAGACCGCCTGCCCGGCCGAGATAGCCAGGGACGCTAACGGGTCTTCGCCGCCCGGGAGCCGGCGGTTACTAAGCCGCGAGGTGGCGCGGCTCCTCGGAGGAGGGGCGCTGCCCAGAGCGCAAGTTCGAACACCCTCGGGAGGGTGGCGCGGGCGGGGGCAGTCCCCGCAAACAAGTGTCGCCATGCCGCCAGCGAAGAAGTTCTCCCACAAGGTCTCCTGGGGTGGTTCGTCGCCCAAGCAGCCCAGGTGAGCCGGGGATGAGGTGGTCCCGGGCTGCAGGGCCTCCCAGGAGGGGCAGGGCCCAGTTGGGGTGGGGGCCTTGTGCAGGAGCCCGAGGAGCCCGAGAGCCGGGCTGGGGTCCGGGCTTGCCTCCGGAGACGTGCCCGGGGACAGTGGCTTCCTCATTGCCCTGCTGACCAGCGAACCCTGGCCTGGCCTCCAGAAACACCCCGGTGCTCAGTGACAGCCCTCGCCGTCACGCACGTCCCCTCTGCAGGGCCTCCGGCCCAGACCGGGACTCCGCTTTCTCACTCACCTCCTCGCTTCCAACCCTCCACTTGCGCTACAACTCTAACCCGGATGAGTGGGACAAGAGGGCCATAGGGAGCTACTACGAGTTGTACGCGGCGGCGCTGGGCAACCTGGAATGGTTGCGGTTCTGTCTGAGTCGGCACCGTGAGGAAATCCCGGCAGATGACAAGGTGAGGCCTTGGAGCTTGGGGGCAAGACCTGAAGTCCTCTGCACTCACAAAAATCTCCTGACATACTTGTTCCCTGGCAAAGATGTGCCTGTGCAGCATCCGCAGATGTCCTTTTCTGTGTAGATTGTCCTAATTCACCTTGCTACTGTGGGAGAGCCATTTGGGGGCGGCCAGCAAGGGTGCGCACATATGGGGCTGGGGGGTGGGAAAGGAGTGTGAGCAAGGGATCCCTGGGGGTCAGGGAAGAGGGATGGGTAATCCTAAGGAATCGCTCTCTAGGTTAGGTCGTGAGCCCTGCTCAGTCTTCTCCTGTCCTCCTCTGGTCTCCACAGGGTTTCACTGCCATCCACTTCGCAGCCCAGAGTGGCAAGCTTGCATGCCTGAAGGTCTTGATAGAGGAGTACAAGTTTCCCGTGGACCTGCCCACCAACAATGGCCAGACACCCCTGCACCTGGCCATCCACAAGGACAACAAGACCATGATCCTCCCCTGCATTCACTACCTGCTTAAGCAAGGGGCGGCCCTCAACACGTGAGTCCAGCCTGTGTCCAGAAAGTGTCTTGGAGCATGGGCAGATAGGAACCCCACTTCCAGGTAGGCAGATCCATGCAGGACAGGGAGAGGGCTATGGGGTGACAAGGATTGGGTCCCACATAATGCAGCCAACGAGCCCACATAGTGTGGTAAGGAGATCAGGCTCTGGGAGAGGACAGGCCTAGTTCACATCCCAGCTTTGCCATCTGCTAGCAAACGGAAAGACCTCAGGGAAGCCACTCGACCCTTAGCCTCAGTGCTCTGGTTCCCCAGCTTGTCAGTACACTAGAGTCACCTGTGGAGCTTCACAAATACCAGTGCCTGTGTTTCAATCAAAGGTTGAAATCGGTATGGGGTGTGGTCTGGGCCTTGGAAAGCCTAAAAGATCCCCAAGTATTTCTAATTTGCAGCAAAGTTTGGGAACTATTTCCTCAGTGTTTTCAACTGAAATTTGAGAGGATGACATGAGACTATTGTGATAATGGAGGAAGTACATGAAAAGGGCATGGATGGCATATGAGGGACTGCACTCATTCATATACACAGAGCGCCAAGCCAGAGTTGAGGAATAGAGCAGTGAAGACATAGAAACGGTCCCTGCTCTTATGAAGCTGATATACTAGTGCAGGAGCAGACAGGAAGTTAACTAATAATAAATGATCAAAATGACAATGTAGTGAGTGGTTACAAGAAATAAACAGGGTGATGAGGTGGTGAGTAAAAGAGGCAGGGAGAGGATCCATCTTGGAAGGGGAAGTCACCTCTAAGGACATGACATTTAAATTGCAGCCTGAAAACTGGGAGCAAGCCAGCCATGCAAAGAACCAGGGAAAAGTGTCCCAGGTAGAGGGAATATGATGCGCAAAGATCACATGTTGGCAAAGAGTGGGACAAGGTCAGAAGATGAGGTTGAGGTGGAGGCAGGGCTCAGGTCATTCAGGCCTTGTGCGTCATGGCCAGGCAGGGGTAGGTACAGGAGGGCTGACTGACTTACGAACCAGTAAGGTTAGTGCCTCTAAGCTCCAGCCAACCCAGCTCTTCTTCCAGCAGTTCTTAACAGTTGCATTTCCGTATAATCAGACTTTTATCATTCACTTAGTCCAAACCCTCCTTCCACAGTTGAGGAAACTGAAGCTTAGAGAGGAGAAGGGATGTGCCAGAGTCACCCAGTGGGGCTGGTGGCAGAGCAAGTCCGGAAGCCAGTTTGCCCACCTCTCTGATGGGCAGATGCCCTTTGTCCCTCCTCTCTGCCCTCTTCCCCCCTGGTGGGGCCCTCTACAGTCAGACATGCAATGGCTCCACACCCCTCCACCTGGCGGCCTGCCAGGGCCTGCTGAAATGTGTGAAGGTCCTGGTGCAAAATGGGGCCGATGTCCATGCCCGAGATGCCATGGGCTGCAAACCCATCGACTACTGCAAAATATGGAATCACCGCGACTGTGCCAGGTGAGAGAGTGAGAACCACCCACAGCCTGCCGCCCTTCCCCTGGGGCCCTCACCTAAGAACTTTTGAGAGGGGGGTCCGGGCTGGGAGAGAGGTCTGCTGAGGAGACTCCTGCCCAGGATATTATTCCCAGGGCTTTCCGCAGGGCCTCACTCCTTTGGGTTTAGCATTACCCTTCCTTGCCCAGAGGCCCTGGGTCCTCAGCAGGAGGGTGGTGATCAGACCATCAGACACTTTCCTCTCTCACCTTAAATGACAGTAGTTAGTCAGAGGGGCCTTGAGCAGTGGAGGAATGTGTCTCTGGTGGCTCCTCTCACCTATATCAGGCCTTCAGCAGCCAGTCTTCCCAGCCTTGGTTAAAGCTCAGTCATCAGAAGGATGACACACACCCCCACCTTGGCACCAGGTTCTTGAAGGATGCCATGTGGAAACGGGACAAGAAGGACTTTGCTTGTGAGATGGGGAAATTGAAGACGCTCAAGGACCAGCTGGCCCTCATGGAACAGGACTACCTGACTGAGTATCAAGTAAGGGGGAGGGGTGGACAGGGGTGCCCAGCAGCCACTGCTATCCAAGCATGTGAGCAGAGGACAAGTGCACTCACATGCACAGTTATTTAGAAGAGTGGCTGGTAGCAATCCCACCCAGAAAAAGCCTCCCTCTCCCCATCCTCTGAAATTCCACCCTTAAAAGCCACTCCTTTACATCAAAAGTCTTGTTTTGTGTTAGAAAGCAAATACAGCTTAAATTAGCAAGAATTTATGGCACCCCTCCCTAGTGCATTGCCTCCTTCTGGATTAGGAGGAAAACCTCTAATGAGACCCATTCCCTGCGTATACTGGGATTCACATTGATTAAACAGACCCATCCTTTGGGGCACCTGGCTGGCTCAATCAGTGGAGTATGTGACTCTTGATCTCAGGGTTGTGAATTCAAGCCCCACATTGATTGTAGAGATTACTTAAAAATAAAATCTTAAAAATATCCATCCTTTCCAACACACTGTACTCTCTGCTAGGAACCTGCTGGACCCTGAGGCTCCAAAGATAAATGAGATGTGGTCCCCTCACTCAAGAAGCTTAGGGTCTAGTAAAGGAGGTGGGTTATATTCCCACAGAGGAGGAAGGGTCCAGGAAGATGCCAGAGAGATAATGCTTAAGAGGATCTTTAAAGATGGGCAGCAGTTGGCCATAAGAAGAAGGGAAGGGGTAACCAAACAGAAGGAACAGACAGCCCTGTGGACAGGCATAGAGGTACAGGAGAATGTGGTATATGCTGAGAGTAGGCGATCAGATGTGAGTCGGAGATTGACAAACTAGAGACTTGGCAGGGGCTCAGATCTATCATGGACCTGGGCTGGGGAAGAATGGGGAAGTAGCTAAAGGATTGTAAGCAGGTGTCATTATATAGGATACGAGTCCCAAAACACCAAAAAGAAGATCCTGGGAATCCTAAGTGAATCCATAAGTGGGGAGGGCATCAGGCCTGGCAAAATCCAGTACTCCAGCTTGGTTCCAGCTGCATTTTTCTCCAGCTATCTCAACCCTACCCTCTTCTGTTGTTAGTGTCACCCAGTCCCATGTGCCCAGAGGAGGCAAAGCTCATCCATTCCCATGACTCTAAACTTTCCCAGAAGCCCCTTGCAGCTCTCCCCTTATCTCTTACTGGCCTCATTGGATATGTCCATTCTTGCTCCAATCCCTAGAGGTAAAGGAAAGCCATGTGCTGGCTGACCTGGGTCTGGGGCAAGGTTGATGGAATTATTATGATTGGCTTAGCCTAATCAGAGCCTATCTCCCAAGCTGGGTCAATCTCCATACCACTTGATTGTTTAGCAACAATCTGGGAAGTGAGACACTGAAACAAGGGTGTGGAAAGGGGGCAGTTCTGTGACAAGTTGAAGGTTCAGTTCTAGTAGAGGCAGAAACAGAGAGGTAGGCTGAGTCATCACCACCCGGTGCAAAGAGCCAGCCAACTATATACCCTGACATACAAGGCCTACCACTTCAAGAAACCTGCCCAGATCGACTCCCCTGGTTCCAGACCTTCCAAACCTTTCTTTCTCCTTCCAGAGTCAAGGATTTGCCTTTCCCCCCATCAAACCAGAGGTTCTCTTAGGGCAGGACATATCTCCACTACCAGACTGGGGGCTTCTTTGGGGGTGGAGGCTTGTCTCCCCCATGAGACTTGAGGTTCCCCATAGGGCAGGGACTGTATCTCCCACTCACTCTGGAAACCTAGGGCAGAGGCTGTGTCAGATTGGAGGTCTCCTCTATGGGAGAGCGTCTATCTGCCCCATCAGCCCAGGGGCTCCCATAGGGTAATAGTTGTCTCCCTGTCAGAACAAGGGCTCCCATAAGGCAGGAGTTCCTCTCATCAGACTTAGGTTTCCCCTGGGGCAGCACTGTATGATGGGTGGCCAATGACACCTGAGGTTTTCGACGGCTATAGCCACAGGGCCCCCTTCCACAGAAGCGGGGAGGGGGCAGCCCTCCACGACTATCTTGTACCCTCTGATGTTGCAGAAAGAGCACCAAATTCTGAGAGAAGCTAATTTCAAGAAGTGGCTCCACTGCAAGCAGCTGCTCCGAGGCCAATCCCTGATCCGGACCGCCAAGCGAGAGCCTTGTACCCCACGCCAGGCTATGGCCCTCTCCAAGGCCACCAAGTACCAGAGACTGAGGCCTCCCAAGAGCTTCTACCCCTCCCCAGAGGCGCGCCTGCGAGAGACACTGCGGCCCAAGCTGCAGCCCTTGAGGACACACACGCCCATCTACATGCAGCCCATGGTCAGGCGGCCCAAGTCATGGAATGTTAGCAACAATCCTGCCAGATCACCCACCACCCAGATCGGCTACATGCAGGGCATCCGCCTGGGTGTGCATCCAGACCCCAGCTCAGAGCATGACTTCCGCAGCTTCCTCAAGGTGAGGTCCGACAGGCACGGTAGTGCCAAACTGTGCACAGTGGCCGGCAACCAGGTGGCACCTGTGCCCCAGCTGCCTTTCCAGGTGATGGTCCAAGAGCTGTACCCTTCAGTGCGGCCATACAGGATGAAAGTGCCCCAGGGCTTTTGCTCTGTCAGCATGAAGGATGTGCCCCAGAAGCAGCACTTGGGTGATAACAACTTCTGGACTGACACTCTGGCCATGAACCTGCGTGAGACATTTGATGAAGCCTTCCTGGCAGCTGTGCAAGCCCATCAAAGGCTCCCCACTCGACCCTACCTGAAAAGTCCCCCATAAACTTATTTTGGTAGGCTCTCTACCTGAGGCAGCCCAACGAAGGCTGAGATGTGATTCGTGGTGTGGATGGAGGACAGGGAGAAAAGTGCCCACAGGCTTCCCACTCTCCAGCACAAAGATCTGAGCTTCTCTCAACAAAAGCCTATATCCCAGGTCTCCCTTCTCCACAAAGTAATTTCTTGGACCCCCTCCCCCCCAGGAGATTTAAGTTAGGGCAAAGGCCTCAGAGTGGGTATCAGTCTCTATCCTGGGCCCTAGCATTGTAAAAGTGACACTTGGGTGTCCCCAATACCTCCCCTCCCTCTCAGCCCACCAGGAACAAGGCTTCCAGGATGAGGGACCGCTGGAAAATTCTGCCTCTTGTTCAGATTAAGTCCTTCAAGGTTTCTGTAGATCAGGGAGGCACAAGCAGCATATCTTGGGGGAAAGGAGGGAGGACATGTGGCTTCAGTTCGAGATTATAGAAGCACTTGCACTTCCTCCAGGTAGCTATCCTGGATCCCCTGCTATCCCCTGTACACATCACTACAAATCCTTCATTAAACAAACATTTATTGAGTGCTTTCTATGTACCAGGCACCAAGCCAGGCACTGTTGATACAAAAACTGAAGGACAGTCCCTGCCCTCAAGGAGCTTACAGTCTAGTGGGGAAATAGACCAGTAAGCAGGCAAGTAAGCCTAGAGTGAATTTGTGTGGTGTGCTGGGGGGGAGAGGGGACAGAGCTCAGAGGTAATGAAACCTAAGTTGAGAAGGTACCCAGGTGAGCAGAAGAAAGGGGAATCAAAGTGGCATCTCTGAATACAGGAGGCTGGAGCACATGGTGCAAGGTGGCAAGTGATGAGACCAGAGGAGAGCAGTAATCAGGTATCACAAGTCTCACAAGCCATGCTAAGGGGTCTGGACTTTATCCTGAGAGCAGTAGGGAGCCATGAAAGGTTATAGGCCAGGGAGTGACCTGATCAACTATACATTTTAAAGACAACTCTGGCTGTGGGACAGAGAAGCAGAAGGAGGCTGTCACAATAATCCAGGTATAAGTTGATGACAGTGGCAGTGGCTTGAATCGAGATGTTAGGAAAGTAAATTTAACAGTTTTTAGAGACTGGATGGGGGTGGGGAGGGGCCGAAAAAGCAAGCAGGGCTAGAAAGCCGGTTTCTGGTCTGGCTCCTGAGAGGTCTTGGGGCCACAGCAGGTACCCAAAAGAGGCAGGTTTACAGAGGACAGCAACAAGTGCCCTCTGGCCCATGAGAGTTGTCTGTGCACCCAAAGGCAGAACTATGGTTCAGAAGACCAGGAGGGACATCGGGGCTGGAGGTCAACTCTCAATTCCTTGGCAAAGAGTCCTTGAAGCCATCAGCATGGATGGGCTCCTCCAGGGAGCCCACAACAGAACCCTGAGAAACCCCACGTGTGGGGGGCAAATGGAGAGGCCTGTGCAGGAAACTGAAAGGAAGAGCCAGAGGTAGGAGGAAAACCAGCCAGAGGAGTGCCAGTAAAGTGCAACTCAAGGAGCTGGGGGTGGTCAGCCCTGTCAGATGCTGCAGAGATCCAGTAGGATATGAGAGGACTTAGCACAAGGCCACCGGCAACCCCCAGGCGAGAAGCCATATCATCATGGTGAGGAACAAAGAAGTGGATGGCAAGGGAGAGCAGGGCCAGCTGCTCACCCACAGTGAAGATGGTATCGGCCTCCTGCGTCTTCCACCTTGTCCTCCCTTGTCTGCATAGGACAAAAAGGCCCGGCCATCTCCTCCCCACCAAGAAAAAACCAAAATGTGCTACTCCTCTCAGGCAAAGGGGCAGGCTGGTATTTTTAAGAGAACAGGAAACACTAACGTCAGGAGATGCGGGGCTGTGGTGGGACTTGAGGCAGGATATAGAAAATTTCAAGCACAGACGCCTTCCCCAGCTTAAAGGTACTACAGGTGCACTGTCCATCTCCGCACCCGCCAGCCTCGCTCTGAGGTAGAGGACGTGGCTAGGAACGGCTCTCATGGGGGCTGCACGCCAACGTGTACGGCTGAGTACTTGCAAGGCACTGTAGCTGGAGTGCAAAGTCAGCATATGCTGGTCTGTGCCAGGATCTGGCCTGCCTTCTTACAAGACTGAGGTCATCTCCTCAGGAGCCAAGAGCACACAGAAGAGAGGGCCAGCCCTCGTGTGCTCTTAGAGTGACAAACCATTTCTCCCCTCAGTCCCAGTTCTTAAAAATTAGGCTGTAACCCAGGCTGCCTGGAAGCCAATTTCTATTTTGTTTCTCCTCAGGCCTGAGACAGAATTCGGCCAGAAACCACTCCTTTTCCCCAGGGGAAGACTTGCAAGTAGGATATTGCAGATATTCTGAAAATCCAACCCAGTCCCAAACTGTGCCTCTCTGTACCCAGTTGTGACAGCCATGGAGCCGCAGGTAAAGAAGAGATGGAAGAAAAGGGAGGGGGCATGAGAAAGGCCGCCTCCACCCAACTCCCCTGATCTGGCTCAGCTCCTCAGCTCCTCATCGCTGCTCATTTCCCACAAAAGGCCATGACAGCAGTCCCTTCGAGAGGGCAAGACCCAAACCCAGAAAAGGAGCCACTGGAACAGAAAAGCCCGTCCAGTCCAGGACAGAAGAGCAATAGGAAGAAAGGGAGATGAACTTTCAGGGTATTAAGGCAAACAGTGCCACCTAGAATCTTTATTCAAATGGGAATCAGCACTTGGACAGAAATCACAGTTCAACAGCAAAAACGATTTCTCTTGGAAGTGCCAAGCCATGGCCCCTCCCCACGGCCATCTGCCCAGAGAACTTATCCCTATTTGCTCTCCAGCTTCACAGCCCCTGCTCCACCTGCCCAGGCTGAGCCAGAACCTCCTGACCCACCACAGAAGCCGGCAGGAGGGTCACAGGGAGCTCAGCTTCCGCATAACCAGGTGGACCATGGCCTCCTGGCTAAGCAGGCTCTGCCATTCCCCCAGTGCCCTCTGAGGTCACGCCCTCTAGCAACGTCAGATCTGAGCCAAGCTGAGCCCCTCGAGGAAGGTGGGGACGAGGGCTTCAGGGAGAGTCAAGGGAACGAGGGCCAGGGCTGGGGGAAGGTGCCTTCCAGGCTCACGGCCCCCACCTAGTGCAGAGGCCCAGGGGCCTGACTCTCCTGATCTTGCTCCCACATCCCCTCCCCAAGGGGTTCAGTATATCTTCTGACGACTGGGTAGAATGGCCTCTTTGATGAAGGAGAAGACAACCAGGATCCCTAAGCGTTTGCCCCGCTTGCCTTTGGTGAAGTAATTGGAGACCACGTCATCTGTGGAGACATAGGCAGGGAGATGAGTGTGTGTGTCTAAATGTGAACACGGCTCTCCCCACCTGGAGCCCAAGTGTCTCCCTCACAGGGCTGGGCTCTGGCTCCCCGTGTAGATCCAGGTCTTCCTGGTGTCATCCCACCATGACCCCTGACAAACCCCTTCTCACCTCCTGGCTGCATGGTGGAGGGCAGGATGTTTTCCCCAGCCGACAGCGACACAAAGAACGCAAACGGGATTATCCACAGACAGAAAGTGAAATAGGCCAGGACCTGGCAACAAGAGACACTGAAAAGAGGGTGCCCCGTAGGTGCCAAGGGTGGGCCGGACATGGTCACCGTGTATCTTACAGAGGCGCTCAAGGGTGCACAGAAGGCCCCACACCTGATCTCTGAAGGAGGCCAGGGCCCAGGAAGCAGAGACACGACAACCTCAGACACGGAGATAATTCAGTGGGGAAAGGTGAAGGCTGAGGATGACTGAGTGTGACCACAATCCCCAAATCCTGGTCACTAGGAAAAGCAATTCCTCTGAACTAAAGGAGGCAGATGGAGGGCAAAACCATGGCTGACCCATATTCCCCAAAACAGTGACCCTGTTCTTCCCAAGGGTCTGAACTGCAGCAGCAGGGTGTGGAGGGACCCAGAGAGGAGAAAGTCTTGGCGGGCCACTGGGAGGAGCCGGGCTTCAGGACTGCAACCTGCCCAGCCCCGTGAGATGTGCATCAGACAAGGCCACCCCCCTGCCCCATCCTGACCTCAGGTGATCCTGGGAGAACCAAAGGACTTCCCGTGGGAGAGCAGTGTCCTCCCCACCTCTGCCAAAGGGTTCCCTGCTCCTCATCCACACTGCTTTCTAAAATCATCAGTATTATTTTTTTTTTAAATGTGTTATCCCTAAATAGACTGTTTCAAATCATAGCTAAGTTCACAAAGCAAATAATGCAAGTCCCCTTTACTTCCCCTGGCCCTAATAGTTCGACGTACTGAACACTTCTTACCTCTGAGAAAGGATAATATTCCTCTGCAAAAAACTGAAACGCTAGGTAGTGATTCACCACCACTAGCCCTGTTGAGGGAATGAAGAGTCAGTCAGTTTGGGGAGAATAACATAAAGCTAGACTTTTAACCTTCAAAACGCCCCTGGGAGTGGGGAGCCCTGAGTCTCAGTCCTGATTTTACACCCATCTCACAGTATGGCTATAAGCCAAGCACACCACCCTCCAGAACTCAGTTTTCCATCTGTTAAAATGGGAGCACTAGCTCCTGCCTGCCCACTGCAGAAGGCATTTATGAGCAAAATTAGAAGGCATTAAGAAAGCTCTTTGAATGGTTTACAAATGAGACTTTAATGTTACATAATTCAAAGCACTGTGACAATCAACCTGGTTTTAAGTGGACGTGAGTCCTGAAGAGTGCTCTCCCATGGGCGTGGGTGCAGGAAATCATGGGTGTGCAGGTACCAAACATACTGCCAACAGATTCTACTCTGAACTGGGCAGCAGGGAGAGGGCCTCAAATAAAAAGGCTCTCTCTCCTCAGGAATAAAAGGGCACAGTTTGCTAGGCACACTTTTAGGGATCCTCCAGATTCTGGGGGGAGGGGTCCTTCCTCGTTCTGTCCCAGGGTAGGGCTCCCTGGTCTAAACTAGTATGTTCTGGACTGACACCCACCTCCTTAGTGTACACCCACATTCATGGAGGGAGAGGTGACGTGTAGATCCCGGGGACGGGCTGCTCAGAGACAGGCATCCCTGCCTGTTCACACAGTGAGGTGAAGGGCGGGCACCAGAACAAAGCGCAGCCTCAAACTGAACGCCCCGCACAAACACCTCACAGCCCAGTGCCATGTCTTGCTTCTCTTTCCTCCTCTCTGGTGTCTCCCTTTCTAAGGGAGAGCTCCACCATACCTAGCCATACTCTAGAAATGAGGGGAAACTGGAAGACAGATGGTGCCTAATGCCCACAAATCTTCAGACGAACTCTCTCGGGCATCTAAAGGGCAGGTTGGGGGAATGACAAAGGGAAGCCAAGAGGGCCTGCTGCTGTGGGGGGATGGGGAGGGTTCTATCCCCTGGGAAGATGCAGGAGGGGTCTGGTCTCCAGACTCCCCACACCAACCTCCACTGAACACATCCTCTGGTGGAATCAAACCAAGGTGCTCAGGGAAGAGGCCAGTCCTTGCTTTAATGCTATGCCCTCCTTGTGGATAATATTCTCTTTCCAGATTATCCCACAGAAATAGTAAAGTGGCTCTAAGAAACCCCCAATTACATCTCATATCCTGACCAAAGGCTAGATGACCAGTAATGTTTAATGGGAGAAAAGGCAATCCTGAACCAAACACTTCCCGGAATCTTTTCCGGGAATATCTATAATCGCCTACCGTGTGTCACTGGAGTCCATCATCTTTAAACAGATTGAGAAGCTAAGGCCAGAGAGGAGAAATGACTCTCAGGACCAGAAAGTAGTGCCAGGTCAAAACCAGAAAAGTCAGGGTTCTCCAAACACATCTGTCTACCCCAAGGCAGGTGCCTGCAGGGGGACCCACAGACCCTTGTATTAAGACTTCGGGGCAGACGACTAGCTGGCGAGCTACCTGCCTTGCCAGGGTGGGGCCCTGGGCTTTTCCTGGCTAAGTGGTTTCTTAGGAGCCATGACTATGCATCAAACTCACCTTTTCTCCCTTCTCAAATTTACCTCCCTGGGAAAGCCCTCCCTGTCTGAGTATCCCACCCCTACCACCCCATCCCCCCAAATTCTAGTCACTAGAGCCAAGGTTCACTCTAGGCTCCTCAAGTGTGAGCACCCCAAGTTCCCCATCAGCCTGGCCTCCTGGAGGACCTCAGTGGTTTTGCCTCTTTTCTCTATATCCCCACAGTGCGCCTGACTGAGCTGGGCACATGCGACCACCTCAACTGCCTCCCCAACTCTGCCCCCTCTCACCGCACGAAAGGATGAAGTTAGGCGAGGTCAGCATGATGAAGGGGAAGGTCTGGAGGAGGCCAAAGTAGACGAGGTTGGTGAAGAGGCCCACGCCGATCATGAAGGTGGGGAAGCGTTCAAAAACGTAGAGGCCAATCAGCACAGCCGTGGAGAACTGAAACAACCAGAGGTACACAGTGCAGGGAGCCTCTTCCAGGCAGCCTTCTTGGTCTCACTAACCCCCAGCCCACTCCGGGGAACACTAGGTTCATATGCTTCAGTCTCCTCCTGTTTCACAGTCACAGGTCTGGCCTCCCCAACTTGTCTCTCAGCTCCCAAAGGGCAGCGTCTTTTCACGCCATTCTCAAAAAGTTGACGGCAACCCACCATAAAGGAAAAGAAAACAGTTTACAGATCAAAGTTCAAATTTCAATTCTAGTCTTTTCTGTTTTCCTTAAAATGCTGATCATGACCTACTGAATTGATTACACAACCCAATAATGAACGACACCTGCAGTTTGAAAAAACACTGTTCTGAAGGACTTATAGCTGTCAGCACTTAACAAATGGCAGTTGGCGGAATGAAGCTATAATTCCTATAGCAACACCCACAAACCAGGCCCCTGAACCCAGAGCTGAGAGCTATGGTCTTGTCTCCACTACTAACCCTCCACCCCAAGCCGTGCCCAGAGTGGCTGTTGACACCAGGTGACTTGAGCGGCACTGGGCTTCTCCTGTCCAAACATATGCCCCATCCCCGGCCCTTCCTGCAGCCGGCAAGAATCTGACCGCACCAGCAGGCACTCTGGTAGCTTTGACATCAATGGCAAGGATTGTGTCCTCAGGAACAGAAGCCTTCCATGAAAGCTCCGGAGGGCAGGGCTTGGGCAGGCTTCTCTCTCTTAGGACAAGCCACTTGACCCAATCAGAAAGAGGGCAATGAGTACTCCAACTCAAGTACTCAAAACTGTCCTTAGGTCCTTCTTAGTTCTAAATGCCATGAGCAGAGCAAGGGGCTACACACAATGGGAAACAACCAAGCAAAGGCCAGGCCGTGGTGCTGTCAACAGAGATGGCACTCAGCTGTCACCTGAAGGAACTGAGTGAAGCAATGCCACTTGGGGAAGGAGGTGAGGGAACACCTGTTCCAGACAGCACACTTAGGAGCCCAGGTGCAAGTCGAGGGGATAGGGGTGGCACCCTCAGGAAACAGCAGGGACACAGTTTCATCATCCATGCCAAACTCTCCCCACTTCCTCCTTTGGAGGCAGGGCAAAAGAGGGGAAATCCTGGGAAATCTGCCACTTACCCAGATCATGTATTTTATGATCCTGCTGGTGGCCACTGTGTATTCTTCTATCAGTTCTGCCAGGTAATAGAGTCCGGCAGCTGAGGGGGTTAAGAAGAGGAACAAGCGGGGAGAACATTAGCCAGAGTCACTTCACCATCCTGGTCGTTCCTCTCTCTGCAGCTGGTCCCCACTGACCCTTCATGAACTCCAGCACGTAAGGAAAAACCAAACATGCCATGTGGTGTCCTCCCCTGACAAAGCAAAACCGTCAGGGCAACTAAGGAGACTTCATAAAACTGAATGGAAACCTGTATTTGACGCTTCAGCACAATGCTAACCTCTGGTTCATAAAGGACAAGTTCATTCATTCATTCAATAAATATCTGTGGGCACCCGGCACGGGCCAGGTGCGGGGCTGAGTAATGAGAGTACAGAATAAGACAGACAAGGTCCCTTCCTTGACCCAGCGTGGGTGGGTAGGTAGTAGGCAGAGGAATCAGATGATCCCAGTGTGATAAGCCCTACTTCCGAGAAAGCAGAGGGCACCACCAAACCCCATAAGGAGAGCTTCCTTGAGGAGATGACATCTCAGCTGGGACCAAGAGTAGGAACCAGCCGGATGGAAAGAGAAAGCGTGTCAAACTCCGAGAGAGTAGGCAGTACAAAGGGCCGGAGGCGAAAGAGCGGCGATAAGCCTGGAAAAGTTCAGCTCCGTACGCCCGCGAGGGTGGGACCCGCAGCGGCTGGCAGTGCGCGAGCTCGGGCAAGGGGCAATGGAGTTAGCCACTCCCAGGCAGCGCCGGGGTGCATTTTGTGACACCGGGAAGGACCCGCGGTCCCGAGGACTGCTGGGTTCAGCAAGAGAGGGCAAGACCTGACGGGACGAGGAAGGAGAGAGATGCGAGGGCCGGGAGCACCGGACAGAAGTCCCCCGGGTGGCTCCGGCGACCCGTGAAGCGACCACCCTCGAGATGCGATCCCCCGCCAGCACAGATGCCGGATGGGAGCCCGCGCGGATCCGGGTCGCGCACTCTCACCGACGGCCAGCGTGATGAAGGCCACCTGGATGAAGAGCGACAGCCAGCTCAGCACGTACATGAACCACATGGCGCCCCCGCCCCACCCGCCCCCCGACCGCCAGGACGGGCCTGCGCGCTTCGGCTCCGGCGACACGGAGCCGCCGCCACCGTCGCCGCGTCCCCGCCCCGCGGACGGCGGGACGACCGTACGCCGCCGCCGAGAGAAGCCCGGTCGGGGCGTAGCCCCCTGCCGAATCCGGCCTAGCGCCGCCCGCCGGCGCGGAGGACCAACCGCCGCGGCCGCGTATAGCACAGCTCTCGGGGAGCTGCATCCCCGGGACTGCACCGAGGGGACGGCCGGCAACGCACGGCCGGTGACGCAGCTCGCGGAGGCAGGACTGTCCCGGGGAGCCGGGAAGCGGCGCCTGCCGGAGGGACAGCCTTCGGTGTGCTCCCTGGGCTCTCCCGCTTCCAGCGTGGAGGGGTCCAGGGCGCGAGAGGGCCGCCTGACCGCTCCCCAAACAAGCACCGACCAGAAGCCTCTAGGCAGGTTTGCCTACAGCACTTTATCTCGCTACCGCAGGTAACCGGGACACAATTGTTGCATGCCTAACGCGTGCCAGGCACTGTGATTAAAGGCTACGCTGCATTTTCGTAATGGAAGTTGATTGGATGACGTAGATCATTTTATGGATAGGGAAGCTGGGGCCAAGGAAGGTTACCTTGCCTCAGGTCATACATCTAGGAAGCGGCACAGGCAGAAGTTGGGGCGCCTTTAAATCAGTCATCTTCAGGCGTAACTCTCCCTTTAGGCTGAGTTCCTTTAGGGTACTTTCTTCACCTTTGTATCGCCTGCACACCGCCAGTGGCTGGCACGCAAGGCGCCCAGTTGCAGCCGAATGCATTTACTATCTACCATGGAGTGAGTTACCGAGGGGGAGGAAGGAGCAGGGCAGCCCTTGTTAAGAAGTTCTCCATCTAGTGGCCAAGACAGGCATGCAAACTAAAGTGTGCGGGATTCGGCCATGCTACTCCTCTCAGAATAACCTTTACATGCATAAACGTAAATACAAAATTAAACATTAATCAAAAATTAAATATAGAATTACTATATGGTCCATCAATTACACTCCTGGGTATATACCCCGAAATATTGAAAGCAATGACTCAAAAGAGTTATGTATAGTATACCAATGTTCACAGCAGCATTATTCTTAATAGTCAAAAGGTGGAAACATCCCAAATGTTCAGCAACAAGTAAATGGATAAACAAAATGTGTTTTATGTATGCAACGCAATATTATTCAGCCTTAAAAAGACATGGATGAGCCTTTAAGGCATTATGCTAAGTGAAACAAGCCAGACACAAAAGGGCAAACATTGTATGAGTTCACTTATCTGAGGTATCTAGAGTACTCAAATTCATGGCAGTTGCCAGAGGAGGGGAAAGAGAGTAAAGAGGAGTTATTATCTAATGGGTACAGAGCTTCGGTTGAGGAAGATGAAAAAGTTCTGGAGGTGGATCGTGGTGACGGTTGCACGACATTGTGAATGTACTTAATGCCGCTGAATGTACTTAATGTAACTGTATGCTTAAAATGAATAAAATGGTCAATTTTATGTTATGTATATTTACCACAATGAAAAATACATACTATCACAACAAAGAAATTATATTGAAATGCAGATATCAAAATATTTTATAGAAAGCCAAATATGTGATATAGTAACATATGTTCCTTTATTGATGCATAGCATAACCAGATCTAATGGAAAATTTAATAACTATCTGTGACGTAATAAGAAATATATATAATTTGGTCTCTGCCCCCAGTTCCTGACACAGCCCTCCTAAAACCCTGTAATTTCTGAAGTGGTAGAGGTGATAGGAGTATCTTACAACAGGGCTCCTAAATCCCTTGGAATTTCCTGGGTGAGAAGAGCATCTTTTGTCCTAAAGAGGAGAGTCTTGGTAGGCTCCTGGATAGGATAGGGCTGGTCACCAGAAAGCCCAAGCCATGATTAGAAGCTTGGAACTTTTGGTCCCATCCCCCATCCTCCACAGAGGTGAGAGGGGCTAGAGATTGAGTTAATAATCAGTCACGCCTCTGTGATGAAGTCTCCCTAAAAATCCCAATACTGTGGGGTTCAGACGTTGGTGAATACATCCCCATGCTTGGAGGATGGCACACCCCAGCTGCACAGAGACAGACGCTCCTGAGCTGGGGACCCTTCCAGACCTTGCCCTATGTGCTTCTTAACCTGGCTGTTCATCTGTATCTTTATAATATCCTTTGTAATAAACTGGTAAATGTAAGTAAATGTTTCAGAGTTTTGTCAGCCAATTACCTTTGAGTTGTCATTTCCAAGTTTTGTCTAGCAAATTACCCAACCTGAGGAAGGTGGTGTGGGAACCCCCTACTTTGTAGCCAAGTTGGACAGAAGCGTAGGTCCCCTGGAGACCCGTGACTGTAACTGGCATCTGACTTGAGGGCAGTCTTGTGGGACTGAGCCCTTAAACTTACAAAATCTCACACCAACTCCGTGTGGTTAGTATCAGAATTGAATAAAATTATAGGACACCGAGTCTGTGTACAGGTTGTTGGAAAATTGGTTGATGTGAGGGGAAAAGCCCACATGTTTGGTGTCATAAGGGTTGTGAGTAGAGAAACAGTTTTCCTTTATTACCACAATGACAAAGTATGAATGAACGTAAATGATGTTTCAAAATACCTTCAATCATGTGAGAGAGTTATGGATATTACTAACAAGTACTATGAGTCTGTTGCCTTTATTCACCATGGAGGGAAATGTTTAGTTTCAGTTAGAGGTTATTAGTGCAAAGAAGATGGAATTTTTTTTCCTTCCAATTTTCCAGGGTTCTGGAGTTGATCTCCCTGAATTCTACGTCCACTGTTGACTTCTAAGGTGTCCCAAACCTCTGCTTAAGAATTCCTGAGAAGGGGGGCCTGGGTGGCTCAGTCAGTTAAGCGTTCGGCTCAGGTGATGATCTCACGGTTCATGAGTTCAAGCCCCACAGTTGGACTCTCTGCTGACACCTGGGAGCCTGGAGCCTGCTTCCAATTCTGTGTCTCCCTCTCTCTCTGCCCCTCCCCTGCTGTCTCTCTCTCTCTCTCTCTCTCTCAAAGATAAATAAACATTTTTTTTTAATTTAAAAAAAAGAATTACTGAGGAATATGTATAAGGGGCAGTGGGAGCTTAAAGGGCTGTGTGCCTGTTTATAAGCCTCTTTGTTGCAGCATGGGCAAACACTGAAAACGAAAGTTTATTAATAGGAAATTGGATAAAGTACCTTTTGATACATCATAGAGTAAAGCCATAAAAACAAATGAGGATGGAATAAGTCACGGGGATGAAAGGTACAGCAGAGGGAATACAGTCAATGGTATTGTAATAGCGTTGTATGGTGACAGATGGTAGCTACACTTACGGTGAGCAGAGCATAGTGTATAGACTTCCTGAAATCACGATGTTATATACCTGAAACTGATGGAACATTGAGTGTCACCCATACTTTAATAAAAAAGAAAAGAGTAGAAACGAACAACAAAAATGAGGATATTCTTTATGTACCCATGTTAGAGGATCCCCCTTTTGAATAAAGTAAAAGACTGGGGAAAAACAATCTAGGTATTCTTTATTTAGGTATTTCTTTACATAAAACATTTCTGAAAGGATACATTACAAAATGATAACATTAAAAAAAATGGCAACATTATGGGGTGCCTGGGTGGCTCAGTCGGTTAAGTGTCCGACTGTGGCTCAGGTCATGATCTCGTGGTTCGTGAGTTCAAGCCCCGCGTTGGGCTCTGTGCTGATGGCTCAGAGCCTGAAGCCTGCTTCGGATTCTGTGTCTCCCTCTCTCTCTGCCCCTCCCCCGCTCTCTCTCTCTCTTTCTCTCTCTCCCTCTCTCAAAAATGAATAAATATTAAAAAAAATTTTTTTTAATGGTAACATTGCTTTCTTCCTAGGAAGAGAGGGTGGGGTTCAAGAGTAAGAGAGAGCCTTTCCACTGTATGTCTTTTTGTCTTCTTAATACATGAAACTATGTAAGTATATGTAAACACATTATCTATTCATAAATGAAGTTTAAAATTAAAATTTTCATAGTATGCTGGATCTTCTGGGAGGGCTCAGATTTCCTGTTTTTACCCCATCCCTTTGTAAGAAAAGCCACCGTGTAGTGGCTTACAGGGAAGATGCCTAACCTTGGATCATGTGGCCTGGTCACCTGGGAGTTTGAATTTGAGACACAGATGCATCAGTGAGTAGAGGCACAATAAAATATCAATTGTTCTTATTTTTCCTAAATATTATCTTCCCTGGGAGGGAGAAGAATATAAAAGTATTCCCCCAGTCCTCCCAGAATTATACATCAGGGGAATTTGAGGGCCACAAAGTAAAGCGCGTTGTGGTGACTGATGCGTGGTTGTTGCTGCAGAGCTGGGCACCTTCACTTCCCCGCACTCTTAGGGCCCAATTGGCCCCAGGAACCAAGGCTTGAGCACTGGCATTTCCTCCCACAGCAGAAGCCATAATTTCCTGAGAGCAGTGAGAAGCAAGCCCAAGGAACTGGCTCCCGTCTGTCTGCCCCACCTGACCCAACAGGGCTGGACAGGGCTCAGGGAGGCTCTTCAGGAACCATGCGTAGTAGGCAGGAGGTCACAGGGGAGAGCAAACCCAGCCTCCCTTGAAGGAGGGTTGGGAGGAAGCAGGAGGGCTTCCCACCTTCAGTTCAAGGGACTCAAGAGTGAAAGGGTCTGTAGATTCAGAAGTTGGTTGATTTACATATTGACAATAAGTATACACACTTATTCCAATGTTACACACAATCCTTTAACTTTTACTAGTTCACACACTCATGTGTTACCATTTAATGCTGGCATGTGTGGGGACCAATTTCCATACATGCCATGAGGATGTTCTAGGGGAAATTAGCTTTCAACATCATATGTATCTCTTCCTCAAAACACTTAACTGCTAGCATTTATAGTGTTCTTACTCTGTGCCAGGCACTGTTCTAAATGATTTGTATGTTAAAACCCATTTAATGTTCACATCTAGCACAAGAGATAGTGCTCCTATTATGTCCTTTCCACAGAGAAGAAACCTGAGTCATAGACACCTTGTCTATGGTCACACAGCTAGTACTTAGGAGAGGCGGGGTTTGAATCTGGGCAGTCTGGCTCCAGAGCCACTGTTTTTTCTGGTCTCTTAAAAGTCACTTGCTTTGTTGTGAGAGTGATTCTGCCCGTCTTGTCACCATCTGCCATTTGGCTAGTGGGCTGGATTCTGCTTTATCTCCCTGCAGCCTGCTGGTCCTCTGGGTCTTCCTCTTTTCCCTCTACCTTTATCCTTATGGGAGCTGATGAACACACCTCCGGGTTCTGGTCACTTCCCATCCCTTCCTGCATCTTCACTCTGACACTCTCACAGCCTTACACCTTCCCTGAGCCCCAGGCCAGGGATGGGAACTTAGCTGGTTCTGTGGTCCCACTGGCCCACACAGCTGGGGCCGGCACATCCCCAGGGGCTGGGAAGAGCAGGAGGATTCCGAAGGAAAAGGCTGGGGAGGGCAGCAGTGTGCAGCTTCAGTTCTGCGTCTTGGCTGCTGCCCTCTAGTGGCAGCCAGAGGATCTGCAGAGGACCAAAGCCAGGGCTAGTTCAAGGCCTATTGAAGGAGTTTTGAGAGACGGTGGGAGGCCTTATCACCAATGTTAACTGTGTGGGCCAGGAGGGCACGCCAGGAGAACACACACACACACACACACACACACACACACACACACACACACATACATTACACACAGATGGAGACAAACAAAGTCCACATCGGCATCTGGGCCTCTGCTGCCCCTGCCAGGCCTGGCCTGGTTGTGTGAGAGACACAGTGAAGTCAGAGACAGACGGTGGCAGGCCTGGAGACCCAAGCCCCTCTTCCTTTCTGATCTTCTTCTCCCCCTGTGGAGCTCCTTCCTGCCCCTTTCCCTGTCAGCACCCCAGCCCCAAAGGAAGCACAGTTATGCCCCCCACTGTACCCTCAAACATACAATGTCACTGAATGATATCCCCTCTCCAAGATGCCCATGTCCTAGGGGAAATTTTTCCTACGATGGTCTGTGTAATCAGCGGCTTTATTGTGTGACATCTCACCTCTCTGGTCTTTGTTTTGCTGCAGCTTAGCCAGAGCAAAATTTGGTTAAGAAACAAACCACAAACAATGAAAAACAATGACCCCTGCTATGTTCACATAATCTATATGTCCCAGGAGTCTAGGCCTCCTGACCCTGTTTCTCTGCTCTGCCTCCCCCACCCCAAACAGCTGCCCTGGTGTTCCTGGCACCCCTGTCACATGCCTGGGGCCCCAACTCAAGTGGCTGAATTAAAGGGCCTTCTAATGACAAGTCCTCAAAGGGCTCTATTAATTGCCTTTCATTAAGCTACTAGGCCTGAGAGGACCACGTGGGAGGTGAGGGTGAGGGGGTGAGGCTGGGGAATAACAGGAAAGAATAAGGTGGGGGAAGGGAAGCAGTCTGGGACTTCGTACAGATCACATGAGACCCTTGCTGACCTCTCTTTCTCTCTCTCTTGTCTCTCCCTGGCTCTGTGTGTGTGTGTGTGTGTGTGTGTGTGTGTGTGTGTGTGTCTCACACACACACACACACACACACACACACACACACAGAGCAGAGCCCCTGAGCAGGGTTGTGGGGAAGCAGCCAGCTAACGGAAGCCCAACCAGGGCTGGGAGCTCCTCTCCAAGGAAGGAGGCAGCCCCATCGGCCAGGACGGCAGAGAGCCATTCGTTTGTGTCTGTCTTTAGCATAACACAGATCATTGGAATCATGGCTGGAATGTCTCCCCATCTTTATTCAAGCAGCTCTGAGTGGTCTACCAGACCAGGAATTGCTGATTAGAAGAAAAGAAACTGCTCTCTCTGACAAGCTAGCTCCCCTCCTTGGGGGGGGGGGGGGGGAGGAAGGGGGGAGGGAAAAGGATGAAATGAGTATATCACAGGACTAAGGTTTCTCAGGACCAGGAGATGGCTAGTTCTACCATCCACTTCACAAAGCAGGCCAAACATTAGCCTATATTTGAACACCTTAGCAAATCACTATCCCCAGTCTATAAGGAAATTTTTCCTTCTACTGGGCAGATTGGTCCAGTTTTCTCCCTTGGGACCACCCAGAAAAAGTCTATATCTAATATAATATTGTTATTAATGGCTAATGTTTGTTGAACATATCTTTGTGCTAGGCACTGAGCTATGTCCTTTACACAAACTCTCTTGTTTAACCCCCACAAAAATTCTATAAAGTAGGTATTATTTTTATACCCATTTTACAGGCAAGGAATCTGAGGCACAGAGAAGTCAGCAAATTGATCAAGTTCACTCTGCTGGTAAGCCCCAGCCCACTCTGCTGGGCGACCAACCATGCTGATATACTCAGCGCTAACCAGGAAAGTCACAGGCAAACTGGGATGAGACCAGTCCCTAGTCTTCTGGGCATGAGCTACCCACATGCTTAACCACTGAGATACTGTCGAGCAGAGCGCCGTGCAGCAGGAACCAGTGCCAAGGGAGGACTCCAACTACAAGGAGGGTAGCCAAGGTCATCACAATGCGAGCCACCAGGACCAGAAATCCAAACACTGCCCACTGCCATCTTGGTGTTGGACTCACCAAGGAAAACATCACAGTCAAGCACTGGATGGAACAACATTTTACTCACATAGAAAAGAGAAGATCAGTTTCAGCAGTGAGCATCTGTCCCTCATGGCCAGCGGGTGCCCCCAACAACGGATGCAGCCGGCAGGGCATTTGACTTCTGTGCAGCCATCTCCTACCACAGCAGAAGGCCCCAACTCCTCCCTGGACTTTGAAATATGGAAGGCTGGGGGTGTGCCCGAGGGCTACTGACACACCGCTTGGGCAGAACAAAGAGGCGCACATCCAGTCTGAAACAGGGAAAGACATTCTCACAAGAGGTGATAAGCCCAGCATAGCTCTGTGGGCTTTTTGTCTCTTGGTGAAGAAGTGGTCTGGGCCTGAGGCTTGTTCTTAGGCACACACGGACGCCTTTCCCCAGGATACTTGGCCTCAGAATACCCATTCTTCAGATGCTTCACATGCACACACTCCCGCACGGCCTCTCCTTCCAGCCAGTCTCATATGTGACACTCTCCTCCACTTTGACAAACTTCATCACCTCCCTTGTGGCCCTGAGGTAGTCTGAGTCAGGTGCTTACAATAAAGGGGAATGGCCACATGTAGGCTGAGCAGGCTACTGCCAGACCTCCTCCTTGCCTTGTCCCCTCCTGCCAGAACCCCTATTTTGTTTAGGGCAGCAACGGTGCCCTGCTTTTCAAAACAAAACAAAACTCTCTGTTATCAGCCATGGGGGGCGGGGGCAGGCACTGTAAATGTAAAGCCCCATTGGGGAGCCCTCCTTGCCTCGGCATGCCCCCTCTCTGCTCACACAGACGAGAGAGAGAGAGAGAGAGAGAGAGAGAGAGAGGAGAGGTTTCTTCTCTTTCCGTGCTTTCTTGCCTCAGATGCAGACTCCAGCCTTGCTCGTTTCTATATGTGCTCATTTTTATACCCCAGCACCTGGCACGGAGCCTATCATGAAGAGAGGCTTCTGGTGGGCAAATCTATCCCACCTACAGCCATATTTCTGCTGGGTGATACTGCACCCCCTGGAAAGGTAGAGCCTTGATCCAAGCTAGCCAAACTGATTTTTTTTTTAATTTTTTTTTCTTCTTCAACGTTTTTATTTATTTTTGAGACAGAGAGAGACAAAGCATGAACAGGGGAGGGGCAGAGAGAGAGGGAGACACAGAATCCGAAACAGGCTGCAGGCTCTGAGCGGTCAGCACAGAGCCTGATGCGGGGCTCGAACCCACGGGCCGTGAGATCATGACCTGAGCCGAAGCTGGACGCTCAACCGACCAAGCCACCCAGGCGCCCCTGATCCTCTTTACCTAAGCTAGCCAAACTCATCATTATCTCCCAGAACTGGAAAGGTGCCTAAGAGAAAGCAGGACCAGCCTGTCTGTGGTGTGTGGCACTTGGCCATTAAGGGGTCAACTTGCAGGCCTATCATGTGGATGACAACAAAGGAAGCCAGGCCGCCATGAGAAGGCCCAGGCTGTTATGTTCCTAGGGTACAGTCAGTGGAGCATGGCCTGGGCCTTCCAGATCCTAGTTCCAGGCCCTTCCCTTCCCAGCTACCTTCTTATCCTTGGTTCTGTGAGGCACCACTGAGTTTCTGTTTCTTGCAACTCCAGAATTCTAAGTGTCCCAGGGGAAGAGGTTCCCAGGGCTCAAAAGTGCTGACCCCAAGTTTGGGCCCTTTCCATCTCACGGCCAGCTGGACTGACCCTTCCCCCTCCTTGTCCAACACTGAGTCAAATGGTTCTTGGTCCTGGTCACACAATGTAATGACCTCAGACTGATGGAATCAGACTCTCTGGCTGGGACCTGGGTGGCAGCAAGTCTCCTGTTTGCACAGGGTTTCCTCAGGGCAGCTGGATGGGAACTTCTATCCTAGGGAAAAGGAGAGCACAGGAGACGGTGGGGTCACAAGAGTCCTGAGCACTCATACCCACCTCCTCCTCTCAGCTGCCCTACCCAGCCTGCCTTTCTTCATCCTCCTCTCATCCCTACTCAGCCAAGGACAGCTCTCTGGAGCTTTCCTGGCCCTACTCCCAACCCCCACATGAGACATTTTGAGCCATGGCTCTAGAACCCTAAAGAATCCCACTCATCCTGACCCCTGCCCTGCACAGACTCTCCTACTCACCCTTCTTACTTCACAGTGCTCTTCCTGCCCCTTCTCTCTGCCTGTCCAGTCAGCTCCTACCAGTCTTTCAAGACCCAGGCAGCATCCCTCCTCCACAAAAGCCTTGCTGAGAGTTCTAGGCCACTCTAACCCCTTTCTTCTCTGACCTCCTGTTTAAACTGAGTCCACAGTCCTCATCAGTCTCATCTGCTGCCTCCCTGTGACTTCTGGGCTTCTGAGTGAACTTTCTAGGAGGTGACGCCTTGCCTGCCCAGCCAGTCTGTGAGACCCACGTCTGTCCACCTGCAGCCTGGTTCAAGCCCTGGCAGGCACGTGAGGGTGCTCAGAAGGGATGCACTGGTTGCCACTAGAAGCCCCTTTCCCTTACTTCTGCGTGTCAGATTTTCAGGGAGGGGTGCCCACCCTTGGGAGAGTCCTAAAGGGGCGGGGTTAGAAGGGAGCAGGCTCACCCTCACACGGAGCCACAACTGTAGCTGATTAAACCGGTTAAATTGGGGAAGAGGACCAGATTACCTCTTAATTTCCTCCCAAATCTGAAATCTGAGCCCAACATAGTGGATGAACTGCTGTCCCAGCCAGCCTGTCTGCCTTTCCTCATCCCCAGCCTCCATACTCCTTCAGCGTGGGCAGCGACAGTGATGAGAGCCTGAAGCCATAGCCAGAGGCCAGTAAGAGGCCAGAATCAGCATGCCACTGGTCTGCCTAGCTGTGTGGCAGCGGGAGTGGGGGTGGGGTGGGTGGCAACATGTAGGCAAAGCTAAGTGCAAATCTCTGCCAGTCAACAGCAGCAGAATCACATCTCCCAAGAACTACGAGTCTTCTTGCCACCCTGTCTACAGCCTTGACAAGAGTGGAGCAGGCAGCTTCTCCCCAGAGCCTCAGGGCCAGGCTAAGGAACAGGGTGGTGCAGACCTCAGAGGCTGACAGGTGACAAACCTCAAGACAACTCGCCCACTCATGCCCAGAAAGGCATGTACACACAGAGGCCCCCACACAGCCTGCATGTTCAGGGGCCACAGAGGGGCCCACAGGCAGACATATAGGCACATGGGACTCACTCACAGACACGTGAACAATCAGAAAGGTACCAGACTGACCTAGATATCAAAAGCACACATGCACAAGTAGACCCACAGACACAGCTCCCAGTGAGACACATGGACACAGGCTCCATGCCTGACATCATCCTGGGACACACAAGTCAATCTTCCACGGTGGCAGGAAGGCTTTGGCTGGTTTGGCAAGGCAATAGCAGTGTTTCCCACCCAACCACCTCCCTTTCCTTTCTTTCACCTGCCCTTTCCTGGAGGTCTCCTGAGCAGGGCACAGCTCAGCTTCCCCTCCTGAGCTAATGAGGCTCTCTGTTCCAGGGCTGTGGGGTTTAGGCAATAGAAGGCAAAGTCTGAAGCTGGCTCTTGGCCTCTTTGCTGGGAGCTGGATCCTGCCTTGTTTGTGAAGAGGGATTGGGCAAGACAGCAAGGGCTGGAGAGGTCACCAGCTTCCCTCTTTTCCACCCTGGTTGCTACACAATGCCAGACCTCCGAAGGGGAGCCTGGGCTGGATCCCCAGTGTTCCCCTCCAGCCTCTCAGCCATCACATCACACCGACCTGCCAGCAGGTCCTACACATCACGCCAGTTGCCTCTGGCCACTAGGATGAGACCAGTTTCAGGCTCTGGTTTTAGGGCTGGGAGGGTCCTGTTCTCTCTTCCTGGGCAATGGCTTCCTGTGGCTGGCACTATATGGGCACAATTGGATTGGCAGAGCTGAGGGGACTGTGCCTGGGGACAGTCGGGACCCACACAAGGAGAGAGGTCTCTGTGTGCTCGACCCTGGGACTGGATTTGGGGGAGGGTCAGAATTACCCCTTAGAGCTGAGCTGGGCAAATAGATTTTTACCCAGAGGGCTGTCCCACTGTCTGGACCATCAGATGTCTCCACAGCTGTGGAATCTCCCTTTTCCTCCTGTCCACGCCATGCACACCGGCAGCGTGGTAGAATTCTAACTCCTCTTGCTCTGTCCCCGATGCCCGCCATCTGTCTACAGCCATCCTCCTCCTGATATTCAACAGGCTACCATCATTTAGGTGAAGGTCACCTCTTCAGAGGGGCCCTCCCTGATCACATTCTCAAATAACTCCCCCACCCCATTTCCTGTTTTACCTTTCCCCGTGGCACTTACTACTGTGCTTCCACATAGATGTTTATTTGTTTCTTTTTTGTCTCTCCCACTAGAATGGAAGCCCCATGAGGGCAGAGACTTTGGCCCATTTAGTCTCAGAATGCCCAAGTGCACACGAAGTCGGCATGAAGTAGACACACAAAGTACGTTAAATGAACGAAACGTGCTGAACGAACATGAGCAGGCAGGCACACAGACACGCAAGTCCTCAATTGTGAATGTGTGCGTGAGCACTCACAACCACGCACATGGGCGCAGGCACAGGCAGAGGCATGCGTGCTCACGTGCCCAGCTCCCCAGAGCCCAGGGGGAAGTGTTATCACCCATGTTCCCCCATCCAGGCAGCCTCCAGCAGGACTCCACTCAGCCCTCCCGGTGCTAACTCAGCCTGACATGCCGGTTGCACGTGGGGCTTCCTGTGGAAGCTGTGGCAAGCCCACCACCATCGTGGTGGCCGCTAATTGGCTCTGTGTTGGGCCTTGGGTCACCGCTCGGTCAGCCATGGCTGATACCTTCTTCCCACTTGTCTCAGGAAAGGCACTGCTGTCCCCTCTGCTTAGGCCTCAGCCAGCCACTGAACCGCACATGCCTGGCCATGTGGGACCGGCTGGGCCAGCGAGGCCCTCTGACGGTGGCCCCCGCTCCTCTCACTCCCGAAAGGGAGCAGAGAGATCTCAGCAAACAGGATTGGCCGTGGGGTGGGCATGTGCCTAAGGGCTGTGGTGTGATAACAGGGGTATGGGGAAGATTCCAAGCCCAAAGATCTCTGTCACAGCACCTGAAATGCCACCATCGGACATTGGGCCCTCTAGGTCAATCCTTGCTCTCCCACAGGGTTTCTGTTAAAGTACACATCCCCTGATATGGCAGGGGGTGGGGGTGGGGGAGGTCCTGAAAGGTGGGAAGAAAAAACACCGCTAACTGGAACATTAAAATCGATCCTTGCTTGTATCCATCTGTCAGGGCCGTAAGCTTGATACGCTTATGCTCTCAACACCCCATTGCCAGGGATTTTCAGTGAACTGTTTTTAGAGTAGAAGCAGCTGCCCTAGCTTAATGCCACCACAACCCATTTCTGAGATATTAGGGTTTGGGTGAAGATAAAGTGGATTTTCCTCAGCCGTGTCTGGGATCCTCGGGTGGGTGCTGGGTTATCTGACTTTCTTCCCAGACAGCGGGGTTGTGCCTGGGCCTTGAGAAAGCTCAAGACCTGGTTTCCTGTACAGAGGTGCTCTCCTTGCTCCCACTTTTCATTCTTCCAGATCCTAACTTATATCCTTTCACAGTTTTGCCAGGCCCCAAGCTTCCTTCCAGTTTGGGACTGTAATATCTGTCACTCTCCACGCCATCCTCCAATGCTGCCTCCTCCAGGGAGGCCCCTCTACTGGTGCTCTGGCCTGGTTTTGCAACCAACCTGTGGCCACACCCTTGCCTGATCTGCCCCATGTAGGGGACTGCAGAGCTCAGCGAGGATTGGGGCAGCACCATCCCTCCCCTGTCTTTCTTCCCCCAGTGCCCCAGCTGGGGATTCATGACTGCACAAACCCCATCTGGTCAACAACTCCAGGGACCTCCTTTGATATATTCCACCACCCAGAGAGAGGCAGTGTGCTAGAGAAGGTCCACAACAGGCTCTGGGCCTCCCAGGCCAGCCCTGACCCCTGCTCTGGGTCTGGAGAGCTGACAGCCACCTTGCCCCTCTCCTTAGGAGGAAAAGGCTGGGGCAGGCCAAGGTCTTACTGACCCAGAATCTGGGCTGCCCCAGGGAAGGAGGAGTGGAGGACAGCCAGCCCCTCCTCCTACCCTGCAAGGCAAGAGGATGATCCAAGGCTTCTGGTGGTTCCAGCCCAGAGAGAATCAAAGCCCAAGCCTGAGGCCTTAGGGTGAAGAGCGGAAAAGTCCAGCATTTAAAAGACAATGGATTATTAAAGAAAAAGAGAGAGAGAGAGAGAGAGAGAGAGAGAGAGAAATTGAACACGAATGGAAATTACACTTCTAGCTGGATTATCTTTAAAGTCTGCCCATGGGATTACTGAGTTGGTACAGGCCCTCCAGGAGCATGAAGTGGGTGATCCTAGAGATCTATGTTCTTTTCCAGAGTTTTCCAGTCTGGAATTATGAGAAAATTTGTATGTGTTGGGTGAAAGCATTTGCAGCGGGGGTAAAGACAAGGCTCCTTCTGTGCAAATAACCTTGTTTATTGAGCCATTAAACAGGATGAAACAGGTTTCTCTCCCTTGGGGCTTTTCTGAGCCTTAATGTACTGACAGGCAGCAGAACTCTCCAAGGTAAGGGTATGGCAGGCGGACCGATGGTAGAGGACTGTGTTCCCAAGAATCACTGGAAGCCTTTGTTCTGGAATTACCAGTTAACATCTCCTGAGGAAACAGCATTTGGGAAACATTCCTGAATTGCTCTGTGGGTAATACTTCATTCTGTTATTTGCTGTCACATGTAAATCCTGCTCTCCTAAAGTACTGGAAGACAATTCTATAGAGCTGAAATCTGAACATTTCTCCTAAAAAATACTTGAGTCATATAATCTGTCATGGATCGTTGGGGCAGCCCCTTCAGACTTGCTCTAGGACGGCCCTCTCCAGAAAGGATTGTTTTTAAAGGGTGACCAACTCATCCCATTTTTACAACTGCAAGTGCCATATCCCAGGACCTCCCTCAGTCCTGCACAAACCAGACCACTGGTCTCATTACTTCTTTGCAGGTATTTCAACATAGTTCAATAGCAGGGGTCAGCTCCAAGGAGCTCAGGAGCTCTCTGAGCCCTTCATGGCACCCTGCAAGAGGACTGTTTCAACTGATTAGGCTACTGCTCAGCCTTCTTCTTCCTTCTGTTTAGTCTTCTGCCCCACAGGTCACACTGGCCAGGTCACACTGGCCAGGGAAGGAAAGTTACCCGCCCTCACAAGACACTCTGCATCCTGGCTCTGGAATCCTAAAGAATCCCACTCATCCTGGCCCCTGCCCTGCACAGACTCTCCTACTCACCCCTCTTACTTCATTCACAGTGCTCTTCCTGCTCCTTCTCTCTGCCTGTCCAGTCAGTTCCTACCAGTCTTTCAAGACCCAGGCAGCATCCCTCCTCCACAAAAGCCTTGCCGAGATTTCTAGGCCACTCTAACCCCTTTCTTCTCTGACCTCTGTTTGTACTGAGTCCACAGTCCTCATCAGTCTCATCTGCTGCCTCCCTGTGACTTCTGAGCTTCTGAGTGAACTTTCTAGGAGGTGATGCTTTGCCTGCCCAGCCAGTCTGTGAGACCCACGTCTGTCCACCTGCAGCCTGGTTCAAGCCCTGGCAGGCACGTGAGGGTGCTCAGAAGGGATGCACTGGTTGCCACTAGAAGCCCCTTTCCCTCACTTCTGCGTGTCAGATTTTCAGGGAGGGGTGCCCACCCTTGGGAGAGTCCTAAAGGGGCCGGGTTAGAAGGGAGGAGGCTCACCCTCACACAGAGATGCAACGCTGGCTGATAGAAAGGGTAAGTTGAGGAGGAGGTTGCAAACCCTCAGGATTCTGGGAGGAGGGAGCTTGGGCTGGAAGGGAAGTCTTTTGGGCACCTGTAGGGAGTGGCAGAGCCAGTCAGGACGCCTGGCTGCCCTGGAGCAAATCTCCCAACCTCTGCTTTCCTCACTTCTCTCCCTCTACCTGACTCAGGGGACCACCCCTTCTCTCATGGGCTCTCCCTGGAGGTCCTGAGCCAGTCCAAAGCTTGAGCTGCTTACTGTGTGTCCAAACACAGACACTTAGTGCCTGATAAGAGGATCCTAGCCAGGCTCAGCTCCGGGAGACAAAGCCCCAGAGGTCTGGGTCCTGAATTCCCACCTCCTTCCAGGAGCCCTGCTGGCAGAGGCCTGTCTGATCCTAGGACTGCCCTTGCACTTGTCCCATCCCCAGGCAGCAGCTGGTGCTGGTGGTGACTTGCTCTGAGAGGGGTCCCTGCCCAGCCTCTACTGGCTCCAGACAGCCTCCTCTGTCCAAAAGAAGTCAGAGCAGAAAAAGAGGCCCTTGTCTAGACAGGTGCTAGTCTGGCAGAGGCTTATTTACCTCTTCTCCCTTCTGAGGTCCCAACACCTGCAGCCTTGGGACACTGGGCTCTGCTCAGCCCCTTCCCAGAAAACAGTCCCACCCAGCCTGGGGACAAATACTCAGCCACAAGTGCTCAAGGGTGGGTGCCAAAACATGGAGTTTCTCCTTATTTTCCAGATTCTTCTGTGAGGCTCAAGGATTTGCAGATAAGGAGCCACAACTTTATAACCTTTATGTCCATTATACAGGATTTTGTATGTGGGAAATATTTCACTAGAAAGAGATGCACTCCATCCAAATGGTGGAATGCTACTCAGCAATGGGAAGGAGCTATTGAGACATATGACAACTTGAATGAGCCTCCAGGGAACTGTGCTTTGTGAAAAAAGCTTCCGTTTGTATCACATTCTTGAAATTACAAGGTTATGGAAAATGAAGAACAAACTAGTGGTTGCCAGCATCAGGAAAGGGGATGGAGGAAGGGAGGGAGTGTGGATAAAAAAGGGGTACTTTGCGGGATCCTTGTGGAGACGGGACTGTGGCAGCCGACATATGGACCTACAATTGTGATGAAACTACACAGAACTAACACACATACACACACATGTGCACACACGAAAGCAGGTACAGGGAAACTGGGAAAACCTGGGAGACTGATAGATCTGTGTCAATATCTGGGTGTGATATTGTGCTACAGGCCCTGGGATCTCTCTGTAGTGTTGCTTACAATTGCTACAGTTGTCTCAATAAAAACTACAATTCTTTATTTTTGGAAAAAGAAGTAATTTTATTAAAGGGGGTGTCTGGTTTCCCTACATTTGCACATAGGCAAGGCAGGGGCCTGGAAGAGATGAGGCTTCCCCTCTACCCGCCTCTCCCTTGCAATGGAGGGACCTCTTCCCTCCTGGGAGCATCTGACCTCAGGGCTAGCCTGCCTAACCCACCCCACCCTCAGTGGTTTGCCCTTCCCTCCTGGGACACAGACTGTCGGCAGCTCAGAAAGTTCTGGGTCCAGGGCTCCAGCTAGGTGCCAAAGAACAAATCCTGAGAAAGGAATGGGACAGGCTGGGGAGTGGAAGTTGGTGAGACTCATCCCCCCCGCCCGCCCCTTTACGTGTCTCAGACTCCCTACAGGGTCAGCCTCCTGGCCCTTGCTCCGGGTACACTTATTTCTGGATTTCCTGCTGCACTACAGCGTCAGGGCAGGTAACAACAGTTGGTGCAAAGTCAGATGACGGAATTTGGAATTCTATGATTTATTGAGCATCAGTGGCCTAAAGCATCCTGACCAAAAGTATGTACCAAGTGCCCCTAATCTGCTGAGAATTGGGGCCATCTGGTAGAGTGGAAAGGCTTTAGAGTCAGAAAGAACTGGGTTCAAACCCCAGCTTGGCCCTCTGTGAGGCCCTTGACCTATGGGCATTTTGGTCTCTATGAGATGGGCTTGCAGTTTATCTTATGGGTGTTGTGTAGTTAGGTGACATGATGCTCTCCCCCCCCCCCCCCCTAATCCTGAAGACGGCATCCTGGAGGGAGAGTCCAGGAGCCCAGGAGGAAGGAAACTAACCCCTCTGAACCTGACAAGAGGACAGGTTCCAAAAATGGCAGTCTAGACAGAACAACTAGAGGCTTCCTGGGGCCTGGAAAATCTCAGGAGAGGGAGACTGGTTAGAGGCCCTCACAGGAGAACTGGGCATCTTGGCAGCTGGTATGGCCGTGCCTCTTCACGCTGCTCCATGTTATTTAACCCTGGCCCTCAGATGCAAACCTGGGGAACTATTGGGGGAGGAGGGGCGCAAGTGTTTGGTCTACACTGAAACCTGAAATGACTGAGTTCACCTGTACATGATTAGATTAATAGCAGAGGACTGAGACAGGAATTAATCTTAGTTGTAGGAAACGAGTTGCAGTTTAGCACCCCTGAGTTTGTGGTCTATCAAAAAGTGAACCCACTACACAGGTACATACTTTCATACATGTACTTCTTTTTTTGTTTATCTATTTATTTTTGAGAGAGACAGAGCATGAGTGGGGGAGGGGCAGAGAGAGAGGGAGCCACCGAATCTGAAGCAGGGCCCAGGCTCTGAGCTGTCAGCGCAGGCCTTGACACAGGGCTCGAAACCACAAACTGTGGGATCATAACCTGAGGTGAAGTTGGACGCTTAATGGACTGAGCCACCCAGGTGCCCCATCATATATGTACTTTTAGGTACATATATGTACTGATACACACAGAGCACAGATGTCTCATACACACATAAAACATATATACCCAGTGTGAGCTGGTAAGTGTTTAGCAGTCAGCTTTCTGGAAAACAACAACCTGATTTATAGCAGTTATTGATTTCTGTGTTGTAAATATTCCCACCATGGCAATTTCGAGCTATAATGTGATTATCACCTAATGCAAGTTAGAAAGATGTGCACAATTAGTTCTTTGTGAGCTAGTGTAAGACAGTTCCAGCATAGCACTGCAAAGTTACATTTATACATCTATGCATCTGCTCAGAGGTGCCTACGTATCCAGGATTGCTTAGGTTCCTTTAAGAATTGAAATTCTAGGGGTGTCTAGGTGGCTCAGTCAGTTAAGTGGCTCAGGTCATGATCTCATGGTTAGTGAGTTCGAGCCCCACATCAGGCTCTGTGCTGACAGCTCCGAGCCTGGAGCCTGCTTCAGATTCTGTCTCCCTCTCTCTCTGCCCCCCTCCCACTCGCACGCACGTACACTCTCTCTCTCTCTCAAAAAATAAACATTAAAAAAAAGAATTGAAATTCTAATTGTAATTTGATATGTACACTAAGTACAGAAAAATGCATAAAGATATTGTCTCAAATACATGTCCTTGTAAACACAGAAGTCACTTAGAAGCCTATACAGGTCCAAATATATAAATAAATATATATACACCTACATATAGGTAGGTACACGTAAGCCAAAACATGCATATAAACCACACACACAGACACCCACACACTCAGGAAGAAGGAATAAACCAACCTGATTTTCTGGGATGGCTGCACTGGCCTAAGACCCCACATCTTCAGGCCGAGGGCAGGAGACTAGAAGATCAGATAGATTATTTATAGTCAACCATCTACACCTGCTTCTGCACTCTGTCTCTCATACCCCTCCTCACATCTTCTGACTTATTCTCGGCTGTCCTGCAGGTCTGGAAGAGCCTGTCTCTTGCCTTACCAGCCCTGGAGTCCCACCTCCATCCCTAGTAAGGGAGCTCCTTACCTGTCTTCTTTCACTGTGGGAAAGTGAACTCCAGCTTCTGTCTCTGCCCTCATCCCAGATCAACAGAGGGAGAGGTCAGCAGGACCCCTTACTTGGATCCCTCCTCCTGACTTCTGCTCTACCTTATCCCTTATCAATTCCTTGTTCATCTCATTCTTGCCTGGGCCATTGCCCCAGCTTTCTAAATGTCTCCCTGTTCCAGGTTCTTCCCTTCCATTTGTCCTGGTATAAGGAACCTGCCAGATTAATAATCCTAAGCAGTGCTGAGGTCACACTTGTGCTGGCAACTTCCCAATTTAGGACAAATTAGGGCTGGAATCCTTTGAGGCCCCTTGACCACTTCTCCAACTCTTGCTCCCCCAGGCCAGTTTCCCTTCTGTTTTCTCCAAACATCTTTCTCTCCTCAATCAGTTCTGCAAATTGTCTGTGCTATAGAAACAGCTTGGGGGCACCTAGGTGGCTCAGTTGGTTAGGTGTCTGACTTCAGCTCAGGTCATGATCTCAAGGTTTATGGGTTTGAGCCCCACACCAGGCTTTTTGGTGACAGCACGGAGCCTGCTTTGGATTCTCTGTCTTCCTTTCTCTCTCTCAAAAACATTGAAAACAAAACAAAACAAAACAAAATTGTTCGTTTCCTTCTTTCGTTCACAGTGGGGCATTTACTACCTCTCATGACTGCAGTACAGTGCTTTATAGTTTATAAGCACTCTCAAAACTACCCTGCCCTGCACTGAGGTTAGCCCTGTACTCCTCTCACCTGCCCTGGACTGAGGTTAGCCCTGGAAATACAGTGGTTAGTGATGTGGAAATGTGGGGGTTAGGAGCCGATGGCCAAGAAAGAATTCTTGACACATCTTTAGTGCAAAAAGGTGGTTTTATTAAAGCACAGGGACAAGACCCGTGGACACAAAGAGCTGCCCTAGGATTATGAGGAGTGACTGATTATATATGATTTTCTACCCTATGGAGGGGAGGGTGATGACAGGGTTCCAGGACTTTGAATCTATAGGTTTCTGGAAGTTTGGCTATTGATAAGATCGCTTTTTTTTCTTGTAAATCATTAAGACAGTTGCAAACTGATACAGACTCTTGTCCTGCCTGACTGTGATCTCTGTCAGTTAACCACTAGTTTACTGTGAGCTTTATCAGTTAACCACTTGTTTCTCCCTCCAGCAAAGCATTAAGACAATTGGGTGTTCCTGGAGGAATGTTATACTCAGCCTGTCTCAAGTATTTGTCAAGTATTTGCTGCAGGTTATAAGGAAATTTATCTACATTTCTTTTACCTTTGTTCTCCACATCAGTGACTAAAAACAGCTGTTGTGCCTTCAAGTCAACATAACCTGTTGAGGACCTTGGGCCCCAAAGTCCTCTGCCCCAAGATCATAAGTGGATTTGGGAGAGAAGATATTTTCCTACTGTCCCCTTTGCCTGCCCCAACCCCCACTCCAAATGGAAATATGGCCTCCCTGGACTCACAGGGACAAAAAAGGGAAGACAGAGAACAAGACTGTGGCTTGCAGAAGAGGACTTTACCAACCACATGAGCATCACAGGAGGGGCTGTTGGGATGTTGCAAGCCCAGTATAATGGGCCATTAAACTTTTACAAAGCTAAATAGAGGTTAACACTTGTCTCCATTGCAACATCTTTATTTCCTTCCCATAACTACCACACCCATAGTAAGGAACATTTGTGTAAGCCTAAACTAATACTTTGGTTTCAGAGCCTCAGTTTCCTCACTTGTAATATGTGGTTAGAAGTCTCTGGTATTTTCATGGGGTTGGTAAAATGATCAAACGAGATAAAGGTACATGTAAGAGTTTTATGGAACTATAACGTACAATGCTGTCAAAAGTTCAGAAATAACAGAAGTAAAACCAAGGAGTCATTGAAGTAGTAAAAGTTTACTGTGCACACTCCAAAATAAAGAGTTTGCAAACTAGGAGCACTCAAACCAAAACATGGAATGAGGTTCACTGTTGTCACATATTGTTATAAAACAGCTTATTTAGTGACAAAACAGTGACTGTTTATTCTTTACTGTGATTGGTTATTTATGGTGTCTAAATGGGTTATTTATGGTGTCTAAATGGTTATTTATGGTGTCTATCTGTCTTGATAGATGGGGCCTCCAAAATGTGGGGCAAAGATCAGGTGGAAGCTGCTGGCTCGGGAGGTGAAAGAATTCACCTTCAGCAGAACAAAGGAAACAGGTTATTGAATACACCACAAGGGAGAAGCAGGCAAAACAGCAAAGGAGAAGCTGTGGACAAGGCAGTGGGTGGGGGCTGTTTTTAAAGGGGGAAGATGAGGTACGGCCACGTATGGAATTCTCCCTTTTTTGGTAACTATACCTGGTTGTAAGTAGCCCATTGGTCAGTTAGGGCCTATGGATATTTTGAGGTGGGTGGCCCGATGCGCCTGTCTGTACTCAGCCAGGGAGCCCTTGTGGGCCTTTTCTACATTCCATTGCTCAAGCCTGTTTGCCTACAAGTGGCCTCTGCTGTTGTAACATTAAAATTTTCTTAAATGATAGGGAACTGGTCAGTGGTTACTTCTTATGAACCTTGGGAAACAGTTTAAGTTTTGCTTATGATTTCTAGAGGAAAAAGCAAGAAATGACCCAGGTCAAGTTAGTCTTGCAAAATAAGCTAAATTAAGCCTTGTTTGTTTGACTAGACTGGTTTTGTCCTCTCAGGGAGTTTTCAAAGCTGGTCTCTGTTTGTTAGCTTATTTTGCAATCCTGTATTTTACAATTACAGCACATCTCATTTTGGACTAGCCACATTTCAAGTGTTCAGAAGTCCCATATGGCTAGGGTGCTGTACAGCACATGGTAATTAACTATGTAAATAAAAATTAGTTAAAATCTGTGTAGTACTTTAAGGTTTCCAAAATTCTTCTGATATTTATTTAAGTTCTGTGTTATTCTGGGGAGGTGGATGTTAAGCATTTCCATCATAGATGGTGAGCAGCAGCAATTGTGTGTAATTCACCCAAGGTCATCAGGTAATTAGTGGTGAACCTAATCCTTTCATTGGAATCTTGGAATCTGGGCACTTTCTCTTCTGCTTCCTTTTCTAAACAAGCAGTACAAAGGGAAACTTTGTCACACATACAGGCCCCAAAGCTGACTGCACTAGTGTGCAAAAAGGCACAGTCCTTTCAAATCCACCTGTAATCTCCTCTCCTCTAAAAATCCTGCCTAGTTTAATCCCACCAGAATCTATGAGTTCCATTATTCTAAAAACGTGTGTTAGATTAAGCACCTTCCAGCTCAGATGTTCTAGGAACGTAAATGATACAAATGGGCATACAAAAATCCTCTCTCTGATATTCTCTATGACGCAGTGATTTACATTTTAACTACTCTTGAAGGGTCCACTGTGGTGTTTCAGCGTCCCAAATAGGTAAGACATGAGATAAAGACTCCTCTCTTCCAGTCTAAAAAAGCACATATATGCCAAAGGTTCACACCAAAACATAACCAGACCCAACTGGCTATCAGGGAAAGAAGCTACTAACGCAGGGTTTCTCTAGAAGGAGATGCAAGTTACGTCGCGGGGAGGGGGGGCGGGCAGAGCAGGGACCAGGCCAGGACTCCTCCCTAAGGCTGAAGAGATGCCAAGCAGCTGACTTCCCTCCTGACCTGACAAGCTGTCCCATCGTGGGCCCCGAGCAGCCTGGAGGAGTCGGCTGAGCGCTGCAGGAGCCCCAGCCCGGCTCCTAACCATGGCTAGTATTCCCCGCCCCCCTCCCCTTCTCGCTCTTTCCCTTTTCCAATTCCGTGTAAAGAAGGAGAGTGGGGTGGTAGTTGGAGGGCAACAAAAGTTTTGTAGTCTATGTCCCCGCAAATACCCTCCCTGCACAAAGACTTGAACTGAGCGCGTACTAAGAGCTGACCGCCCCCTTATCCGGGTTGCAAGGACAGCCTCGAGGGCTCTTCTTTCCCAGCCCAATTCTAGTTACTTCCGGTTACGCACATTCGGCATGAGCGCAGCAAAAAGTCTGCGTGGTGCTTGTACGCGCAAGCGTGACTTTTGCCATCTCCAGGCAGGTGCCGGGTTGGCCATCCTAATTTTTAACGCAGTGCCCCTAACTTGTGCGCTCAGCGCCCCGGGGGCCCACATCCACGCAGGGAACTGGTCGCACCTCAGTGTCCGTCACCGACAGCCAACGTGGCTCACAGGCTGTGCGCACGCGCGAGGCGGGGCTGCCAGTAACTTCCGGGCGCTGGGGGGGTGGGCAGGGCACTGACGTATCCAGCAGGTGGGAACCGGACACACCTTTCTGGCTCCTTCATTTGGGATCTGGTATCCATCTCCGGAGGCAGGGTCCAGGAGGTGGGGAGGGATCCGGCCGGCGTCCGGAGTTGCCGCAGAGGCCCTCACTGGCTCCGCCCCAGGCTAGCGGCGGCTCGCTAGGCCACGCCCCGCGCAGTCAGCTGGACGGCGCGGACGTTCACGTGACGCGGGGCGGTGCGGAGCGGGCAGGTGGGCGGGAGGAAACCGAACAGCGGGATCCGCGGCTGCGGCGGCGCACTACAGGCATGGCCGCTCTCTACGGGGGTGTAGAGGGGTGAGTGCAGCCCGGCGGAGGGAACCCGGGAGGGGCAGCTTGGAAACGGTCGGAGGGCGGAAGGAAGCACGTGCCCAGGCTGGCAGGCTGGTGACCTGCCACCTTAGGGTCTGGCCACTTTAGGCATCTGAAGTGCGGGGGCCTTGCGGAGGAGGGGTGTGTGCAAGCGCAGCGATGCCTTTCCGCGCGGGATCGTGTGCCGTGGCCACAGCCAGGGCGCGGGGTCTTTTATGTTTCACGGCGGAACCACACCTCTTTTTCCCACGAAGACCCACTCCACCGGCCCCAGTTAGAGAAGTTCCTTTTCCTCATTCCCGACCCTGGAGAGAGTTTGGCTGAACTGGTGTCAGGTGTGAAGTTGCTGGACTGGGGTGGAGAGTGGGAGTGTGGTGGAAGCCGGGACAAAGACCTTTGCCAGAGGGTAGCCCAAGTGCTAGGCTGTACTAGTGTCTGGAACCCCTCTCTGTTCTTGTCGGCACTTCAGGCTCCTCACGCTAGATCGAGCCCTCTGTCATTCTTGGATTTTTCCTGCTTAAAAGCTCGTTTACTGGATTTTTTGTAATAATACTTCTCTGTATGACTGTGGGCAAGACTTTGGCCCTATCTGGGCTTTTATCACATGTATAAAGTGAGAAGAGGGATGAATGAGAGGATTGCCAAGTCCCCTGCCAGTGAAAGCATTCTGTGGATGTGGGTGTGTCAAACCCGAGCTTAATAGAGGGTGGCTGTTGTCTCAGCCCAGGTACTTACTTTTGAATCTGAAATTGGGATTACCTCTGTGGCAGCCACATCCCACTGCTGGCTCGCAACCCAATGTCTTTTTTTTTTTTTTTAACGTGAATTTTTAAGGTTGATCTCCCCCATCCTATCTGTTAAAAAAAAGTACAGGAGCTTGTGTTTATCCATGTTCTATTCATGTGTAAGATAATGGCGTATTTTTCTAGTTTGTCAAATTCTTTTGGATACTGAATCTGCCACCTCGTGCATTGACTACACCCTTGAAACTTCTTGTCGTCTTTGAGTTTGAACAGTGGGACGTTTGGTGTCCTCTTCTGATATTCCCAAGAGTACTGATCGATAAAGAAACGTACATCACACCGCCACAGACCTCTCACCAAACTACCAATGACCGTTTCCCCCATTAATAAGCATTTTGCCATTTGGTTGCCTAAGTAGGCATAAACTCTCCCTGCCATCTGCCAGTGTTTCTCCCAAGGGTTTCTTGAAGAACTGGGAACTGGACCTTGAAAGGCAGCCTTTAGCTATTGTGAAAGAAGCAGAGATGTGTGCCGTTCCCTTTAGTCACATTTACTGAGTGTTGCTGTGCCAGGCATGAGGGTGGACACATGATCCAGAGCTTGGCCCCATGGAGCTGGTAGTCTAGTGAGAGGCAGATAGGAAAACATCTAAACATTCTTAACAGAATCTTTGAGAGTTATGGGGGCACTGATACGGCTTAACTGAGGCAGCCGTGGGGGTTGGGGTGGGCCACATGTCAGAGGTCTCAAGGACCAGGTGATCGAGAAGTAGGGTCTTGCAGGATAAGTAGGACATTCCCAAGGGAGGCTGAGCAGGAACGTTTCACTTCGGTAGCACATCAAACACCAAACCACAGAAGTGGGCTTGGGCACGGGACTTGGGTTTGCTGAAGCTGCCTCCATCTCACTGGACTCTGCCTGTGACAAAGGACTGCTTAAGCTTAGCCGTACCTGCAGGTTTGTCTGAGTAAGACTGAGTGCCGCCTTGTGTTCTGTAGGGGAGGCTCACAGTCCAAGGTCCTTTTACTCTCAGAGGATGGGCAGATCGTGGCAGAAGCGGATGGACTCAGCACAAACCACTGGGTAAAGACCACAGTGAGGGACCAGTGGGTTTGGTTGTGCTTTTATTCTCTGTAGCTCCCATTAAGGTGGTGGTTGGGGCCACTTACAGCAGCCTATAGGGGCTACACAGGTCATGTAAGCCTTTGTAACTTCTCTTCCCTTGCTTGGGGCCAGCTGATCGGGAAAGACAAGTGTTTGGAGAGGATCAACGAGATGGTGAACAGGGCCAAGATGAAAGCAGGGGTGGATCCTCTGGTCCCTCTACGAAGCTTGGTGAGTCTGGGATAGAGCCTGGGAATTAAGTCACAGAAGCACAGCGATTTTCACTAGATGAGTCTGATAACGACAGAGTGAAAGGCCTTGAGGGCTTAGTCTCTGATGTAGAAACACATATTCTCACCTGTTCTTGTGGCTCAGCACAGAGCTTGACCTATAAGCATTCATTAAATGTTAGCCGTTATTCTTAGCTCAGATGTTTCTCTCAAGTTGCTGTAGTGCTGACCACTCCCTGGCCATAGCCTCAGTGAGATGTTCTGCAGGCCCAGCTAAACCCCATGTGTTCCAAACCAAGTCTGTCTCCTCTGCTTGCTCTTCCACCTGACTTTTCTGTTCAGGGCACTACTGACCCTCTCATGCTACAAACCTGGCATTGTTGAATCTCCTCTCTGGGTTCATTCCCAGATCAGGTTCCTCTTGCAGCCACAGCCCTCTGATGGGTCATGTTTAGGGTAGAAGGAGGACTTATGCCCCGACGTAGAGAGAAGGGACAGACACCATGAAGGGAGGGGGTTGCGAAAGGATCTGAGTCTAGGGTGCTGCTCGCTAGCTCACCTCCCCTGTGGCCTAGGGCCTGTCCCTGAGCGGAGGGGAGCAGGAGGACGCGGTGAAGATGCTGACGGAGGAGCTGAGGGACCGATTTCCCTACCTGAGTGAAAGCTATTTAATCACCACCGATGCTGCCGGCTCCATCGCCACCGCTACGCAGGATGGTGAGGAGAAGGGAGGGGTGAGATTGAGAACTGGTTTTCTTGGGAAAGCCCCTTCAGGATAGCCAGCAGAACTTGTCTTACAATATCTGGAAGGCAGGCGTCAGCATACCCCGTTCCCTTCTCCCTGTTCTTTTTATTGGCTTAAGTTCCTGTCAGAACGAGGCCCGGGACAGAAGGTGGGAGGGCAGAACAGTATCTTGATGAGAGGCAAGAAGAGTGAAACCTAAGAGTGTACTGCAGAGGAGGGAGCCCCTGGGGCAGTGCGGGGATGGGGATGGCTGGGAAAGCAGTTAAGTGCCTAAAAGAAAATGGGAGGAGCTCTGTGGTAGCAATGTAAAAGGGCCTTGGTATTATTGCAAGATCAGCATTTCAATCTCTGTTCCTATTTTGCCAGCGTACCATCTTGGAGAAGTTCTAGAACTCTCTGAGTTTCAATTTCCTCCACTCTAAAATGGGGCGGTTGTATTCACAAATGTAGTTTAGAATGTTGAATCAGTATCACTGTGTGAACAGGATCTGGCATAATCCCTGGCTCATAAGAGGCACTCAGTAAGGCAGGTAGTCTCTTGGCTGGGAGAGGAGACAGGCTCGTGTTCCTCTTGTCTTCCAGAGAAGGGCTCTGTGTAGACTGGAGCTTCTTTGAGACTCAGGCCCTCCACTTTCAGGCAGGAAACTAGCTGGGCTCGGTTATCTCTACAAGATTGGGTGGTGAACCCAGGGCTGGTTTCTGTCCTGTCTTTCCTCAGAAGCTGTGTGCTCCGTGGGGGGCCTTGACTACACTGAACCTCCCATGCCCTTTCCCCAGGTGGGATCGTGCTCATCTCTGGGACAGGTTCCAACTGCAGGCTTATCAACCCGGATGGCTCAGAGAGTGGCTGTGGCGGCTGGGGCCACATGATGGGGGACGAGGGCTCAGGTGAGCTCCTGCTAACTGGGCCTGGCTCTGGCTCGGGGTCCTGGACCCTTCTCTTCCTTCACCTCCCCATCTTCCTCTCCCCCTGCCCTTGGCCCCCGACCCCTTGGGGCTTTCCTCAGACAGCTCCTGAAAAGTTGTTCTGAGTACAGGATAATGACTGAGAGGTGCCAGACTAGTGGTTGACCTTAGTCCTCAGCAGTGATCTGTATCCAGATTCAGATTCATGCCTCAGCGTAATAGTTGTTGCCTACCTGTGTTCACTTTTGGAGTCCTTTGGGAGAAATTGACACTATGAAAGTTAAGGCCATAGGTGCCAGGACATCCTGTATCAGTCTGCTAGTAGGAGAGAGGTATAGAAGCTCCTCCTGCATGACCTCTTCATAGGTAGCAGGTGTACATTTTCATAGGGGCCTTTGGGGTCAGCTCATGGCAGTGACTACAGTGGTTTGTGTGACAGCTGACCGACTTTATTTTGGGGTAGGAGCTAGTGTGACACAGCTTCCGCTGTCCTGTCTTCCCCCTAGCTTTCCCTTAGTGGATTGGTCAGATACAGTTTAAACTGAGGCCCCAAGGCTGAGAGTTGGGGCACCTAATTTGCTGTAATATCCATGCTAATCATTGACCTGTCTAGGTCTGAGTTTCCCTATCTGTGAACCCAGGGAGATTGCCCCATCTACTTAGTCCTCTCTGCTTTCCACAGCCTACTGGATTGCACACCAAGCAGTGAAAATAGTGTTTGACTCTACTGACAACCTAGAGGCGGCTCCTCATGACATTGGCTACATCAAACAGGCAATGTTCAACTATTTCCAGGTACTTCCCCCTGCCTCTGGTAAACATGCACACCTGGGATGGGCAATGGCTGCTGAGCAGGAGGGAATGTAGATGGATGAGCCAAAGGGAAGTTGGGGTGAGTTGTGGGTCAGAGCTGGAGGATGGAAAAGTTCCAAGTGAGGACAGGATTCATAATGATGTAGGTGATACATTCCATGAGGTTGTCAGGCATGAGGAATAGGTAGGCTGGGGACAAGTGGTTAGCTAGAATTCATTCTTGGGCAGCTAGACCCTGCTGGGAGATGAAGGCAGATGCCATTTTAGGCTTGAATGAGAAGTGCAGGGTGAGATCAGTTGACTGTGTACTCAGAGACAGCAGGTGAAGGTTGCACAGGTGTGTTGGACAATGAGCTGTTTCTGGCCTGTATGGGTCAGGGAGGACAGCTTATTAAAGAGTTGGGCAGGGAAAGTTCTTAGGGAGATATAATCTCCTACCCAGGGCATTAAGGACTGACTTTTCCTCTGTCTGGGCCATGCTTACTTGTAGTGGGTTAGGAAACAGCTGCCTTTAGCTGAACCTGAGGTAAAGGGGGAGACAAGGAAGAGAAATCTATTTGATAGACACCTCTGAGTGGGAGCTGCTTTACGGGGGCTAGGGATCGGCTCAGTGAAGGAAATTAGAGTTGCTGGAAGATAGGACCTGTGTTTTCAAAGTTCATGGATTGATGATTAAAGAGAAACTCTGGCCAGGGCCAAGGTGAGGAATGGGGAAGGACCAGGAAGAGAAATTACTTTGGATAGCAGTTGCCGTGGAAAGTGGAGTTAAGCTACCCTGACCCAACAGATTGGTTCTACACCCACCGATATATCTGCCACTCCCTCTTTTGTCCTTTAGTCATTCTTCTAAAGTCGTTTCAAAGATTAAGGGAGACCATGTTCATAACATGCTTAATATATTGCTGTAGGTGCCCAAATTGTAGCCCCCTTGTTCCATTTTTGTAGTGTATTCTGGGGAAGCACTGGTTCCTCAGGACCTGCAGAGGCAGTTTGTTGAGGTGAAAGAAGGGAGAGAAGTTTGTGGTCAGAGAAGTTTGGGAGAAACAAATAGATTTCTTGGTTCTGGACTTCACAGGGCCTTTAATTTGCTAATGTGCACTGTGACTCAGGGTTGCAATGTGCGATAGTCCTTAGATTCCTTTCCCCAAAGAAATCTTTTCATGAGCAACTCAAGGAACTACTGAACACACCTTGGTGAGCCCAGATCTGTGATATGTGCTGTATGTATCCAAGCTAAGGACAAGGAGTGATGGAATCCATGTGGGGAAAACAACTTTTTTCAAATGAGAAATCTCAAATCTTTATATTCTCTAGAACTTAAGAAACAAACATTATTCCAGCTTTCCAAACAGAGACATCAGGAAGGTCAACTTGGGTGGGCCAACTGGTTATTTTCCTTTGTTTCTGATAACTATCTGTGCCCTTTCTCTGTCTCTCAGGTGCCAGATCGGCTAGGAATCCTCACCCACCTGTATAGGGACTTTGATAAATGCAGGTTTGCTGGGTTTTGCCGGAAAATTGCAGAAGGTACTAGATAGAGGTGGGGCAGGGTTTTATTTAGTTTGTTTTTCAAAGACCTCCCTAATTGGGGGATAGAATGGGGTTCGTATGGAAACTGGAAGCTAATTTCCCTTTGACCAAGTGATTTCAGTTCTCTGCCCCCATGCGCCTTGGTTCTGGTGGGCCTTGGAATGGAGCTTGAAGGACACGTGGGTTGTATGAAAATTATTTTATATTATCTATGTTTCTCTTCTTGACAGCTGTTATGGCTTGTGCAGGCTATGTTTCTGTTTCTGAGAAATTTATGAAGCAATTCTTTGGTCACATCTATAATTAAAAACAAAACAAAACAAAACAACTAATGATACCCAAAAACCTAGGAGGTCATAGAGAGGTTTGGCCTGTTGGGCTGGGTGTCAGGAGAAGCTAAACCATAGGGCTTGCTTGCCTGCACATTGCTTCTCCACTATAAGGTTCATACTCCTTTCATTTGATTCCTAAAGCCTCATGGCATTATAGGACCCTCTTAGGTCTTGCTGGACTGAGACCCTTTCAGAGCAGAGCTAGGGAGGGGCTGACCAACAGCAGGCTGTTGGATGGGGGCTTAGGGGGGCGGGGAGGCAGGAGCACCAGCCAGCTGCCCAAGTAAGGTCTTGGGTCCCTAGAGGTGAGAGACCTTCAGGGATAGACTCAGTAACTGTGTAACCTGGAGTACAGACCAGGTGGCACTGTGCTCCTCCGGGGTGGGGGGGCGGGGGGGGGCTGCCCCTTCTCATGCACGTGGGATGAACCTCCTCCATAACAGGACACCCCTCCTAAGGTGGGAGTATGTGGTGTGGGCAGGGGAGTAAGGATGGAGAGACCGCTTTGGAGGCTTGCTTACCTACATGCCAATGAGGTGGGCATCCATTCCTACTTTGCTAGCTATGGGTACTCCTGTTGCTGCCCTGCAACAGAGGGAATAGCAGAGGACAGGCAGCTCGCTAGGTATTCACTAGCTCCCTTCCCTCCCCTCTCCCCCAGGTGCTCAGCAAGGAGATCCCCTTTCCCGTTTTATCTTCAGGAAGGCTGGGGAGATGCTGGGCAGACACATTGTGGCTGTGTTGCCTAAGGTTGACCCGGTGAGTTGAGGTGGGAAATGAATCCTCATTTATCCCCGCAGGTGGGATGCTGCGGGGCCAGATTTGACTCTTTCTCATTAGGGTTGAGACTGTCCTATCAAACTCTGTAAATGGGGCGCAATTTTAAATGAGCTTAGGGTATGAGAAAAATTCTGTATAAAGTCTGTGACACATGGAAATTCTTTGGTCCAGAGCCTCCCCTCTGTGGCCGGCCTGCAACCTGTGTTTGTATATAGTAAATTGGTTTAATGTGGTGCATGTTTTTGTCGATTTCCGTCTCTTCCCTTCCCTCCTCTGTATTGTTGCTTAACCCTTTTTCCTTTCCTTTCCCTCCCTTGGTTTTATGAATCCCCCTGTTTTTCTCCCTTATTTTCCATACACCTTGGCTAGAGGGAGAATAACTGGGATAGGGTAGGCTGGACTTAAGAAACTACCCCACTTCAGCACTGGATAGGTTTGGTCGCCCCCAGTAGCCATTTCTGCTCTCTGCCAGGTCTTGTTCCAGAGGGAGATGGGCCTCCCCATCCTGTGTGTGGGCTCTGTGTGGAACAGCTGGGAGCTGCTAAGGGAAGGTGAGTATAGGGTGGGTGGCAGAAGGGGGTGCTTGGGAAAGCTGCCTGCCCAGGGAGGACTTGGGACCTGGGCCCAGAGGCTTGGATAGGCCATAGCCCTTAGCCTTCACTCTGCCATGGAGCCCTTATACAGTGTCCCATCTAGCTTCCTTGAACTCTTAAACGATGTTCTTTTTAAAGGATTTATTAAATATGCACCACTTTTTTTAAACATTTTATTTTATTTTTTGAGAGACAGAGACAGAGTATGGGCAGGGGAGGGGCAGAGAGAGAGGGAGACAGAGAATCCAAAGCAGACTCCAGGCTCTTAAGCTGTCAGCACAGAGCCCATTGCGGGGCTAGAACCCATGAACTCGAGATCATGACCTGAGCCGAAGTTGGACACTCAACCAGCTGAGCCACCCAGGCGCCCCTAATATGCACCACTTTTTAAAAATTAAAGATAAACCTCACTTAAAATGAGAGCTACTGACCAGCATGTGGTGACATTTGTAGTCAACACAGTCCCAGCCAGAAGGAAACCAACCCAGCATTGGTTGGTTCGGGTAACTGTGGTTTCCATTAGACATTCTGAAGTAGTTCAAGGACCCCATTGCTTCCTTGGAGTTCCTGGCATTGGGTGCTTGGTGGCTGCAGGCTCTAGGACCCCACAGCCATTACTGGGCTTCTGTACCCTGCTGCCCTGTCTGTTAGGGATTTGGCATGTGGGCCCCTCGAAGACCTGTGTGGGAATGCCTCAGGGCCTGGGCCTCTTCTTTCCCTGTCTTTGTCCCACCTTCTCCTGGTCTCAACCACAGGGTGCTGGTCTGCTGTCACCTCCGTCATCTGCCCTCTTTCCCTCCAGGTTTCATTCTGGCACTGACCCGGGGCAGAGAGAAACAGGCCCAGAACTCCTTCTCCAGCTTCACCCTGATGAAGCTGCAACACTCCTCTGCCCTGGGCGGGGCCAGCCTAGGGGCCAGGCATATTGGGCACCTCCTCCCCATGGACTACACTGCCAATGCCATTGCCTTCTACTCCTACACCTTCTCCTAGGGGGCTGGCCCTGGCTCTACCACTACAAGCCCAGTGGACACTGAGTATTGGAAAGGAGGAGGCTTTTTTCCTTTTCCTTTTTTTTTTTCTTTTTTTAAAGAAAAACACATATGAAAGAAAATAAACACACTTTACCCACTCCCCAATTGGATTGTGTTATCAAGCACACTTGCTGTGTACATCCTCAGGGCACCTGCCGGTAGGTATCCTATAAAGCTCAGGAATGGTTTTAGTCTAGGATTTAAAGCCCTGTGCCCAGGTACTTGGCCTGTGGTTTGCGATCTGCTTGCCACGCAGTTGCACAGAACATTCACGTGTGCCATCCCTCCCCAGCACCCCCAACATTAGCATATGTACATGCTGTGCGGCTGCCAGTTAAACAGTGACCTCAGTTGTCTCCTGTCAAAATGGGTAATGATGCCTATACAGCCATTTTTAAGGAGCGAAAGGTTTTCTGTGGAGAACATCACAGGGACTAACCTTAGACACACCCTCACCTCCTGAGAGCCCCGGTAGGGTTTAGGGGACAGTACCATTCTGGTTTCAGAGAATTACCTCACTGGATTTGGTGCTTCTAGGTAAACAGCACATTTTGCAGTTTTTCCCCACGAATGAGTTCTTGAGAGGTTATGAGGATGACTTAGATCCAAGAAGGCCAATTAGACACAACTAGGTGGCCTCCATATTCCTGGTAACTCCTAGCCTGGCTCTGGTTATAGAAGACATTTGGCATTTGTTGTGTGACACATAATCATGAACATCGGTGAAGAGCAGATAGGATTCCTGTCCCCTGGATACTGTTAGTTTGATCAGTAAAGACCAGGCCAGAGCTTCCTGTTTTGCTGCCCATGCTGCTCGGTGAAGACCAAAGACGGAGTCTCTGTCCACAGTGGCTGCTTCTGTAGATGTTCAGAGTGTAAGCTGTTAGAAGGCATGGACCATGTATCAGACATTGGTTCTCAAGCTTATGTGCATCAGTTATTCTAGATTGTGTTATCAACACAAAAGACTTTTGTCTTTCTCTTCTATAAGGTGTCTGATTCAGTAGGTCAAAGAAGAGGTGGAAATGTTCATTTTTGCTGAATACCTTGGGTGATTTGTGCTGCAGAGGTCCAGCACATGTAAAAAACTTTGAGAAGTTTTTTTACATGATCTCAGGACCAGGACCAATGAGTATTTTGGATTTAGAATCTAAAACTTCGTTGGTGGAGTGTACAAATAGAACATAAATATAAGAGTTCATATTCTTCAAGAATATGGCCATCCCTCTTCCTTACCATTCATTGTCTAGGCTCTGCTATTCCAGTGGGACACTACAGGTTTTAGAGCCAAGCAAAGAGCACATCTTAATTGATTTTTTAGTCCCCGTGCATAAGGGTTGAATAAATGTTGAGAAAAATAAAGGCAGTATTAAAGTGCACAAGGTCAAATGTGTTCCTATCTCCTCATCCAGTGTAATTTTCCAGCAGGAGGGCCCTGTTACCAGAGGTTGTGGTGCAGAAAGTCATAGTGATTTTTGATGAGTTTCTCCACCTTTTATTTAAACTTATAATGTCCTTCCCTAATAAGATACCAGGAGTAACTAATGGGATTCCATGCTATGAAGGCGTTAGAGATGGATATATTCATCTCTCCTGAGCCTCAAACAGCCTTGTGACCAAGCAAAAGCATGGAACAAGAACGGGACTCCAATGAAGCCAGCACTGCTTTACTCTACCTGTACATCAACAGCACAGCCTCATCTATATCATTCATTCAGCAAGCACTGAATGTCTCGTGGCTGTGATGGGTGCTCTGAGGATTAAAAATGAGGGGCGCCTGGGTGGCTCAGTCGGTTGAGCGTCCGACTTCAGCTCAGGTCACGATCTCACGGTTCGTGAGTTCGAGCCCCACGTCAGGCTCTGGGCTGACGGCTCAGAGCCTGGAGCCTGCTTCCGATTCTGTGTCTCCCTCTCTCTCTGCCCCTCCCCCATTCATGCTCTGTCTCTCTCTGTCTCAAAAATAAATAAACATTAAAAAAATAAAAAAATAATAAAAATGAGTACACCCCTATACCTCATACCAACTGAGAAGTTGACAAAAATTTATGGAACTGCATGTTTACAATATCTGCTTTTCTGTAATCTACTTCAGTTAAGTTTAATAAAATGTTTTAAGTGAATGAAATTTATGGACAAAAATTTATGGAACTGTATGTTTACAATATTTGCTTTTCTGTAATCTACTTCAGTTAAGTTTAATAAAATGTTTTAATGAATACAACATTCCCATCTTCAAGGATGTGAATAAATGAATAGACATAACTATAGTATTTCAAAAAGGTCTAAACAGGCAAATCAGCTCAGATTCCCCCCCCCCCCCCCAAATCCTGGTTTTAAGAAGGCAGCAAAGAAAACCAGCACTCGAAGCAAAACCCATGGCCCATGAGCCATGGGCGGGTCTGACGATTTTGTCATATGACAAAGCCCCTCAAGAGAATCACTGGGAGATTAAAGCTAGGTGTAACCTGAATAAATATGAGTTCTCAAACATCCCCACAACAGAACGGACAATGTCCAGTTGTTAACCTGGTAGCTCTGGTACCTAGGTCAGTCCTTGGTACCTAGCAGGGTCTCCGACTTTTTCAGGATTTGAAAGGCAGATAGAACTTTTACATGTTTTCTAGATCGGAGTCTTTTCCCCAGAGGCAGGAAGAGAACAGCTATCCAATTTCCTTAACTTCCTTTCAACTCCAAGGATTTCCTGTTAATCATCTTTGTTCAAAGCTGTACAGAGGGACGCTTGGGTGGCTCTGTCAGTTAAGTGTCCGACTTCAGCTCAGGTCATGATTTCTTGGTTCACGAGTTCGAGCCTCACATTCGGCTCTCTGCTGTCAGTGAGAAGCCTGCTTTGATCCTCTGTCTCCCTCTTTCTCTGCCCCTTTCCCGCTTCCATGCGCACACACTCTCTAAAATAAACATTAGAAACAAACTGTGCATGTTACTGCCACGACTACCACTAAGAATGAAGCACCTTCCCTATGCCAAGCAGTATTTTGAGATTAAATGCAGTCTGATTTTCACAACAGCCCCAGGAGGGAGGTGTCACATCTTTATGACCGAGGTGCAGGCTGAAGGCACCAAGAAAGTGGTGGAGGTGGGATTCACTTGGCATGGTGATTCCAGGTCAATGCTTTTACTACTTCCTAACACTAGAATGAAAAATGCAACTAAAACCACGTTCCATCTTGGGACAGAAATCTCTCACACATACACCACACATACACTCCCTGTATGAGGACATATAATTCAACCTTAGGAAAAACAGTAGGCTGCCAGCAGTAAATGCAATTTATTCTCATTTTATTGAGACTTTCCACAGCTGCCATTTGGTTTGTATAGCAAAATTTTTAAAAAGTAACTTTTCCCCCATTTTTTATATTTTTATGAAAATCATTTTCTTCAATTTTAAAGCCCTCCCCCTCCCCCAAAGAAGTATTAGTAACTACCCTGTAATGTTTATTTGGGGAGGGGGAGGGAACAAAAACAGCTTTTAAACACTTGTGAAACGGGGATCACAGTCCAAAGTCAAGACATTGCACTAAGCTGCCGCGGGCACCATCAGCACTATGCCATCCACACCACCGATGGGTGAGCCATGCGTAGACCCTCAGGGCTTCTTGTTCCACAGGCTCCCCTCCCTTTCTCGAGACCTCCTCTGCTGGCTGTCTTCTCCAAATCCATCCAACAGAGGCAGCACAATCTTTAATACATGCTCAACTTTGTAATGGAGACAATACTGTATTCAGAAAGTTCAGAGATCCCCTCCATCCAGTTCAAGAAGATCAAATACCAACAGAGTACAGATGGTTTCACTTTTGTGTCCACTCAAAACATACTCATTAAATTATCAGATGTTTCAAAAGTCCTGATGTGTAGACAGCACGAAAGTTCCTTATAAAAAAGAAGTTGCAAAATTATAAAAATCTCTGCAGTCGAGGCTCCTCATGTGGAGCTTCTGGTGACGAAGCTGGTTCTGGTAAGCAGTTCCTTTGACATGCACAGCAGCTTCCCTAGGAGTTCTGTGTTCTGAGGGTTCTGTTCAGAACACAGGAGGCTGAAATCCAAGTTTAAAAGATTACCTGCTGACAAACTGTGGTATATCTGTCAATGGAATACTACCGAGCACTATAAAGGAAGAAACTACCAACGCAAGTTATACTTCATGGATGAAACTCAAAAATATGCTAAGTGAGAAAAGCCAGATAATAAGAGACCACAGTTTGTAGGATCCCATTTATATGATGCCCAGAAAAGGCAAATTTATAGAGACAGAAATACAAGAGATTATCATGTAAAAGAGCACGAAGGATCTGGGGGTGGGAGGAGGATGAAAATGTTGTAAAGGTGAGTATGGTTATGGTGGTTTCCTACCACTCAGGAAACTTACTAAAATAACTTGAAATGGGTGAATTTTATATGTAAAATATGCCTCAATAAAGTTGTTGTCAAAAAAATCCCTGCTTCCCAAACCACACATCAAGCATTCAACATTTCTGAAGGCTCACAATCAACAGGGCAGGATTATCCCTTAAGTGTTGAGTTACAGAGTGAAAACGTACCATTTTACAGTAAATAGCATAGCGTACAGCAGATCTGGGTCAATCCTCCTGTTCTCTCCACTCATTTCCCAAACGCACGCATTATCCCCAGGGAGTGGCTGGGGATAGATATACAGTCTTCCCCAATAGGTGGACACCCCCAAATCTTGGTCAGATTTGTCAGAAGTCTGCTACACGTCACCTAAACCAACAAACATTATTAACCTGTGATGCTGGGACCCTTATCGAAGAACACTTGTCCCCTCCAATCACAGCAGCGTCCATTCCTGGGTGCCTGATGTGTCTACGTGGGGTCCGTAGCGGCACTAACACAGTCAAACTGTTTCCTTCAGCTCCTCCTTCACACAGCTCTCCTCTCTGACATCTATAATTGCCAGATTATTTTAGTGACCTTACTTCTCGGCCTCTCCAAAATCAAGACAAAACTCACACTAGGACAGTACACAATTTAAAAAATGCTGCTTAGTATTTCACTGAAAACATTTTTTAGGCCATAGTTAGCCTCTTAAAGAGACCCCAGCTGTTTTGACTTTGAGAACCAAAGGTGCTGCAAACGTCCAGCCTTTTCCTTACAATCCGTTTTGGTTTGACCATACGTGACCCCCAGAGTCAGCTGTTGTGTCAGGAATGCCCAAGGACCCACAGCTGCAGGTGCTTAGGCCTAGGCTGTGTCCGTCAGATTTTCCGCTGCAGTTCAAAGACGTGGAGAAACTGAAAAGGCACTTCCTCGATTTGTTTTTTTTCTCTTGAAGAGCAAGAGATAAAATCATTTTCATCTTGGAGTTTGAGAGTCCAATAATCACAAGACTCAGAAATCAGTCACTAATAAACTAACACTGGGATCTGCCAGAATTGGCACATGTTGAAAATACCTATTGTATTTCTATGCAAATCCTCAAACTTCAGTTGCCAATAGGAAAAGTTTAAACACAGTAGTGGCTTAAATTCGACATGAAAATAATCACTTAGAAATACCAGCCTTGCCCTTAAAGGGTAAAGATGCCCCGGCTGGTACGCAGTCAGAATGTTTGCTACAAAGGGCAAAAGTTGGAGACAGAGGCCCCCAGCCTTTTCCCAGTGAAGGTCCAACGAGACCCACATGAATTTTTCTGCTAAGGAGCTGGCAAACTCTCTAGCTGAGCCTATGATCTGGGTGACAACTGTGCTCCTGCCTCACAAGATCTGAACAATGGAGAAAAGAGCCAGGCTACGGAAAGAAACTGCAGTGCAAGCCTACTCGTTAAGAAAGGGGCCAGTCACATTGCTGGCTGCTTCCTGATCCTGGAGTCAGCACACTCTTGTGTCTGGATAGGACTGGAAAGTCCAGCCCTCAGGTTTCACTGCTCATGTGGCAGGGAGCTCTCTTAGTCCTGACCAAATCTGCCTCGTGAAACTGTGCTAAAGACTGGCATCCAAAATGGAACTCCACAGCAGACAGGACTTGGACCGCACATAGTATCTTAGCCTATCCTGGTCAGGAGAACAAGCCTTCTTCAGAATGAAGAAATGGCTCCATCTGGATCCTTATAGGACTTTCCAGATTGGGAGGCACACGAGAATCCATTATATCTTTGTGATGGAGACACCCACACTCTAGAAAATGGCTCTTTCTGCAGTCTCAACATATTTCCAACAGCCTTCAGGACTCTGAGCTTGGATAAGGTAATGGAGACTGAAGGAGGAAAAGGGGTCCCAACACAGACACACCTCTATTCCTGCACTTCCAAGGCCCTTTCCCTATTACAGGCAACAACCCCAGCTGAAAGCTGAAGCTGGAATAAAGAAGTTTCTTTATTCAGAGGCCTCCCTGAAAATGGGTTAAGTGTTCCATTCTCTCAGGGTAGAGGCTTCAGGAATTAACATGCAAGTCTGGCAATACAAGCTCCTTAAGCTACTCTCCTATGTCGCTGACGTAACAAAAAGGGCCATCCTTCAAACAATGCCATCCTATAGACTCAAATGAGGGAAAGATGTGGGTTCATATTTTAAAACTGACATTAGCCTGCAGCTGTTCAAAAAGTCAACAAGGAAGCACATAAGAAAAGGGAGAGATTCCTAAGCTTTCTAGACGCTGGTCCTTTCCTTCCAACCTCTGTCCCGTATCCACATACTGAATTTAACAGACTTTATTTCGTTACATGGCCTTTTCCTAATAGGCCTGTCGCATAACACAGTAGCAGTCACACAGAAGCCACTGTCCCCCTCGGGCCTCTGCAAATCCTTGTCCTGGGAGAAGGGCCAGGACTAAGACATGTTCTCTTTTAGACCTAACTCTGCCATCTACATCTTTATCACACAAAGGCAGCTTCTGGTGCCCATTTTAATTCCTTATGAGTATCAGCCAAAACCCCTGTGACTTATAGTCGGGAAAGACAAAAGGAACATACCCGAAGAGCCCAACCTAGAAAACTTGCAAAGCTGGGGGTCGGGGAACAGCAAAACTTTATAATTGCTGAAACTGTACCAGTGGGTCACATGGTCACATGGGTCAACCAAGACTCATTCTCCCAGGCTTTTTTTGAGTTTTTTTGTATAATTCTGTAAGGTGAGGAGAAGCATCCAAATTGTGAATGGAGCTTCTTGCTGGTGTCCAGAAAAATATGTTTACTTGGGCAAAATTATTGGGAATAATTTACTAATAAGGGAAGATATCAGGAGGACCAAGTCTTCACAGGGCTGGCAAAAAATTGTCAAAATACTCTTAAGACACAACTAACAGGATTCAAGGTTGACTTCTCCAGGCGGAAGCTGATGGCCTGCACAGCATGCCTCTGCTTCACCTTTGGTAACAGTATCTTTCCTTAAAAACAGAGTAGGGTTGGGGCGGAAAGGAGATAGGGGACTAGATGCCATGAGAGTCGAAGTGACAAACCCATCCTAGAGCTCTTTTACCTTGTAAATAATGAATAATGAGTTCGGTGATGGCTCTAAGCAGAGGCTTAAGAACAGGTCAGCAGTGATTGAGTGACCCAAGCGACCCAAGGGACAGTCACTGTCGCAGCCCTCCCCTGCTGGTTTACAACCTCCATGAGCCATCACAAGAGTTACCATAACCCAGTACTTTAAATCTGTGTTTTCTTGAATGGGGTTTCAGGCAAGGAGACATGGGCTTGGCAGGCCATGGTAATCCGGTTCATTGCAGGAAAGCCCTGGGAGTCAAGGGAGCTGGGCCGAGTACTCTGATTTGCAACACCTGCTTCTTCCACTCGTCCCTCTTCTCATCCAGCTTAACGGACTCGATAAGTAGTTCTCCAGGTGTTCACTGCCCTTGGTAAGTGTACAGCAGGGTGAGAAGGGCATTCTTAAACACCCAGACTTTCTTGGTCAGCTTATTTTGTTTAAACACACACAGCAGAACATTCCTGATAAAGGGAAAAAAAGATTGCAATTTCCTTAACTCAAAAAGCTAGTAATAATAATAATAATAGGAAACTGCCCAAAACCAAAGTCTGTAGAACAAAAGAGAAAGACTCGGAGGCTTGTAGAGTAAGACTGAGCACATTAGTTACTCCACTCACAGTGTCAAGTTAAACCACTGTCCCCCTTCCCCACTGTGCACCCCTCGCCCACCCCACCCCCCTCTTCAGCTCTGCCTCTTTGTGCAGCACTGTCCCCAGATGTGGGGACATACAAGTTCTCCTCAAAGCTTTCTGTCAGTTCAGTACTTCACTCCCGGAATAAATTCCTTGGCATCCGGGTTCAGGTTACTTTTGCTCTGAAAGAAGAACCAAGAGATAATAAATCCCACTTTCAAGGTTATTTTCTGCATGCTTCCATTATTACCAGGCTGTTATTGTTGGGCTGCTCTCAATGGCTCCTGACATATAAAGCCTTGACCAACCTCATTTTCTCCTTCCTGCTTTACACTCCTGTTCCCTTCATGACGCTTTCATTAGAGGCTTGGAAGTCTGACTCCAAAAATAATTTCTCAATTCACTGAGTACCTTAACTCGATGAAAATCAGAGTATTCCGCCAAACCAGTTTGGTTACCACAATCCCTTTATTTTCCCCCTCACTGTTTTCTCTTTGGTGATCCACTCTCTTGTGAAAGTCCAAAACCTGGGACCTGGGCAAACCGCGGGGCACAGTCATTTGGAACATGAGTTCTGGGAGAACTAAGCCACTCACAGAATTCCGACTTTAAGTAAACGTGAAAGGCAGGAAATTGGTTTATCCAGTCTTCTAATTTTAAGTGGGAAATGGCCCCTTAGGAGTCATGTTCCTTCCGAAACGAACAGGCAATTTTTATAACCGCATCGTTCGAAACTATAAATACAGATTTGAGGAACAGTAAAAGGAAAGAACAACAAAAGCAAATGCTAATTTGAAACCAAACCTCCTCTGTGTTCCAATTCTTACCCTTAATCCCAATTTTACTTTGAAAAGCCCACTGGGGAAAATAAAAGCTGGCGCTGCTGCGACAATCGTGTTTTCACGGCACTTTATGCAGCACAACGCATCTTCGTCGCACCCTCTTATGCGTGTCCGTGGGATGAGTGAAGAAACGGGGGCTCAGAGGCTCCAGAGATGGGCCCAAGGGTATAGGGCCCCAAGGGAAGTCTGTGACTCCAAATCCCATATTCTTTTCACTATGTCTCGTGTGCGTCTGCATATGGCTCTTACCAAAATGTCTTCGGAATCATGACCATCGCTGACTGACAGTCCATTTAACTGCTGCTGCAACTGTCCCATAGCCGGAGGCAGGTCTCGTGAGGGGATAAACCAGTCTTGGTCTTCTTCATCCAGCATCTCCTGGAAGCAGCGGTCTAAGAAGTCTTGCTCCTGCAGCTCCTCCTCCACCTAGCAGGCAAAGGGGATGAGCTCAGACTCCCCGTCCTGGTGGGACTTGCCCCTTCCAGTTTTCTGCCTCTTGCTTTCAGAGGTCCTTATTCTGCTATTAAGAATGATCTTGTATGAGGTCTACTAAGAATTAAGATGCTTCGAATGACTGGCCAGAGAAAATATAATTTTTGGTTTTTTTCAACCACATTCCCTCAACAAGAAGACTAAGGAAACAGTTATTCAGAATAGCAGAAAGTCAAGGTCTTCGTACCTCTTCTAACATCTCAAATATGTGACAAAAATACTTTTCATTCAGACGGCGCTTACAGAAAATCAGTTTAAAGTGTGAGATTCTTTTCTCAACCTTGTTAAGAAGCAATTCTTCTTAAATTTCCCATTTTATAAGTACGAAAAAGGTACAGGAATTACAGAACTAGACCACTACCTGGATAGTGGAGATTAAATCAAAACCAACTCCCAGCTTCTGGCCCACTTTTCTGGTAATGAGGCCCCTAAAGGAGAAAAATACTTTCAGAACCTTAGAAAGATATAAAGAACACTTTTTGGCAAACCAATAGAAAATGATGTCATCGATGTAGGTAGCCTTCCAAAGCAAGGAAAAATATGAATATTTAAACAACTCTGTATTTCTTAAAGATTGCCTTAATCTAAAGCAATATACATCTAGGATATTTTACACCTTCTTTGCAGGCATTGTTAACTCATAGTAAAGAGTATGGTTCACTCTGCAGATTAAGTGTGATTTTAACAGGTCCTGGGCTTCACATTTGGCTATCCCTTTCCTGTGGGCTACCCTACGTGGTGACAGATTCACAGTTCACTAGCACCACCACCAGAGGGAAAGTCAAGCAAAAACAATCACCCAGACTAGCTCATACAGTTATTCATGAATTCAAAAGTCACCAGGAGCACAAGATGTAAAAATAGTGGCATGACAATTAGCCACACTTTGATCTCAAGTAAATTAGATAGTCTGAAGTACTTAAAGTAACAACAAGCACAACATATTTCCAAGCCATAAGATTTAACATGACTGCTCAAGATCTGCCCTGCCTCTACACAGGAGCATCACAGTGTGCTCCTCCCTATTAAATCTACCCTTACTCACTGGCGCAGCCACAAAAACAGTTACCTGGGCACAGGGATGTGACGGGTAGCATGGTCTATGTGCTGTTCACACAAATCATGACACAGTGAGCTGACTGGGGTGGAAACTGTTGGTTGCCCAGATAAACTTGTTTCCTTCTTTCCAGAGCACCAGGCTTTTCAGTTAAAATCACGTCCCGTCTCCCATGCTGGCGATGGCCACATTACTATTCATCATGTAACAGCCCCCAGAAGGGGTGTGAACACTTTGGCATCACTTGGTTAAAAGGAGATCTCTTCCTCGGCCTTTAGCGCTCCCCATTTCCCAGTGGCTAGACTTTCGGTTATCCTTCAGTTACTCAGCTGATAAATGCCCTGCTATGGCAGAGAAACACCACGGAAGAACCATGTGGTCACAGAATCACTGTCTACCTGGAATGCCTACCTTGGGCTATCAACATCACAGAGATACAAGACAACAGGTTACTGCTGAACCTTTGTTCAAACAGTCTAGCCTTTTCCTACCTAGCACACTTCTCCATCTCAGACACACATTCTGCCAGTCCCTGAATTCCCATGGGGACAGGGGGGCATGCCAGGCTGGCCTGTCTGCACACAGCTGTTGTTTCGCAGAAGTCTATACCAGATCACCATGGCACGAGAGCCTCTTGTAATCAAAGTGAGAGAAAAGAATCAGGATCTTCCTCCAAAGTACTGTTACTCTGGTGTCTTACCAGCTGAAGAGGCTCCTTGGTCAACCCAGACCAGGCCTCCATGCATTTTTAAATTATTCTAAAGCCGACAAATCCATTTCTTTCGTTACAGATGGATGGCAAGATATTAAAGCCGTTCCACTTCTTTCTTTACCTGTCTGTTGAAATCTTCTTCATTCTCCATCCACATGTACTCTGCAAATGGGTTTTCCTTCTCATCGTGCCCATTTAATCCTTGGTCCTCTTTGGATTTTACATTAGGTGATGTATTGGCTACACTGGATCCATTCATTATGATAGAATCTAAACAGGAGCAAAAAAGAAGGACAAAATGATACAAGGATCAAGGAAATGATAATCTACAACATCCAGATTCTTCCAGAAGCTTCTGAAGTTCTAAGTCAAAGTTACTAACTATAGATGAACAGAAACCATTAGCCTGTAACTGTTATAAAATTAACCATATTCTGCAATTATCAACTATACAGATGTAGAATTCTTAAAGAGTTAAAAGAGGTGCAACTGGGTGGCTCAGTCAGTTAAGCGTCCAACTCTTGATTTTGGCTCAGGTCATGATCTCACAGTCATGAGACTGAGCCCCACGTCAGGCTCTGCGCTGAGTGTGGAGCCTGCTTGGGATTCTCTTTCTCCCCCTCTGCCCCCTCTTCTCTCTCTCTCTCTCCCTCTCTCTCTCTCAAAATAAATAAATGAACATTTTAAAAAAAGAGTTCAAAGAAAAAATGTCTAGGCTTAGTTAGCCTTTCTAGGCAAGTGAGGGAGGGGGAATCTTTCCAAGCCAACTTTTTTGCAGGTTCTAGAACCTAATTAAGGTTCGTTAATGTTTAAGTAGGTAGAGAAAATGCATTTTTTTGATTATTTTATTTTATTTTAAGCAGACCACATGCCCAACATGGGGCTTGAACTCATGATCAAGAGTTGCATGCTCTATCAACTGAACCACCCAGGTGCCTCAAAAAAATGCATTCTTAATGAACATTGTAAGCAACTGCCCCTTATTCTGATTCTCAAGCTGTTTTTCTATAAATCATATTTCTTTAAAAAAAAATTTTTTTTTAACGTTTATTCATTTTTGAGACAGAGAGAGACAGAGCATGAACGGGGGAAGGTCAGAGAGGGAGACACAGAATTTGAACCAGGCTCCAGGCTCTGAGCTGTCAGCACAGAGCCCGACGCGGGGCTCGAACTCATGGACCGTGAGATCATGACCTGAGCCGAAGTTGGACGCCCAACCAACTGAGCCACCCAGGCGCCCCTATAAATCATATTTCAAAAGGTAACACATATTCGCTGTCTTGATAAACAAAAAAGAGATAATTAAGGTTACCAGTTGTCCAATTATCCAGAGTTAAAGACTATTAACGATGTAGTGCATATAACCTCTCTGATGTCCCCTAAGTGTATGCAGGCACATATACGCACACACTTTCCCCAAGCATCCATTCTTAGAGTAACAGCATGATGCTCTATCATTTGCATTTTCTCATTTTTGTGTTAATATCACCATACTGTCTTTTGGGATATTTACAATGTTTCCATGTTATAAAGGTTAGATGAACATCTTGTGTTCATCTTTTTCAATGACTTCCTTAGGATAACTCCTAGAAACTGAACTGCTATATTGGAAACTATGTGGTTTTTAAAAAATGCTTATTTATTTTTGAGAGAGAGAGATAGAGCATGAGCAGGGGAGGGGCAGAGAGACAGGGAGACACAGAATCTGAAGCAGGCTCCAGGCTCTGAGCTATCAGCACAGAGCCCAATGTGGGGCTCAAACCACTGAACTGCGAGATCATGACCTAAACTGAAGTTGGATGCTTAACAGACTGAGCCCCCCAGGCACCAATGGAAACTACGTTTTTTCTAAGGCCCTCAACTCATTGCCACACTGCCATAAGAATTTAAATTCCCACCAGTAGTAAGTACCTATTCCTCTGCATTCGTGTGTATTGTTATTATTTTTTAAATGTTTATTTACTTATTTTGTGAGAGACAGAGCATGGGTGGGGGGCAGGAGAGAGGTGACAGAGAATCCTAAGCAGGCTTTGAGCTGTTAGCGTGGAGCCTGATGTGAGACTCAATCTCATGAAACATGAGATCATAACCCTAGCTGAAATCAAGAGTTGGATGCTTAACCTACTGAGCCACCCCAATGCCCCAGGTATTATTATTTTTCAAACCGCTGTCAGTCTCATAAGAGAAAACTTGCCATTTATTGTTTATGTTTACATTTCTTTGATTTTTGCTGAGGTCGAATATTTTGAGATATACTTACTGGCCATTTTTATTTCTTGTTTTGTCATTTTTCTGCTAAAGTATTTTGACCATTTTTCTATCAGGATATATACCTTTTATTTGTTGTAAGAACTTGTATTACATTTGTCAAGATTTTTATTTTTCATAAAAGAATTTATAAATTAAAAATACTATATGAGTTTTACTTGCTTAATTTTTTTGGTGGCAGTTTTTGCTGGCCTTAATTTTTGTCTACATCTTGTATGTCTGCCTGTCTATGGCTTTTTAAAGTACATACGTATCTTTTTTAGTTGCTTTTACTTGGCTTCCAAATCCACACTGATGTGTTTGCTCTCATCTGGAATGTGTCTTTTTCCTGTTCTTTATTTAAATCTTAACCATTCTTCCAAAAGCACTGCAGTCTTTACTCCCTGCTTCTTTCCTCTAAGCTCCTGCACCTAACGAGTGTTAATACTACTTAACGGTATTGTTTCATATGCATAATTTTCCTCTAATTAGAGTTTCACTTTGCAATAAGCAAGAGGAGGCTCACAATCTCAATCTCCACTCCATCCCCACCTCCATCCTCCTTGGGGCATCTTTGAGTTTTATTTAACAACTTCTTTCTTCATTCATTTCCATCTTGGCAAGATTCATGTAAAAAGTCTTTCTCTATGTCTGGGTGCACTAAAAAATTATTGCTCACTCCCCTTTAAAGTTCTTGCAACTTTCTAACCTGTTATGAACATTAGAAAATCTAATCTTTTTAAAAGACAAGGTAGAATTGTGAAGAGTAAAGAAGAGATGAAAAACCAACTCACTGACATCTCAAAAAGAATTTCATTTATGACAGAACCCGTTTATTTCACTGTTGGTTTAAAAAAAATTTTTTTTTTGTTTGTTTATTTGAGAGACAGAGAGAGAGAGAGCACAAGTGGTGGAGGGGCCCAGAGCGAGGGAGACACGGGATTGGAAGCAGGCTCCAGGCTCTGAGCTGTCTGCACAGAGCCTGATGCCTGGCTTAAACCCACGAACCATGAGATCTTGAACTGAGCTGAAGTCAGACGCTTAGCCGACTAAGCCACCCAAGCGCCCCACTGTTGGTTTAAATAGGGTGCCTCGGGGCGCCCGGGTGGCTCAGTCGGTTAAGCATCCGACTTCGGCTCAGGTCATGATCTCACGGTCCGTGAGTTCGAACCCCGCATCAGGCTCTGTGCTGGCAGCTCAGAGCCTGGAGCCTGCTTCAGATTCTGTGTCTCCCTCTCTCTCTGGCCCTCCCCCGTTCATGCTCTGTCTCTGTCTCAAAAATAAATAAACATTAAAAAAATTTTTTAAATAAATAGGGTGCCTCGTATGAAATACATTGGTTTTACATATTTTAAATAAAGACAAAAGAAATCAACGATTATTCCAAACACTGCTCTATAATAATAATTCTATAATGAAGGAAGGAAACCAATTCTTTATTTTGACCACCACCATTTGCAGCATAACAATGATAAAGGCAAGTCTGCTCTAAATGCCTGGGCAACTGCATAAGTAAGTAGGGTATTCCTAAGCACAGAGACTCTTAAAGAACCTGACCCTTGCTCGGTAGCAGGTTAAACAGTATTATATTTTCAAAGGCTCATTTCGCAGTGGGTTATAAGCAGCACAGCGATTTCTCCCCATCAGTACGGAAATCACTCAGACAGAACCAGTATTCAGTTTTCTAAAAATCTGCCTTTCCCTAAAAAAATAAATCCTAAGTGCACATGACCATAAGGAAAAAGAGAAGGCAGAGAAACAATAGAATAACCTGTCTGACTCAAGAGCACGGTGGAATACAGAGAGCAAACTGCAGGATGCTCTCCCTCATGAGAAAGGGAATGGAAACATACCATAATCCCAACATGGGGAATGTCACCCAATTTAATGCAAATACTTTAGAGAAGTTGAAAACATTGAGATATGGGACTGTTAATATTAGGAAAATGGTTCTCAGTGGGCTATATAGAGTGTTTATTTGCATTTTATACCATTCTATCTGTGTTTTCCACACAATTGGAGAGTTTAGGTTTCTCTAAGTAGAAGCAATGCAACAACTTAATTTGTATAATGTTTAACAATTTATTAAGTACTTTCATATCTATACTCTGACTTCAGGTGCATAATCTGTCCAACTTCACTCTAAAAAAAAAAATCTAGATAGTGCTATATTTAAGACCAAAGAAAGTACCAGATTCAAAGGTTAAGCAAGCTGATTTGCCAGCTTAGCTCAAGAACACTGGTTTGTGGGCCCTAGTGCCTTAGTGCCTAATGTGCCCCTAGACTTTAGTAGTGAGGGGGGAATAGGGAGCTTTTGCTGGACACTGGTAACTCCTAGGTAAGGCATTTGGGGGATACCTTCCAACTTGGGGAAGACACCAGGTAAGACAGGACCATTGCCCATAACTTCCCTGATTTTCCTGCTTCCAGAGTTTCATGGAACATTCTCTTTCTGTTCCCAGCTCCTCTCTAGCTCACCATCCACTATGCTTGCCCTCTAAGTGCACAGTGTTTTTCTAACCATCCTATTTTGACCTTTTATATCCATTATTTCACTTGATCCTCACCCACATCAAGGCACATCATGTGACATCCTAGTGTAGAGGGGACAAAGAAAATACCTCCAAAACTTCCAGAATCGGGGGAAATGCCTGGCTATAAAAGTAGGATCACAAATCAGAATGGCTGCCATGTTGTCAGCTATGTTATGGAGAGGCCTATGTGACAAAGGAATTGAATCCTGTCAACACCATGTGAGTAAGCTTAGTTCATCTTCCCCCAGTTAAGCCTTCAGATGAGACAGCCATCCTAGCTGACTACTTGACTGTAACTTCATGAGACACTCTGAGTTAGAGGCCCACCTAACTAAGTTGCCCCCAGATTCTTGACCCACAGAAACTGTGAAATAATAAATGTTTGTTGTTTTAACCTGCTAAGCTTTGTGGTAAGTTATCATGTGGCGATAGATAATGTAGGTATTTGATAAACAATGACAACTAGCTCCACCACACAAATCATCAGTTGCCACATTATTCCTCTTATTTAATCAGCAGACAAATGTGCAGTTTGAAGTAGGTCACTGCTTGAGAAATTCTTCAAGATTTAGACCTCAATAGCAGAAAAAAGAGTTTATGTCTGGCCTGGATCTATACTGCACTATGAAATCTGAGAACTATTTGACATTTATTCCCCCTCCACCTCAGTTTCCCTCTTAAACACATGACAAACATGCTGAAAATAGAAAATAAGAGTTGTCATTTGGGCTGAAGATGGGAAAGCACATAGCACCACACAGTCAAAATAGGGGTGCTAAGGTCTGCTAAGCATTCAATTTAGCACTTTGCCATGGTCAAGGGTTCATGTCTAAAATATTTGGCTTGAAATAGGGACCTTAGTTCCCAGCCATAAAGAACTTCAGGATTTTCAATGTACGTAGGACATTTCTACAACACGTGCTTCATCAGTTCAACACTTTGAACACTCACAACTTTCAGATCCAATGTGCTCATACCAAATACTAGCTATTTTTTGAACTTGAGATTTTTCAGAGGCTATAAACCTGCATTGTGCCCATGATAATAGCTTGACAGTGAAAAATACTTGGGACTTTCGACTGAATTATCTAGAAAAATTCTATTGAGCAGTTGTTATAAAAACTAGTCTCTACTATTCTGTTTCCTAGAGTTTTGTGAACTTCCTTCAGTCTGGTTAATACCATTTTTAAATTAAATGTTGTGGATATTAGTTTAAATTCTTATTTTATTTCAAATATGTGACACTAGATTCAGCTTTGGTCCATTCTCAGTTATGTCTTAGCAACTCAGGTCATTAGATGCACTCACTCATTAGTTTTTGAGTGCCTATTTACCTTAGACACTGTACTTTACTGGTGCTTTGAGAGGGTATATGGTTTTCACCCTGGTGATATTCACATTATGACAGGAGAGAGGCAAGCAAATAATTAAGAATAATTATGATCCATGTTACAAAAGGTGAGGTAAAGGGGAATATCAGAAAACAACAGGGGGACCTAATCAAATCCAGGAGTGGGTGGTGGTTATGAAAAGTTTCCCTGAGCAAGAAACACTTTCTTTGATACCTGAAAAATATAAGTTAGCTAGCAATAGGGAGTAGAGGGTATGGGCCAAAGGTAAGAGCCCCAAGATAGGCCACTTTGGCATAAATATTATTTTGAGATTAAAGCACCTAAAACCCACCAGATTCAGGAAAAGCTCTTTAACTCCCCCTCAAGTGCCTAAATTTACATTGGAAAGGAGAGCCTGTACCAGGAAGAGAGTTCCTAACAAAGATTCCTCTTTACCTAAGAAATTTATCTGTGTAACAAAGTAACCTTTGTTTTCCAAATAATTCCTCCTTCCTGCTAAAGGTCTTCCTCCCCTTCACATCCTCAGACTCCATCCTAATTCCTTAACTCAGAATGTCATGTAAGCTTCAAGTCACCTGTCTTTGGAATTTCATGTCTGTGTGGATTCCCATACACATGAAACTACATTTGATTTCTCCTATTAATCTGTCTCATATGAATTTATTTCTTAATCCAGCTAAAAGAACCTTGGACCAAAGAAAATTCCTTCCTTTCCAAAGAGGAAAACACATGTGCAAAGATTCAGAGGCAGGAAGGAACTCTCAGGAACTACAGTAGGGATGCATACAGTTGGCGGGTCAAAGGAGAACCAGTGGGAAAATGGCAAGGAAGACAGATGAAGTAGCAGATGGGGTCAGATCATGCAGGACATTAAAAGATACACGGAAGATTTAAAATTTTATCCTAAAAGCAATGAAAGCCTTCAAAAAGGGTTCCCGGCAGCATCACAATAGGATTCAATTTATATTTTGAAATCAGCCAGGCTGCCATATGGAAAATGGATTGGAGAGACTGAGAGTGGATAATAGGAGACCAGTGAGGAAGCTAATGCACTAATCCAGATGGAAAAACGGTGGCTGCTTAAGACTAAGATAATGGCAGTAAGAAGAAAGTAGGCAGATTCTGAAACTATTTTAGGTTGTTTTGGTGATGGACGTGGGGAAATAGAGTGAAGTTAATATCAAGGATAACTTTGGCGCAAGCAACTGGGTGGATGGTAATGTTATTCACTGAACTAAGTAATTCTGTGGGAAGCGCAAACTTTTCTTGGGTGGTGATGAGGAGTGGGGGTAAATGGGGTGAGGAGTTCTATTTTGAACACATTAAGTTTGTAATGCCTCTGAAACAGTCAAATGACTATGTTAAGTAGGTTGTCTATATGCATCAAGAATAGGAAAGGTCTGACTAAATAAAGAAATATGGAGTGGTCGTTTATATAAATTGTAATAGAAGTCACGGGACTAGAAGATATTACCTAGAAAGAGAGGGCAAAGTGAGATTAGAAGAGGATCCAAGACCCAACCTGATGCATGTGAACATTTTTAAAAGTCGGGTAGAGGAGGAGGAAAATACAGAAAAAGAGACTGAGAAGAAGCCATAGAGTTTAGAAGGAAAGCAGAAAAGTATGGCATCACACCAATCAAGGGAAGATAGAACTCTGTATAGTGAGTTGAATGGTAGCCCCCTCCCCCAAAATATGTCCACATCCTAATCCCTAGAACCCAGGAAGTTACTTTATTTGGAATAAGGGTCTTTGCAGATGTGACTAAATTAAGAACACTGAGATAAGTAGATCATCTTGGATGATACCAGTAGGCCCTAAATCCAATGATGAGTGTCCTTATAAGGAAAAGAAGAGAAGAGAAGGAGGCAATGTGACCACGGAGGCAGAGACTAGAGTGATGTGCCACAAGTCAAGGAATGTCAGTAGCCGCTAGAAGCTGAAGAGGCAAAGAACAGACTCCCTCTCTCCTAAAGCCTCCAGAGGGAGTGCAGTTTGGATGACATCTTGAGTTTTTACTTCTGGCCTTCAGGACTGCAAGAGAATAAATTTATGTTGGTTTAAGCTACCTGTTTGTGGTAATCTGTTATAGCTGTCATAGAAAACTAATAAATCCAGTAAGGTGAGTGTGTTGAAGTCTGCTAAAAGGTCAAGAGAAAGGCTGAGGAGTATCCACAGAACTCAGGACCATGGAGGTCTCTGATGACCTGACAGCAGTTTCCATGAACAGAAATGAGGAGGAAAGTCAAATGGAGGGGATGTGAGTTGCACATGACAAGAAGTATAAGATAACTCCTTCAAGGAGTCTAGCTGCCAAGGAAAGGGACAGGAATGGACAGAAACTAGAGACGTGAGAGGTCCCTGGAAACTTTTTAATGACTGGAGAGTCTAGAGCTTGTTTAAATGTTCATAGAAATGGTCTAATGAAGAAGAGGCTACAAAAGAGGAGGAAGAAGAAATGACTGATAGTGTAGGCCATGGGAAGGCAAGAAGGGATACTTTGAATAGCTAATACATTCCCTAATTCAAAATCTAAATGCCAGGGATTCTTAATTAGTAACAGATAGCTGCATGATGAACATATAGTCAGAACCGAGGAAAAAAGAGCAACAGGAGAGAGATTTTATCCATCACAAAGCCACATGAAACATCCTTACTACGTGGCAGGATATTTTACTTCCCTTGGTGGCAGGGATGCTTATGTACTTGTTGCGGAGGAAAAAAGTTTTCTCTACTTTTCAAGATTCTTATAGCTGGTCTAAGAATCAAATTGACACGAGACAGATTTGTAGGAGAAAATTGAAAGTTTAACACGTATACCTCTTGTAGACATGGGAAAGACCCAGGAAAATTCAGTAACTCACTGAAATGGCTAAAGCCATCACCTTAAATACCACCCTCCAGCTAAAGACAAAAGAAATATTGAGAGTGGAAAGTCAGTTATGGAAGGTTACAAGAAAAGCTCAGTAAACACAGGTAAGGTTGTTACACAGATTGAAGTCTGCCTTAAGATTTAAGCCCATGCCTTCAGTCGTTCCCTTTCTCCTGGTACTGAGGGAGACATTCTTACAAATGGAGATTTCCCTTATACAAGTAAATGTCTCTACTTAGTTTTTAGAGCTTCTTCTGGGTCTGCAGTTTCTTAAACAATAAAACAGTTTGAAACAATCAATATTCCATAGAGGCATATCTTGGGGTGGGAAAATTTGCTCCCCTAAATGCCCCTAAATACAAGTCTCCCTACCTGGACAGCTGCTGGATAAACTACCAAACGCCTTCTAAATTTTTTGCAGGTGGTGTGTGTGTGTTGTGCGTGTGTTTTATCTTAAATCTACATAAGCAATAAGAGAAATATTTCATAAAGCATTTTAAATTCATGTAGAACATATTTTTGTATACCATGTTATACTTTACTCTAAAATAATTTGTTGCCTTGTTCTACAGTCTTCTTTTTAAATGTTTGTTTATTTCAGAGAGAGGGAGTGCATGAGTGGGTGAAGGGCAGAGAAAAAGGGGGACAGAGGATCCAAGTCAGTCTCTGTGCTGACAGCAGACAGCCAGATGTGGAGCTCCAACTCACAAACTGCGAGATCATGACCTGAGCTGACCGAAGTCGAACACTTAACTGACTGAATCACCGAAGAGCCCCTTCTTTTAATAAGTAAATAAACCCATCAGGTTTTCTCCATCATTTGGTAGAAGATCAGGGTGGAAGGAAGGCAGGATGAATAGTTCAGCTTTTTGGGGGAATGAGGTGGGAAAAACATGTAGAATATGTACATGGAGATTAAAAACCAGGTTCCAAGTCAACCTCTAGAATGATCTTGTCCCCTCTATTTCCATTTCATTTGTTCTTGGAGAAGCTACATGGACTTTAACAAAAAATAAATAAGTAATCACCTTGCTAAGCTTTCCTATATTGACTTCAATACACAAATGCTCCATTAGTTATTTTTCCTTTGATGCAAGAAAAGGGCTTGCAAATAGAATGTCAATGTGCTTGTTAAGCACAGAGAAGTGAACTTACCTGCAATTAGAAGCTGATGAGCTGCTTTCAAAAGCTTATTAGCATACTCAAATAGGATTAAGAATGCAGTTAGCAAGTGTCCAGAAGGCATATTCTTAATCAGTAGTTCACAATCTCTAGAGTACATTAGAATCACTGGGAAGCTTTTCCACATCATACCTTTTAGATATTATAATCTGTTAGGCTCAAACCAACACCCGACATTTGTATTTTTGTTTGTCAACTCTCATAGGTGATTCCGAGTATAGAAGGACTAAAGACTAAGGACAATTCCTCCAATAAAGTGGCAAATTCTATGTGGAATAATCCAAATCCTAATTACCCTAATTCCTACATCAGCAGTTCCCAAACTGGTGAATGCTGTTTGCAAAAAACAAACAAACAAACAAACCAAAAATACAGCCAAGTAAATTCATTGCTCTGAGGAATCCTATTTAACTTTACTACCAAACATTTCCTTGATTAAATAATTGCCTTTATTATTAATTTATTACAATTTTAATCTAACACCTGTTAACAACCCACAAATTTTTTGAAACAATACCTCAAGGATGCCTGTGATATTATCCAATTGGAAATGTCTAGAACAGACATAAAATGCACTCCATAAAGCATTTAAAGTCACTTCTAAGGTAGAATCAACAGACTTGCCTACAGTCAGTGGTAAGTTCTCTGAACCCCAGAGGTCTGCCTTCAAGTTCCACTTCCCCAGGTAAAGGCCATCAACTGTCCTCCCAGGATAACATCAAATGGTGGTCATTATAGGGACCCTGAATTCTCCATATCCAGCCAGCTCCGGATAGATATACGCTATTATAAAGGCCTCTAAATGTCTTAGACTAATCTGATGATGCTTTAACTTGTCTTTTAAATGCAGAGTAATATCAAAATACCAGTATGGAAACCTGAATACAATCTGTGCATAGTATCAGAAATGCCACTGTAGAAACCTGAATATAATCTCTGCCTAAAATCTCCCCTATTTCCACCCCCATTTTACATATGATTATACATATACTCACGTAAGCATTATTCATTTGTTTGGGGAACAGTCTATTTATACCCTTAGACATTTTTGAGGGCAAGAATCAAGTCTTTACAGCTTCTAGCATGCCTCTGTGTGCCCATCAGGTCCTCAATAAATAATTTGACTGTCATTTTCAGAATGCTGTATTCTAAATCTCATTTCCTAGGAAGGAGACCCATGTGCTTAGGGGCTATGATCTGTGGTTGAGCATTCTTCATTGAGTATTAACAGATATTCCCCACAGCCAGTGACAACATAACTCAAGAATCTGTTTTTGACAGGTTAAATTACTCTTGAGGGGGAAAAAAATCCCTACTTCTATTCTAGGAAATATTTTTATATGCTCTTGTTTACTATTTTAGCATTTAATAACAGCAGGTGGTTATAATAGTCTTCTCAAGAGCTGTAGGCTAGGCATAAAAGCTTGCCATCATGCAATTATCTAAATTGGAAGAAATTCATACCATGGATTCTCAACAAATATCACCAAAAGGGACCACATGCTCATTTTATCTGATATATTTTTGGAAAAAAAAATTGTCTGCCACAACAAAGTGGGAAGAAAGGAGACAACCACTCTAAATACATACATAATGAGGTTGAGAAAACTGTATTCACTAGAAGTCTTTTCAGGAAAGGTACCATTTTGGGTAGAGAAACTCCTTGAAAATTAATTTGCGGTAGAAGGACAGTTCTTGAAGCCTGCTTCAGATTCATGTTTCCCTCTCTCTCTGCCCCTCCCTGGCTCTCTCTCTCCCCCTCTCTCTCTCAAAAATAAATAAACATTAAAAAAAAGCTTAGGAGCTGATGGAGTTTTTGGTGTGGAAACCACTGAAGAGACAGAATTTGACATCTATATTGTAAAGGCAGAGTAGAAATTAGTCGTGAATTGGGAAAGTACTTGAACGAGTTTTCCCAGGCGTCTAAGGGAATAAAAGGGCACCACAGGACAATCAAGTTACAAGGAGGAAACAAGTAATCCATCCAAATACAAGGGGAAAAGACAAGAATAAAATAACAGCTGTTCTAAGTACTTCACTAATGTTCTCTCTTTAATGTTCACAACAATCCTATGAGATAGGTGCTGATATTATCCCTGCTTTTCAGATAAATTCCCCACCATTCAGAAATTAAACACCTTGCCTAAGGGATAATGTAGTCAGGGCCAGAATCCGGGCTTAAGTTCAGGTCTTCCTATTCCCAAGGTTCACGCTCTTAGCTACTTCCTTAATACTCTTGCACTTCCCACTTTAGCTCCAGAATGCTTATGATATCAAACTCTGATTTTCCTCAAATATTGCTAATGGGAGTAGGGAAACCAGGCTGAAGAAAAATGCTATTTAACAAAAGGACTAGGTCTTTGGAAGGAAAATATGAACAAAGTAATGCTGGTATAATAAATTATGTTCTCTACCATAAACATACAAAGCTCCACTTAATCTGAAGCTTGCCAGCCCTTTTAGGATGAGAAAGCAGACTCCCAAACATGTATATAATTCCTCATGCACAATTCCAAAATCCAAAAAGTTCTAGAAGCTAAAAATTTTCCATATGCTTTATGTCAAAACTCAGATGACATTAAGACTTGAACTGATGTGAAGCTATACATAGCCTACATTTATCCCACTTAGTGTGAATACTCCTGTTTTGCTCAGAAATACTAATGTGTGTGACTAAGGGTGCTGCAATAGATCACGGGGGCATTACGTAACACACAGAGAAAGCATCTCTCTAAAATTTGAAAAATTCTGAATTCTGAAACTCATCTAGCCAAAAGTTTTTGATCCTCTATGGATTTGTATTCCAAAGTATCTTAAAAACAATTTCCAAGAATGATTAGATCAGAGGTGCTTAGTCTTCAGGATCTCATAGGCCAGTAAATTTTAAAAAATATTTTGAAGATGACATAGAATTGCAATTTTTTTAAACTAAGGATGGTAAAAATATCCTTAGCATCATTTTACAAAAGGATATTTTCAACACCAAAGAACACAGGAAGGCCTTAATTCAATGCAAAAGACAATTCTTTAAATTGAATAAATTTAGGGGCGCCTGGGTGGCTCAGTCGGTTAAGCGGCCGACTTCAGCTCAGGTCATGATCTCACAGTCCACGAGTTCGAGCCCCGCATCGGGCTCTGTGCTGACCGCTCGGAGCCTGGAGCCCGTTTCAGATTCTGTGTCTCCCTCTCTCTCTGCCCCTCCCCTGTTCATGCTCTCTCTCTGTCTCAAAAATAAATAAACATTAAAAAAAAAAATTAAAAAAAAAATTGAATAAATTTAACTTTATGACAAACACTATGTGGTCCTAATTTTTCTTATTTCACCACAGTCGGATGGAAATTTACTGGAGACCAACACTGTTCTGGTCAGAGGCATAGAGTTCAGCTGGCGACAAAAAAATCAGGAAATTATTAAAAATGTAGTCCCTCAGGCTCCATCGCAGGAGAAGGTCTAGGGGTGAGCCATATTTATACTGAATTTTAGAAAGCTTGTGGGTTGTCTCTGATGTCTCTGGTGTCTCTGACCAGCTTCAGAACCACTGGTCTAGTCTATAGGATCTACGTCTACCTTTCTTTTCCTCACCCCACTTCTTTTCTGAGGGAGTAAGGGGAACAAAACAGAAATGTTTCCAAATAGGGAGTCTGCCGAACCCACTGTTTGTAATACCAGTTATTCCTCCATAGTCAATGCTGGACCAGCTGGTCAACTTGCAAACTGAGGCTGTTAGCAGTGGAACAACAGAAATTAGGTAGTAGACAAGTGAGAAAAGCCTGCTGAAGCAAAACTCTGTGAAAAGGTGTGGCTTCCAGAGTTTCTTTCTCTTCAACTCAAAGATTCAGTGATGCCTAAATTCAGCACAGGTACATTTGTCTTTGCTGAAAAAAAATTATTTAAAAAATATATGTGTGTATGAATATGTATTTATACATGTATGTGTATATGTGTATGTGTGTGTGTGTGTGTGTGTGTGTGTGTGTATCTACCTATTCCTTCATAGCTGTCTTCTCTGTCCAGCTGTCGCTCCAGGTCTATGATTTTGACTTTCATTTTTCCTTAGGGGGATTACAAAAATTAGTAATATTACATCAAACAACATAATGACAAATAACGAAAACAACTGAAAATCCACAGCATGCTTGATGTTTTGTGCAGCAGGCTATATTCTCCAACATTCCAATAAGATAACAACTCATTCCAATAATTTCTTTTTTGGGGAAAAAATTTCTCTTATTCTCTTGTTACTATCTTTAAAAAATAGTAGTATAGTAATAGTATAGTAATTGTAAGAATAAACATAGCTAACATCTTTAAAAACACACAAAACTTTCAATAAGCAATCAAAGTTTTGTCCCAGTTAAAAAAAAATTAACAAGTAAGGCTAAATAAATGATGAGGGACACAAAAATGACACATAAATAATTCCTATTCTCATGGGGTTAATCACTAAATCCTATTTGACCAGAATCCCTTATTCTCTAAGCTTTGCAAATGAAACATCTCTCATTTGATATTTGTCTAGGGCTTCAATCATGAAACAAGAATTATTTTATGTCCCTGTGTATGGCCGATTACCTGAATTCAACACTATGCTGGCAGCAAGAGGGGTGAATCTTTCAGGATTTGCTCCATAACCTATGTACTTCTTATACTCCCAAACCAAATTCAGCTTTCTTCTAGAGCTAGAATTCTAGTATTTAGTTAGCATACAGCAGTGGTTCCCAAAATTTAGTCCCAGGCCCAACAGCGTCATTAATACTTGGGAACTTGCTAGAAATGCAAATTCTCAGGCCCCACCTCAGACCTGCTGAATCAGAAACCCTGGATGGGACCCAGTGATCTGTGTTGAAATAAGCCCTCCAGGTAATTCTGAAGCAGGCTCAAGTTGTGAGAACCACTGCCAGTACAGCAAAAAAAAAAAAAAAAAAAAAAAAAATGTGATTCCTCTGTTGGTCCAAAGCCAGGGGTACTATATATTCTATCTTGATATGAAATGAAGACATCCAATTAAAAGACATAATCTCCTCGAAACTCCTACCCTCAACCCAATGTATTTTATTTTTGGGAGCTAAATAAAAAAGCACACTGCAATCTGAGATTTAGTTGAAAATGTATACTTAATAAGCATCAGTTACCATCCAGCTTGATTTCACACAAAGCCACTTTTACATCTTCTTATATCTAAAGTTCCAAAAAAGAATTTTCATAATGTAAGCCTCAGACACTTCAAGAATTATGTAATAAAACATCATCTAGGTCTGAATATATCAAGCTTACTAGAGAAGAGAAGTGGAATTATTTGCTACATCTTAGAACTGTATTCAACAGGGAATTAAAGTTTAGGATTTTTCATCTTTATACTTCCAAGTTAACACAATTAAACCAGAACTCCCCATTCATTAAAAGATTCTAGCGAGGCAAAGTTTCACTGCATTACTTATTGCTTTCAGTGAGCATAAAGCAGAGCCCTGGGAGGCACATTTTGTATATCTGCAAGGCTGCAGAACTAAACAGTCACATCTGCTCGATACTAAAACAAATGTCCCTGTAAACCCTCAGATGGTGAGTGTAATATTTCAGTATTAGCTGTGGTAATAAAAAGACACCAAGAACACCACTATCAAACAAAAGCAATTACATACTGTTCTGTTCTTGTTTATACTAAAATCACTATGTTAAAACTTCACTTCCCCTAATATTGCATTTTAAAGAAGGGGGCAAGACCAGTCTGTAGTTCACAAAGCATCTACTTTCAAAAAGCAGATAATTTCCATGGAACTGTTTCAGAGCACAAATGAAGAAAGCCTTCTAATGATTAGTTTACAGGTAGCTCAACATATTAAACAGAACAAAAATAGCACAAAAGAAAAACCACAGATCAATTTCCATGCTATAACCATACACTTTTAAATAAAACATGAGTAAATAAAATCAAGCAAGTAATTAAAAAACAAAACAAAGCAAAACCAAACCCTGATCAAATAGGGTTCAGTCCAGAAATGCAAGGATAGTCTAAAATTAAGAAATATAAAAATGTATTTTTTCATATTAACAAGCAAAGGAAAAAAACTACATGAGCATCCCTATAGTTGTCAGAAATACACACACACACACACACACACACACACACACACACAATGATTCTACCGTAAAAAATGTTTCTATGCAATGCATAAAAACATTTGGGTAGCAAAATTACAGACCATTTTTCTTCATATTTTGTTTCCTAATTATTATAAAAAAGAGTGCGGCTTCTTTTATATTAGGGAGGAATGTTTTTGTTTATAAATATTTAAATCTCTTTCTTATTTTTCCTCATGTATGTGTGTCACACGTAGACTATGGGGCTTGAATTCCTGCCCCGTGAGGTTTAGCAGCCCACTTCCGGGATGTGCACTGGACAAAGCTGCCCCTACCTTCATTATTTTTGAAGGTTCTCTAGGAGCAACACAGAAAAAACATAATTAGGTAAGCTAAAAAATAAGAAAAGTATGATTACAATTGAAAATCATATGTATGCATTAAAAAACACTACAAGTGAACATGAAAAAGAAAGCAGCTACTTAAGCCATGGGGTGACCACCTGGAAACGTTGATTTCAGTTGTTTTATTGTGCTCCACATATTTTTTAAATATACAAAATTGAGTAAAAGGAGAAAAAACAACCCTGCCAAACCGTTCTTGGGGCCACTCTTCCAATCTTTGCTACTATTGCTATGTATTCACCTGATATCCTCAGACTCTTCTTTCTCATAACTCCATTTCATTCACTCATTCTACTCAATTTTTTTAATGTTTATTTTTGAGAGACAGAGCGTGAGTGGGGAAGGGCAGAGAGAAGGAGACACAGAATCCGAAGCAAGCTCCAGGGTCTGAGCTGTCAGCACAGGGCCTGATGCAGGGCTTGAACCCATGAACCATGAGATCATGACCTGAGCTGAAGTTGGATGCTTAACTGACTGAGCCACCCAAGTGTCCCTCTACTCATTTTTTTGAAAAGGTAACACAAACACGATTCAAAAAAATGTTTTTTTGTTTTTTTATTTAAAAAAAAATTTTTTTTTTAACGTTTATTTATTTTTGAGACAGAGAGAGACAGAGCATGAATGGGGGAGGGTCAGAGAGAGAGGGAGGCACAGAATCTGAAACAGGCTCCAGGCTCTGAGCTGTCAGCACAGAGCCCAACACAGGGCTCGAACTCACAGACCGTGAGATCATGACCTGAGCCGAAGTCGGACGCTTAACCGACTGAGCCACCCAGGCGCCCCTCAAAAAAATGTTTTAAATATACATAAAGGCATATGCCAAAATCCCATTTCCATTTGTATTTCTTCCATTGGTATCTTATATATCGTTTCAGATTTCTTTTTGCAATTATAAGCAAATATGAATGCATATTCTTACTCTACCTTTCTTTCTCTCTCAGCACAAAAAACAGCATTCTAAATACATGGTTGCATACTGTGCCCCTTTTTTAAAAATCACAATATATCTTAGAGCTCTTTTCCATCAGTACATAGTCTTCCCCATACTTTTCTACGACTGTATAATATTCCAGGGTTTGCATGTACCAGAGTTACTTAACTAGTTCCTTACTGACAAACACTAGAGTCATTTCTATTATGCTATTACAAACAATAATGCCAAGCATTACCACACACACACACACACACACACCAAATTCATTTCTGAATGTACCTTTGAGGAAGTTTATGAAATGGTTCAAGATATTAGATGATTACAAAGTCACACATTTACCAGACTGAGAAGTTAGCCCCTTTTCTAGTTCTCATTATATATAGCATTATGTAGCAAAAGATGTAACAATTCTGTGAATCAAGCAATTGTACTCTTAGGGATTCATCTCATAAAAATAAAATGACTAAAACACGTATTTCTATAAAAAAATGATGAATGTGCACAAAAAGTATAAAATATACCCATCAAAATGTGAACCATTGCCTTAGTATGGTGGATGTTCTTAAAATTTCTTTTAACGTTTATTTATTTTTGAGACAGAGAGAGACAGAGCATGAACGGGCGAGGGTCAGAGAGAGAGGGAGACACAGAATCCGAAACAGGCTCCAAGCTCTGAGCTGTCAGCACAGAGCCAAGATCATGTCCTGAGCCAAAGTCAGACGCTTAACTGACTGAGCCACCCAGGTGCCCCAGTATGGTGGATCTTAGTATGAGTGCTCTATAGCTTCCCCCTTCTCCATTTTTGCCCATCAATGCTTTCTAATTTTTCAGAATTAATGTACTATTTCTGTAATATAAAATTAAAAACTAAAAAAATGTTAATTCAAATTAAGCTGGATACTTTCCGTTAGTCTGTCTTATATTTGTACAGTGCTTCAGAGTTTCTAAAGTACGCTTATGTGCATCATTTAATTCTTACACTAACCCTATGTATTTTCATTCTATCAAAACAGAAAAGGAGGCAACAGATGGTTAGGCAGTTGTGCTCAAGGTCATTCAAATAGAAACCTGGCAGAGACAAATTTCAAACCCAGATCTTCTGACTGCAAATTCAGTACACTATCAGAAACATTATTGCTACTTCCTTAATTTTAACAATAACTTGGAGTTAATTACATAATCAGAATTTGACAGATGAATTAAAATTACACAGTATAAGGCCTCAGCCCCTAAAGCTCATATAATCAGATCTTATTGAAGGGAGAACATTAGCATACAACTCCCAAAACTCCAGAGTTAGTATGCATATAAATAAATTACCTAACTGGCAAAATATACATCTAATATGGCCCAAAATGAATGCCTGATAAAAGTAACATCCTCTCACATTGGAAGATTCTTACTTTCAAGACACCCTTTGTCTTTGCCCTGCTCTAATCTGGTCTCCAAATACCTCATGGAAACATGAGGTATAAAACATGTGAATATAAAACATTTTTTTTAAGTTTGGGACTTACTGACCAAGATGACAATAAGTTGACTAAGATGTATTCTTTCTCCTCAATATCTCTCCTTCTTTCCTATAAAATTATACAGGTTGTTTTGCAATGCACATGGAGACGATTGATAAATCTTGGTTTGTTAAAGTACATTTTAATTCATCATTCCTCAAAATATGTCTCATATAATTCTGTTCCAAAAGATGATTAGATATGCTGCAGAGTGGGTGGAAAGGAAAGGCCATGGTTAAATACAATATACCCCTTTTGGAGATCCATAATTTAAGAGGACATTAATTAATAAAGGCTCTAGAGAAGTCCTGCATCACAGAAACCTTTGTTTAATCCAGTTTAACAAAAAATTCTTCTACTATGGCATAACTATTCACATCTTGTGTTTAGAGAAACCGCTTGAATATAGTTATTAACTGTACACCCACAACAGATATGACAAACATGGATAGCTCTTAAATCTTTTCTACCACAAAAATATTAATTCTTTAAAAAGTTTCTATGTTCAGTCTAGTGAACTCCTTCCTCTTCACCCACCAAAGCCTTGCTCAAATATTATCTCATTTGAGAAATCTTCCCCAGTGCTCTCTATATTACTAACTACTCCTTTCTGCTGGTTTAGACAGCTTTTATTTATATCTCTATTATCTCACTTAACATGTGATAAATCAGTTCACCCATCTGTCTTCTTGATAGATGGTGAGCTTCTTGAGAATCAGTTTGTTTATATTTTCAGCACTTTGAACAGTATGGGGCACATATGAACTTCATGATGGAAGTAAATAAAGTCACTATGGTATAACAGTTTCCCAGAATTCAATTCTTATATTTCTAAGCTGTTAGTGATACCCTGCCAACATCCTGAGAATATTATGCTCTCTCCCTAAAACTTGCATCCATTACTGAGCAACAGTAGTCATAGTAAACTCAGTTGTGACATGTCTTCTAGCCAAGCCCATTCAGTTTTTTCCTTAGGTGATCTTTGTTTGTTTGTATCTCTAGGCCTTTGCACCTGCTGGTCCCTGCTGGTCATACAGTTTTATTCATCTGGAAAACATTCCTACTCACACTTTAAGAATCAGTTTAAACAATACCTTCTTTGGGAAGCCTTCATATCCTCCCATCCTTTCAGGAAAAGTGGGGAATTCTCAAGTCAAATATTTGTGCACCTATTACTATGTAAGATAAAATGTGGACCCCATGTTCAAGAAGTTGACAGCCTAGTAAGGAAGACAGCCATATGAACAAATAACCACACTATAATAATATTAAATGCAATACCAAAAGGAAGATTTATGAAATATTCGACATGTGTTTACTTTGTTAGGTTCTTTATTAGACATTATCAATGATCACGTTAGATAGGTATTTGAATTAGACAGATGTCTACAAAGCTCTAAGGACTGCTATATTCTCAACTGTCTTCTGAAGAAACTGTCTCCAAGGGGTTCTTTTTATATTTGCTGAGGTCTGTGCAACAGATAATACATGAAACCACCCTACTTCTTGGGCCACAAGCAACTGGACTAGCACTCAGAGCCCTAACTAAGGACAATCTACAGGTTGAACCTGAGAGAGAGATCACCTAGGACATGGCTTGGCTCAAAATTCTGCCCAGGGGTGCCTGAGTGGCTCAGTCGGTTAAGCGTCCGACTTTGGCTCAGGTCATGATCTCACGGTTTGTGAGTTCGAGCCCTGAGTCAGGCTCTGTGCTGACAGCTCAGAGCCTGGAGCCTGCTTCAGATTCTGTGTCTCCCTCTTTCTCTGCCCCTCCTATGCTCATGCTCTATCTCTCTCTGTCTCAAAAATAAATAAACATTAAAAAAATTAAAAAAAAATTCTACCCAATAGGGGTCCTCTATTTTAAGTGACAAACCAATACAATCAGTTTCTCTCTTGGAAAATACAAATGTTGGGTGAGCAAAGTAAAAGAAGGAAGGTCTCCAGAGCTCAAATCCTATTCTAAATACTGCTCAGTTATTATTTTTTAAAGCTTCGAAAGCAGTAGGGCCAAGGGACAATATGGCTGCTGAGATGACTTCCCATTTAAATTTACAGTAAACCCTCATATCATCAAAGGTAACATGTGGGGGCACCTGGGTGGCTCAGCTGGTTAAGCGTTCAACTCTTGACCAGCTCAGGTAAAGATCTCACAGTTCATGAGTTCAAGCCCCACATCAGGCCTTCTGCTGACAACGCGGAGCCTGCTTAGGATTCTATGTATGTGCTTCTTCCTTTTAACTGACAAGGGCCTAACACATCATATCACCACTTCTGAAATTAGGAAACAGGCTTAAGAGTTCTACAACTTGACCAAAGTCACTCAGTTGGTAGTTGGCAGAGCCAGAAATCAAAGACCAAATCAGCCTGAACCTTCTAGAAAATCCTGCCAGTTACACGGGTAAATGGCCTCAAAATCAACTAATGACAAGTACAAGTTGACACAGGATAATGGAGGGAGACTTAAGGTTTTTTTTTTTTTAATGTTTATTTATTTTTGAGAGAGAGACAGAGACAGACTGTGAGTGGCAGAGAGGCGGAAAGAGAGGGAGACACAGAATCTGAAGCAGGCTCCAGGCTCTGAGCTGTCAGCACAGAGCCCAATGCGGGGCTCAAACTCACGAACTGTGAGATTATGACCTGAGCTGAAACTGGATGCTTAACTGACTGAGCCACCCAGGTGCCCCTACAGAGAGAGACCTAAAAGGAAGAGTTTATGCACAGAGTAGAACAGAAATGTTCTGTAAGTCAATATGCTGGGGGATGTGAGGTGGTCAAGTTAATTTGTCATTCCAACCTGGACCTCTTCCCTGAGCTGTTAGGTGTCTATCTCTTTTACTCAAATATAATATCAGTAAGGGCAAGAGCTTAATCTCTTTGTTCACCAAAGTATAAAAAAAGCCTAGCTTATAGTAAGTGCTTAATAAATATTTGTTGAATAAATGAATAAGTGAACAAATTATCAGAGAAAAGGAACATTCTACAGTGGACTGCAAGAAGGGTTATCAAGAAACAGACTCCATGGGAATGCAAGCTGGTACAGCCACTCTGGAAAACAGTATGGAGGTTCCTCAAAAGACTAAAAATAGAACTACCCTACGACCCAGCAATTGCACTACTAGGTATTTATCCATAGGATACAGGTGTGCTGTTTCAAAGAGACACATGCACTGCCATGTTTATAGCAGCACTATCAACAATAGCCAAAGTATGGAAAGAGCCCAAATGTCCATTGATGGATGAATGGATAAAGATGTGGTATATATATACAATGGAGTATTACTCGGCAATCAAAAAGAAGGAAATCTTGCCATTTGCAACTATGTGGATGGAACTGGAGGGTATTATGCTAAGTGAAATTAGAGAAAGACAAAAATCATATGACTTCACTCATATGAGGACTTTAAGAGAGAAAACAGAGGAACATAAGGGAAGGGAAACAAAAATAATAGAAAAACAGGGAGGGGGGGCAAAACAGAAGAGACTCATAAATACGGAGAACAAATTGAGGGTTACTGGAGGGGTTGTGGGGGGGGATGGGCTAAATGGGTAAAGGGCATTAAGGAATCTACTCCTGAAATCATTGTTGCACTATATGCTAACTAATTTGGATGTAAATTTTAAAAAATAAAAAGTTAAATAAACAAAAAAAAAAAGAAACAGACTCCAGAGGTCATTTACAAGTGGAGTTGATCCTCATTTTTTATGGATCCTGTATTTTTGAATTATCTCACTTGCTAAAATTTCTTTGTAACCACGAAATCAATACTCACAGTGCTTTCCTGGCCATCCACAGACATGCACAAAGTGCAAAAGTTTTGAGTCAGCCCTCAAACACACTAAGGTGGAACTAGGGAGTGCTCTGCATTTGTATTTCCATGTGTCGCAGAGATGACTAAAGGACACAGATGGTAGGGGGCAGTGCAGTGTACTGCAAGAGGTTCTGGCTCCGAGTCCAACCAGACAGGGTTTGAATTCTAACTCTGGCACCTGTTAGAGGGTGGCCTCAGGCAAGTCACTTAATACTTCTGAACCTCATTTCCTCTCTTGTAAAATACAGAAAATATAATTTAACTGTATTTAGGATCTAAGATTATAATCCATGTAAGATGTATATGTACATATTTTCCCTAGGAGCAGTGGTTCAGTATTTGCCAATTTAGCGTTCTAGGTGGCTTTATACACCAACATTACTGCAAATAGTGAAAATCAAAGGTATTTATTTATAATAAAGTAACCGAAAGATACAGCAAACAATTATTTGGATGGAGTGCAGGCCAGTGTCAGGCTTCAAGAGATTTTGCAATAGAACCTCACTAGGCATATGAGGTGTGGAAGAGGCTTTCAAGGAGCGGGAACAGCACCTACAGACAGAGACCCAAGTGTGTAAGATAAACAGGTTGGTTTAGGAAAGGCACATCAGAAAGTCTAGAGCAGGCAATGAGGCCAGAACACCGGATCACAGTGCTCCTCTGTGTCCTACATATACCCTGCACTGCAGAACCTCTCCCTCTGCATTTAATTCTTGGTTTACAGGTGTCTCTTCCATTAAACTGTAAGCTCTTTAAAGACAAAATCTCTAGGAAGAAAGCATAGTCATAAGCCTTTAAAGTTGCAAACGAGTATTTACTAAGCACAAATACACCTGAAAAGATTGCAAAATATAACTTCGGTTTTCAGTCGCAGCCTATACCAATGCATAATAGTAACCAACCCATCGATCTGCAGTTTTTCCAGGACTTTTCTTTGATGAATGCTGCTAATAATTCTGTAATTAATACTTTTTATTGTTCTCAATACCTGGGCATTTGTTAGAAAAGCTTTAAAATCTTCCCCCTTTCATGTGATTTATTAACAGGGCTCAAACATATGGTCTATTAGACAACACAATGCTGCCTCCTCAGAGTGAAGATTCCCTTTAAATCACTCTGTATACAAGGTACAGTCTTACCACAGTAAAATACAAGGATATATATATATATATATATATATATATATATATATATAGTTTTCCTTATTTGTAATATATATATGTGATATATATACATATATATGCAATTTTTCAAAAACTTGCAAAAAACAATTTACATATTAAACTAACTGCTTACATTTCACCTCTGTGAGCTAAGAAAAACAATTCCAATTTATGTGAAGACTCTCTCTCATACACACATAGCCTAAAGGGCCCATCACGCTTATTCCAATACTTCAATCTCCTCAAAACAAAACTCTTACTGTCCAATATGTAAATTGATATTTTCAAAACTCTAAAGTGACAAGTTACTTTTTCCCCATAAATTTCTTGGCATAATTTTATTTAGGCACAACACAGTTTGCGCTATTATCTAGAAACATATGGCTAGAACCAATATCATTAAAACACAAACTGATATACTATGAATGTAAATACAAATCCTCTGTGGGGAATAGAGAATATTGTTTTTAAACAGATTCAATGCCATATCATCCATAGTCTGGTTGTGATCAATCCCATTGAGCCACACAGCTAAAACATGTTGTATATTTTATGATAAATGAGGATGGACAGGCTCTTATACTGCAAACTCTCTGCCCCTCCAGTTAAGCCAAAGTATAATGCAAACTGCCTACTTAAAATAATAAGACATTTTCAATTTCTTGTGGCCAGTAAACCCTTCTCGCCTGCATTTCCAGAAACTATCATCAGGACTGTCCTGGGACAAAGATTCCAGAGAGGATATTATGATCGAATGCCATTTTAAGGAAGGCAAGAACAGTTTACCGTTAACAAAACTGATTAAAATTCCCAATCTTGCAAAGCTCCCTGTACTATGTATCCTGCGTCTCTTGCATTCACCTTCCAGCTGCTTGGAAGGAGCAAGTGGAAAATGTTAGTTTCCATGAGAGATGTAGATGAAATTCAGGTGGTGGAAGGGGTAAAGAAAGGCTCACTCGCAGAACGGAAGACAAGAGACAAGTGGCCAAGGTTCCTAACTCAAATAAGGTATTAAGAACGAAAGCTGGGGTAAAGCGGGAGGTGGAGGGAGTGGAAGAAACACAGATAACGCACCCAGGCCCGCGAATGGGGGAGGGGTGAAAATGTGCAACTCCTCCCCGTACCCGCCTGGGGAGGGGACCAGGGGATGCAGCACTGGTCACTTTCCCTCGCGGTGTTGCGCTGGGGTAGTGAGGGGACTCGCTTCAGTCCGAAGGAGGCTGAGGAGGCTCAGGGAAGTTGAGGGGCGGGGGAGGAATAGCGTGCCTGTGCGGGGAGAAAGGGACTAAGGACCCTCTAACGACCGCAAGGGGCAGAGGGTAACCCCCGCGGACGCCCCTTCCTTGCGTATGGCCGCGACGTGGGACCGGCCGTCTTACCCTCCCCACAGGAGCTCGGACGGGCGCGTGTCGCCCCTCGCAGCCCAGACGGCTGCGGAAAGGGAGGCGCAGGGCGCCCCCAGAGCCAGGAGAACGGCGCTTACCGCGGGTCCCCTCCCCGGCAGCCCGGGTGCCCGAGCCCACCTGGGCTGACCAGAAGCCCTTCCTCCAGACCGTACTCCGTCACTCCTCCGAGAGCCTCAGCCGTCGCCGCAGAGGTCGCCGTCGCCAAAAGTCTTGGCCTCCAGTACCAAAGCGTGAGCGAGCCACAGCACGGGAAAAGCGCCGCTGCCACTCGCCAGGTTATCTCTTACAGCACACTGGCTATTTACTCCGCCCCCGAACCCAAGCCATTGGTTGCTGGGCACCGCCCCATTCGCCTATTGGACTGAAGATGATGCCGCTCATTCACCTAGAAGGGCATGTGTGGTGCTTATTGGTCTAAATGTGAAGCAGTTCCCGCCCACTCTCTCAGAAGTTCCAGCTTCCGATTGGTATGAACATCTGTCTTTTTGCTCCCTTCGTTCTTTCTCTCAGGGTGGAGCGCCTCCTTTCGGGAGACACCGGCTCTGATTGGCTGAAAGGATGCTACGTTAGTCCTGGATAGGCATTGGGCCAAGGGTGCGTCCGGCCCCCACGTGGGGGAGGAGCCCAAGGCTCAGCACAGCTGGGTTTGTTTACACAGGCTCTTGTTCGCGCTTCCTTCTATTGGCTGAACCAGCGGCCCCTCCCACCGGGTTGAGCCATTCAATCTAGCAAGGAGGGGCAAGGGGCGGGCCTCAGTGGGATTTCCCCAACTGTTCATTATCAAGGGAGGAGCTTTGAGCTAGGTTGGGTTAGAAGCTGGCGCCGCGCTTCGCCGTCGGGAAGTTGGGGAGTTGGACTCTTTGAAAGGGCTGGAAGGGGCAAAGAGACTCTCTTGCATTTCTAGAAACAAACCTAACTTCTGGAGTGCTTTTAAAAAAATAAAACCGTTTTTCCCACTTAAATTAGGGCGTCCCATTTTTGCTTGCTAAGGACTTTGAATTTTATCCTTCGGGAAGCGGGGGATTTCTTTATACATCTTTGTCTCTTCCCACCTCTCATGCTAACTATATACGTAACACAAAGTAGAGGCTTAGTAAGTGATTACACAATGAGTAATAGATGATAAAAATGAAAAGGAAACTTAAGTAAGATTAAATAACAATAGTTAAATGTGTTAAACATACATTTAATATAAATAATGTAATAAAGTTAATACATAAATAAATTCATTCAAAAAATATTATTGAGCATATGCTATAATGTTCCAGGCTCTGATCTAGGCTGTGGTATATGATATGAATAGGACAATGAAAATGAACCATGGTGCTTATTCTCTAGTGGAGGAGATTGACAATAAACAAGTAACCAATAAATAATAGAATGCCATGTTGTGATTAAGTGCTACAAAGAAAAATAAAGCAAAGGTTAAAGAATGGTTGAAGAAATGGCTATTTTAGGTAGAATGGTCAGTTTAAGAGCTGTTTGAGGAAATAGCATTGCACAGGGATGTGAATAATGTGAGGAGTGGAATGGAGGCTGGTAAGCAGGGCCACTACATTGCACAACACTATCATACTGCTTCATGTATTTCCAACTTGTGTTTGTAGGTATAGATAATTTTAGGATCATCTGCTCTGGTTTAAATTTGATTTGGTTAAATAATGTAAGTGGATCCTACAAGAAATACTTACCTTCTTTAGGAAAAAAATCTGACTCCAAAATAACTTCCCCACCCTCCACTGCTTCTTTCCTTAAGGTGACCCTCAGGTGTTTGGTGAGAGTGGTACCTACATAATCTCAAAGCTTTGAAAAACAGGGTCCTCAAGTCCATATGGTGTTCTTGCATAATCAGAAATACTCTTCAAGGATGAAGATATACTACAGGATAGCAATGGGATCTGAGGAAGTGTTGGTAGACTTCTGTTGTTTCCCTCCCTACCACTGACACTGCTCATAACTTTATGACTGGGTATCACCAACGATAAAGAGAAAATCTTAAAAGTAGACAGAGAAAAAAGGTACTTTGCATACAGAGGTGGGGAGGATAAGAATTACAGCAGACTTCCTATCAGAAATTATGGAGGTCAAAAGACAATGAAGGAGGGAGGTAGCCAGGGGGGTATCTGATAATGGCATGCAGAATAAATAGGCATCCAAAGTGAGAGAGAGTAGGCAATAATCAATCATAAAGTTATAGGGGATGGTGTCAGTTGGAGAGAGGAAAACAAAAGGAGTCCACCAGTCCTTCCTGCACATTCCATTTCTGTCATGGTGATAAATCTTCATCCTTGAAGGGTATCTCTTTTACTTTTATCGTGGTAAAAAACACATAACATGAAATTTACCATTTTCACCACTTTTAAGTATACAGTTCATTACAATTCATAAGCACATTCATTGTTGTGCAGACATCACCACTATCCATCTCCAGAATGTTTTCGTCATCCGAAACTGAAATTCTGTACCCAGTAAATAATAACTCCCTATGCCCCCTCTTCTGTTCTCTGGAAATCACCATTCTACTTTGTGTGTCTGTGAATTTGACTATTATAAGTACCTCCCATAAGCAGAATCATAATATTTGTGCTTTTAGGCCTGGCTTATTTCATTAGCCATGATGTCTTTAGGTTCATCCATGTTGTAGCATATAGCAGAATTTCACTCGCTTTTAAAGCTGACTAGTATTTTGTTGCATATACATTAAATCTTTTGTTTATCTGTTAATCCATCAATGAAATTTGACTTTTGTGAATAATGCTGCTATGAACATTGGTGTACAAGTATCAGTTCTAGTCCCTGCTTTCGATTCTTTTGGGTATATAGCTAGAAGCAAAACTGTTGGATCATATTGTAGTTCTACATTTAATTTTTTGAGGAACTTCCATGTTTTCCACAGCAGCTGTACTATTTTACCAACAGTACACAAGGATTCCAATTTCTCCACATCCTCACCAACACTTGTTATTTTCTTAAGTCATATATATATATGACATAATATATATATATTAGAATATATATATATTAGAATATATCTATATTATCTATATTATTATCTATATTATTATATCTAATATATATATTAGAATATATCTATATTACATATGGATATAGATATATATGTAATATAGATATATATGTAATATCTATTCTATAATAGATTCTATAATATAATATCTATAGTATAGATATAGATATATATGTAATATCTATTCTAATGAGTGTGAAGTGGTATCTTGTTGTGGTTTTGGTTTGCATTGTCTTAATTACTGGTGATGTTGAGCATCTTTTCAGACTCTTTGAAGAAATGTCTACACAAGTCCTTTGTACATTTTTTAATACTGTAGGCAGTAGCATAATCAAACTAATTCCCCATATTTCAAAGCAGAAAAGTGATAGACAAAATAGTCTAAAACTTAAAAAATTCTAAGAATAAACATATAACCAAATTTTTAACATATGAGAATAATATAAAAGAAATAAGTACATACACACATACATACAAAATCAGTAAAAATGTTGGAAAATGTTGCTGCAAGGGCCAAGGAGGAGACTGGTGATTTTTATTAAGAGCTTGTTTTTTGTTTTTTGTAATCCAGATAGGGGCACCTGGGTGGCTTAGTCAGTTAAGCATCCAACTTCAGCTCAGGTCATGATCTCGCCATTCCTGAGTTTGAGCCCTGCATCAGGCTCTGTGCTGACAGTTCAGAGCCTGGAGCCTGCTTCAGACTCTGTGTCTCCCTCTCTCTCTGCTCTTCCCCTGCTCACACTCTATCTCTCCCTCTCTCAAAAGTAAATAAACATTAAGAAAATTTAGTAAAAAAATAATAAGCCAGATAAAACCAAATGATTCTGTAAAACATGTGCAGGCATATCTTTAAAGACATGTAATTAGAAAACCCTAAGGTGTGAATGTGGGACCCTGTTGATGGAGTTTCTATTTGTAGCATTCTCCCTGCTGGTCTTTACTCTCATGTTCCCCAGCTCCCTGACCTTGTCTCAGGATCTTATTACTTGTCTCTGGCTCCTTGCATGATGACTGGATTGGCTGAGTTCCTCAGTGTTGGCACCCGTCCTTGGACATGGCTTTGGTATTTGTCCTCCAGCTGCAAGTCTGGGACTCTGGGTGTCTAAACCTCTCCTGTCAGAAGGGGGGCCAGATAAGGACTAAAGCCAGATTAGTCAGATTAGGCTTCGGTGGGTTCCAGGCATAGTATGTGGGCAGAGCACCTCTTTCCCATGTTTATGTGGCCTGGAGCCAGAAAGCAGAGACCAGAATCAGAGGCAAAAGCAGAGATCATACACCAGGAAGTTCATCCTAGGGGCAATGGCCCCTGGATAGTAGGGGTCAGGTTGTAGAGCCAATGTGGAATGAGTGAACATGGGTGAAGGAATGGAAGTCTTCCAATAACAAGGAGTGACAGAGAGACTAGAGTGAGCCTTGAGTAAGGGTGATAAGCAAATGGGCCCTAACAAGTGGGTCCTGACTGATGAACACATTGGCTATGAAGGTACAGACAGGAGCTAATATGGAAAACGACAGGTAAGAGCTTGGGTCAGAAACACACGAGTAAGCACTGGGAGGATGCATCAAATCCTCAGGATTCCCAGGCATCTCCTGACTTCAGAGTGGAAGTCACATGTAGTGGCAATGAGCAGGATGTCAATTTTGATTCTGTACTTTGTAGACCATATTCAGGGCTAGTTAAACCTAGTCAAAAAGCATGGTGACAAGGCAAAAGCCTGAGCACATGCTCCTTGAACTTTAGGAAAGAGTGTTTACCTGGCAGTTTTGGCTGTCTGGAGTGTATGAGATTGAAAACTCAAAACACTAAAAGAGGCAGCCTGCCTGGCATGAACAAAACTTTCCTGCATGTGGCAGCTGCTACAGGCTGTGATGGGATAGGTGCCCCACCCTTCAGATGTGGAGTCCCTAAGCAACAGTGCCTGAAAGCTGATTTTAGGATGGAATTCCCATTCCCTGGGATGGTATTTGACCTTCACTGGGGTCACCTTCCATGAGAAAGGGGCACATGGTTAAGGTACCAGACCTGATGTCCCTCTGGAATAGAGTTGCCTGTATAACTTTGTTATAAGAGACTATAAGATTCCAGACTGGCTCAGATAAAGTTAGAGTGGAGATAAACAAAGACTACAGCCTCTGTATTATAAAGCAACTTCCATGGACCTAACAAATCACCTTGCCTTCTCAATGAATCAATTGTGGTGCTTTCAGAACATGAAAGGAGTAAATGAGCATTTGTACTATCCAATGCCTCCAGATACGGTGATGAGCTATGTTGAGGCTGTGGTAATCATGGTAGGAGTTCTTTACAAAGGTCAGTGGGGTCTCACTGGGGAACTGATGTTGTGGTTAATGAGAAGAGCTTCAGGCTACAAGGGGAATGCAGCTGCTTGGCAAGAACTCAGGCTGGGCACATGTTCATCTGAACACTTGTACTAGGGAGAGGGGGGTGATAATAGGGCAGCTCCTCAGCCTCTCTGTAGGTGGTATACATCTGAAATATCTGGCATTGAAGTGGCAGAGGAGCTGAAGCTCCAGGGGGCCCAAGCCATGCTGGTGGGTGGCAGGCACGAGTCCTTCAAGGGATGCTTTGGTTGTCGGCCCTCAGTCTGGAGAAGCCAAGGAACTCAGTGTGGGCAGCTGGGACTAAAAGAAGCTGGCTCTGGGCATTTTGCTCCCAAGAACAGCTAGAATGAAGTGGTCCTCGGGGTCAGTGCCCTTCCCTCCATTTCAACCTCAGGAACATTGCTTCCTTTCTTCTTTCCAACACTTAAAGAAGAGTTGGGTCTAGTTAACTGAAAGTCTTTGTTTTCCTGAGTCAAGTATGCAAGTGGTATGTGATCACCTACTGTCTTTCTCCATGCCTCTCCACATAGTGTGTAACTTTTCCTTTAAAGAAACTTTGAACAAATATTCTTTAAGTTTATTTATTTTGAGAGAGAGAGAGAGAGAAAGAGAGTGCACCATCATGGAAGGGGCAGAGAGAGAGAGAGAGGGAGAGAGAGAGAGAGAGAGAGAGAGAGAGAGAGAGAGAGAATCCCAAGCAGGCTGCACGCTGTCAGCACAGAGCCAGGGTGGGGCTCGAACCCATGAACTGTGAGATCACAACCTGAGCTGAAGTCAAGAGTCAGATACTTAACCGATTGAGCCACCCAGGCACCCCTAAACAAATACTCTTTAAGCATTGATTTAATGGAGCATCAAATCATTAGCTTCCTTGGGCACCTGGGCGTCCTGAACTGGCCCTTCTCCACCTACCCTAAAAAGGAAGACTCTATGAATGTACAGCTGAAATGCAGAAAAACTCTTCTTTCAGTTGAGGTCTGGAGAACGACACCAAACCTGTAGTTCAATGAAGCATCAATCTGAAGAGGCCAGATGGAGAAACAGGAGCAGAAATGAAGCCATGGAAGTGTGTTCGGCCACAGCAAAGAGAGGGCAAGATAAATTTCCAGGTCTTTAGAATCCCTAAATGCTAAATGCAAAAATCTCCCATTTCCCTAGATGAGGACCCCAGTAGATGTCCAAGGCATAGCTTGCTCAATGTTGGCACCGATTTGGTCAAATAGGGTATAACAACTGAAGGAAAGAGATCCAGAGGAGGGTCCAAAAACTGTCCAGGAGACAACTGAGGCCAAGACTCCGAGGCCAGTGGTGTCAGGTTGGAAGGGTAGCAAAAAGCAGGTAAAACTAAAAAGTTGGGAGCCAGCTGAAAGAAAGTGAAAAACAAAGGCAAAAAAGGGGAAAAGGGTCTAGCCAGGGCTTGTAAAAAGGGCTGAGATACCCAAAATTTCTTTGTGTTAGGTTATAACCTAACACATGACAGGAAGGGATATTAGGCAATTAAAAATATAAGTGATACCAACAGTAGTTATTTAATGGTAATGGTGATTTCAGTGATCTTTTAAGTAACAAGCTAAAACAGCTATAAAATATATTTGGAACAGATAGGAAAATATAAATGTGTACTGGATATTATCACAAGGGAATTATTGTTCATTTTGTTGGTCTAATGGTAGTATTATGGTTAATAAGGAGAATATTCTTAATTTTTTTACAGCTACAACATAAAATATGTAAGGATGAACTATCATAACCGACATAAACTTTGAAATGGTTTAGTAATACACACGTATATACACAAAGATAAAGTCAATATGACAAAATGTTACCCAGTTTTGGATCCAAGTAATGAGTATATGGCTGTTTGGTGTACCATTCTTTCTAATTCTTTCTTATTTTCTGTTTGTTTAAATATCTTTCTTTAAAAAAATTTTTTTTGAAGTTTATTGATTTTGACGGAGAGAGAGAATGAGGGGGGTAAAGGCAGAGAGAGAGAGGGGAGAGAGAGAATCCCAAGCAGGCTCCATGCTGTCAACACAGAGCCCAGTGGGAGGCTCCAACCCATGAACCATGAGATCATAACCTGCCGAGATCATAACCTGAGTCGAAATCAAGAGTTGGATGCCTAACCATCTGAGCCACCCAGGCGCACTTTAGCTTTTTTTATTTTTATTTTTATTAAGAAAAATGTTTAGGGGCTCTGCACTGATAACATGGAACCTGCTTGGGATTCTCTTTCTCTCTCTCTCTGCCCCTCCCCTGCTCATGCTCCTTTCAAAATAAACTTAAAAAAAATTAAAAAATGAAATCATTAGATTTTATAAATAGACCAATTAGAAACTAATATACAGCTGTGTAATAAATTATTGATTATACTAATGAGAAATCAAGACTTATGTGGGTGAAAATGTTATCAACTCTCAGTGTTGACCAGAAACCTTTGGCCAAAAGCCTTTAACATAGACTCTGCACATTAAATCTGATTAGAGCTGATTGATAAAATAGTTTCTGAAGTTCTCCAGCAGTTTCCCAGGTGTTTCCTGATTTCAATAACCTAAATATTCATTTGCAAATTCATCTATCTTAAGACCATTGGGAGCAATGATTTCTTTCTTCTTCCTGAGTGCTGTTATGTGATCCTTATCATTTTTTGCCTAGCACTTTTAATTATGTCATTGTGACTGCCTGGTTTATTCCTCAATGAAACTACCACTTCTTTAAGGGTCAAATTTCAGAATTCTTGATTTCTCTACCCGATATGCATCTATCCCCAAAATATATATTTATGGAAGGACTTTAAAGATTCATGCTGTGATGTTTGTAGAACCCAGAAACTCTACCACCACTACACAATTTGTTTTGCAAACCATTATTTTTCTAGTAGCTTGCGTTCTGAAAGCAAAGCTCATCCACGTTTCCAATGATCAGACGGGTTCCACTGCACTTTGGGAACCAAAATTCCAAGAATGCCTTCAGGTTCCAAATTTACCCCTCCTGTAATGGAAAATCCAGTGCTGACCTCTCCTGCTGAGGTGGTAGTTTTTGATTGCACAATATTGTTTTCCCTTCTCAGGGCTTCAAGAGCCAACACTCTTTGAGAACCTCTCTCACTAGAAACACAGACTGTTCATTTAGCAATTAGAGCTGTCAGCACAGCAAGCTGGCAAGAGAGCAGCTTATGTCCCTGGGCAGGGAGCCCTTGGCAGAGCCAGGTCCTCAAGGCCTAGGGAAATAGGTAGGACAGTGACTCTAATTTGTTACTTCCCCAGCACTTACTAATTTGCATCTTGTATCCTGGCAAATGACATATGTTTTAACTGCACCTATATGGCAGAGAGGAAAGTTAGACAGGAAGGGTAGGGAGGAAGAAGAGGAATGGTCTGTGAGTCTCCAATGGCTTGGATCTTGATGCTGCTGCCCCATCCATTCATCCCTCCATTCAACATGCATCTGACCATCTGCTCTATACTAGTTCCTGAGATTTGTGCCAGGGATTCACTGGTAAACATGACATGGTTCCTGTCTTTGAGGGACACACAGGGAGTGACAAAAAAACAACAACCAAAATATAAATAAGAGCAACAGGTTTCAGATTTTATGGAAGAGAGAGACGACATACAAAAAGGAATGGAATAAAATGTCGGTCTCCAGAGTTTCCACTTGCCCCTTTGCCCTAAGGAGCCAAATTTCCTAACCATTTTGGCATACTAATACTTTCCAGGTTCTTTTTTGAGGTTTTCTATCATCTGACCAGAAAACCCTGAAATTTCTCAAATTTTTATGGTACATGCTATTTGTGCATTTTATTTTGTCCTATAAAATGTGTCAAGCCTGTGATAGCTATCTAGGTTTTGCATGTATATAAGTCTTGTCTCCCTGAGACCCCTCACTTGATGATGGTGATTATCTTGTATTTTATTATATAGCTACTCAATATGCATTTTTAATTGGACAGCTACTGAGCTGTTAGAAGGACCTTCATCTTTCTATCAGATGCTACATGTGAAAAATGAAGAGAATTGCCCTACCTCCTTACCACCCACCCCCCAGAATTGATGATCAAGGGCTCTGAAGAATGAATATATTCTTAAAAAAAATTTTTTTTATGTTTATTTATTTTTCAGAGAGAAATAAAGAAACAGAGTGTGAATGGGGGAGAGGGAGAGAGAGGGGGAGACACAGAATTCAAAGCAGGCTCCAGGCTCTGAGCTGTCAGCACAGAGCCCAACGCGGGGCTCGAATTCACAAACTGCAAGATCATGACCTGAGCCGAAGTCCGCTGCCCAACCGACTGAGCCACCCAAGCGCCCCACAAATTAATACATTCTTGATAGATAAGGGTGAATAATTAGTGTCCTCCCTTTCATAATTCAAGATACAAATGTCAGGGAAGGATCAAGGATAGTGCCCCTTGCTACCCAAGACTCTTTAGGTATAACTAACAGAAACCCAACTCCAATTCCCTTAAGCATAAGAAAGGGAATTTGTTGGTTCAATTAACCGAAAAGCCCTAGGATTGGTATTAACTTCAAGTATAGCTTGATATAGGTGTTTAAACAATGTCATTAGGCCTTATTATTCCCTCTCTCAGCTCTGCTCTCCTCTGTGGTAGGAAACAAGGACATGTGTAGCTTTTGACTTTATGATTCTCAACAACGTTCAATTCTAGAAAAAGAGCCTTACTCTCCAACCATATTCTAGCATATCTCACGTAGTGACTCTGATTGTCTGTAACTGTGTCATATGCCCATTCATTTGACTACTGTGGACAGTAGGAGGAAGCATTACAACTATCTAGGCCTAGGGCACTTTTCCACCTCTACCCAACGATGTTGGTATGGCACTACTTGATAATACTACCGGAACTACTACGGACAGGGAAGGGATGTTCTCCAGTGGAAAAAGGGATATTGGGAAGACAACAGATATCCACAGGCTCCTTGATCATTCTTACTTAGTCCAGAAGCAGGGAGAATTCAAGTCCATGTATGGGCAGTGGAACCTACTGAGGGACCACTATTTATCCTTTGGTGGATGACTACATCTTGACTTCCCTTTCCAAGTGCTGGCAGCATCTAATTGGTAGAAAGTAAACTAACTGTTTTAATTTGTTCCTTACTAGTTCTCTCCTATTCATAGAGAGGAAAGTGGCCTCCAAGTAGGTTGTACTCCTTGTCACAACTTGTGGGAAGATGTGGCTTATTTTATAGGTAGGTCAAGGCATGATACATGGCCAGGTCACTTCAGAGTAAAGAACAAGGGGCCAAGTATGAAACAGATTACAGGCTCCACGTCTAGATAGGAGCCGTAGTGCACAGTGACTGCCTTAAAGCCCAGTTATAGACTGGGCTCATCAGGGATGCAATTTTATGGGTGGGGCTTATCAGAGATGCACCATATGAGCAAAATAAATTCCCCACCCCAGCTACTGGTGCACTGGGAGTTACAAATATTTCCCCAGCCCTTCCAACTCCTCCATCCCTTCCCTAGCAAAGAGAAATTTCTGAACTGATTGATTAGATTAAAATGCTAATTAGGCCTTGTTCATTAGGTCTTGTTCAATGATCAAAATCTTTTGGGGTTGGAAGATTCATTTACATCAATAGTAGTTGATGCAGGCTCAGTTGCAGCTGTCAACTGGAGTGTCTTGGCTCTAATTCACATGATTTCTCCATGTGGCTTGGGCTTCTCCCACCATAGTAACTGGGTTCTAAGAAGCAGTATTCCAAGAAAAAGGGAGAGGAGGTAACCAGTTCTCTCAGGCCTGGATTCAGAAGTCCCAGAACAACATATCCACTTCCATCTATTGGTAAAAGCAGTCACAGGGGCAGCCTGTATTCAATAAGAGGGACAATAAACTTCACCTCTTGATGCGGAGAGCAGCATACACATAGAGGGAAGGGAAGAATTTTGTTGTTGTCGGAGGCCCTCTTTGGAGACTAGCTACCAGAGTTTGGGCTTTACTCTTATACGATAACATCACAATCTTTTTAAACTTTTAAAATATTTTAAAACATTATCTTATTTAACTTTGCATAACCTTAATTACTAGTGAGGTTATGAAAACACACACACACACACACACACACACACACACACACATATATATACAGTTGACCCTTGAATAATGCTGGGGGTTAGGGGTATCCACCCCCCATGCAGTCAAAATCCTTATTTAACTTGTAACTCCCCCCAAAACTTAACTACTGATAGCCTATTGTTGACTGGAAACCTTACCAGTAATAGTTGTTTAACACATATTTTGTACATTATATGTATTATATATGTATTATATATGTATTATATATGTATTATATATGTATTATATGTATTATATATATATGTATTATATATATTATTTGTATTATATGGAAACCTTACCAGTAATAGTTTGTTTAACACATATTTTGTACATTATATGTATTATATACTGTATTCTTACAATAAGAATGTTATTAAAAAATCATAAGAGGGGCACCTGGATGGCTCAGTCTGTTGAGCATCTGACTTCGACTCGGGTCATGATCTCACAGTTGAGGTCAAGTCCCACATCAGGCTTGCTGCTGTCAGCCTGTCAGTGTGGAGCCTGCTTCGGATCCTCTGTCCCCCTCTTTCTGCCCCTCCCCCCTCAAAAAATAAATAAAACATTAAAAAAAGAAAACATAAGAGAAAATATATTTACAGTACTTTACTGTATTTATCAAAAAAATCCACATATAATCCACATATGTATATGTATATATAGCTATTTGAATTTTTTCTGGGAATTGTCTTCACCTCTTTGTTCATTTTCTCCTTATGATAGCTTATTGATCTTTAGGAGCTGTTTATATCTCATGAATATTAATCCTTTGATGTTTGTTGCAAATACTTTCTTCACATTTTTCTTTTAACTTTATTCATTCTGCTATTTGAAATTTTAAAAAACTTTATGTTTTTTGAAACAATCTATCAGTGTTTCCCTTTAGGTATTCTGGGTTTCATGTACTCCTTGGGAAGGGCTTTCTTAAATTAACATCATAAAATACTGTCATCCATCTTTTTCACTGTGTATAGTTTTCAAATACGTATCTATAGAGGTATTAGGTTTTCATATCAATTATAGGAGTTGTGTATATATTAAGTCCTTATTAGTCATATTTGCTACATATGTATTTCAAGTGTAGCAAATTAGTGGTATAATTTTGGATTGACTACAAAATTTTAATTTTCATAGAGTTGATTTGCTGACTAGATTCATCCAATGCATTCATGCTTAGAAGAATTTTCCTTCTGTGATTTGATACTAAATTCTGTTTTATCTCATTACTTTTAAATATATTTTACTACTTTTTAATATTTCCCTCTTTCATTCATCTGTAGGTTACTTTGGGCTATAAACCACTTATTACAGTAACATTTAATAAGTCATCCTCATTTGGGGCACCTGGGTGGCTCAGTCAGCTAAGCGTCTGACTTCAGCTCAGGTCATTATCAGGTCACCTTGTGAGTCTGAGCCCCACATCAGGCTCTCTGCTGTTAGCATGGAGCCTGCTTCTGTTCCTGTCTCCCTCTTGTTCTGCCTGCCCTTCCCTAGCTCGTGCTTTCTCTCTGTCTCAAAAATAAATAAAAACATTAAAAAATTTTTTTAAAAAGTCATCCTCATTCATTTATTTCAGTGGTGTCTCTTTTTGTCATATACTAAATCCTGACATACTTCTGTGCCATTCGTCATAGTCCAATTTATACAAGTATACAAGTATACCAATTTATACAAGTCATTTTGATTACAGTTGCTCTGTTGTACTTCTTAATATCGAAGAGGGTTAGACTCCCTTCTTTGCTAGTCTTTATGTTTTAGAATAGTCTGTTTCTTTCACTTAATTATTCTTACTGATGTAAAAGTTGAGCGGTATGCCAAGAGTCCAGTCAACCAGGGTTTCTAGAACGGCTCTAGAAATGGGACAGGAGATTATGTACTTCTACCAAAAGGAATAAGATACAACTCAGGGGCCCAAACTTATGCATAGGGGTGGGGGTCAACATGGGCTTGAGGTACAGAGGGAGAAAAGGGAAGGGAATGTCACAATTTTAGTGCTATATGAAAATCCGTCAACAGGGATGGGATATGTTTATTTTTAATTAATGAAAACACTGTTTTAATATTTTTTCACTTTTTAAAAACTAAAAACTATTTTATGGTCAAAATTATAGGTTGTATTAATAAACATCCAATGATTCATAAAAACATGAAGAGGAAGGCAGTGTGTCCACAAATAACATTATCCAGAGATAACCACTATTAATAGTTCCTTCCAGATATACCCCTCTCTTTATTTAGCCACACACACACATATGCACAGGCAGGACCTTGTACATATGATGTTCTCTGACCTCTTTTTTCATTTGAAAAAATATTGTGGGTATCTTTTCATGTTAATATATCTAGGCTAACATCATTTTTTTAAATGTTTACTTATTTTTTTTTAAAAATTTTTTTTTCCAATGTTTTTTATTTATTTTTGGGACAGAGAGAGACAGAGCATGAACGGGGGAGGGGCAGAGAGAAAGGGAGACACAGAATCGGAAACAGGCTCCAGGCTCCGAGCCATCAGCCCAGAGCCCGACGCGGGGCTCGAACTCACGGACCGCGAGATCGTGACCTGGCTGAAGTCGGACGCTTAACCGACTGCGCCACCCAGGCGCCCCAAATGTTTACTTATTTTTGAGAGACAGAGAAACAGAGTATGAGCAAGGAGGGGCAGAGAGAGAGAGACATAGAATCCGAAGCAGGCTGCAGGCTCTGAGCTATCAGCACAGAGGCCCATGTGGGGCTTGAACTCATGAACCATGAGATCATGACCTGAGCCGAAGTTAGATGCTTAACTGACTGAGCGATCTAGTTGCCCCATAGGCTAACATCATTTTCAATGTATGTGTAGAATTCCATTGTTTGTATGTATGCCATAATTTATTTACCAGATCCCTATTAATGAACTTCTGTTTTATTTACAATATACAAATACTGGTATTAACACTCCTGCAAATGTATCTTTAGAAATTTGTATTATTCATTCCATAGGATAACTTATAGAAGTAAGGGGCACCTGGGTGGCTCAGTCAGTTGAGTGTCCAACTCTTGATCATAACTCAAGTTATGATCCCAGAGATGTGGGATTGAGCCCCATGCCAGTCTGCACTGAGCGTGGAGCCTGCCTAAGATTCTTTTTCCTCTCCCTCTCTCTGTCAAGTTAAAAAAATTTTTTTTAATAAATAAATAATTTATAGAAGTAAAATCCTGGTTAATTTTCTCCCTAAAGGTTACCATTATATAGAATTTTGTGCTAATCGCTTCTCATTTTTCTTTATAATTTACCCCACCTGTAGTTACTTCTAAATGACAATGTAGAAGCTTTTTAAATTCTTGTGTAGGTCAAACTTATCTATTCTCCTTTATGATTTATGACTTTTGTTTTATGTTTAGAAATGTCTCTCTCATTTATATATTCACTGTATTTTCTTTTAGTGCCAGTTTCAGTTTTTTTACATTCAAGTGCAAAAACAATCTGGAATTTATCTATTTGATTTAGGAACTGAGATAGGAAATTCAACCAATTTCTTTTCCCCCAGATGGTTAACTAGTTGCCCCAATAGCATAGGTTAGAATAATCTGTATCTTAAGAAGGATAATACAACTCCGTTTCTTGCTCCCTTGTAGAAACCAAGGAAGATGTGGTTCTGGGCTAAGAATGTAATCCAGTCACTAAGAGCATTATAGTAATCTTCAGAGCCTTGGCCAAGTCTTTGTGCAACTGAGGAAAGACCATAAAGAGCCACTGGGCTTCTTTTTCTGAGCAAGCCAAAATGAGCACAATCTGTGAGCCAAGAAAGGGCAGAGGAACTAACAGCGCTCTGCATAATAATGCGAGACTCTGACAGCAGTGTGAGAGTGCTCCAGATGCATAAGTTGAGAAATGCCGTTCCTATTTAAGAATTTATACTGAATCAGGAGTCACGCGTGCCTCGTTTAAATGTTCCTTCTTTTGTCCATTCATTCATTTATCCACAAATAACTTATTGAGTGCATACCATGTGTCATGTACCGAGGCTGGATTTCAAAGCGCTATTTGTCCCTCGGGCCAGAGGCCCTGGGCAGGGAGGACATCCCTTGGAAGGTGACACTTGAGCAAATGTCTGAGGTGAAGGATAATATAGGAAGCATTCTAAGTAGAGAGAATAGCAAGTGCAAAGGTCCTGAAATGGAAATGTGCTTGGCATATTTAAGGAAAAGCAAGAAAGGCCCACATGGCTGGAATGAAGAAATCAAGAGGGAAGGAAGCACCAATGAGTTAAGTGGGAATGCACACCATGTAGCATCTTGAAGGCCATTGTAAGAACTTTGGCTTCTAGTCTGAGTGAAATAACCCGACTTCATTTTAAAAGGATTTCTTCCGTTGCTGGGCAGAAATAAACTGTAGGGGAAGCGGGGGCACGAGAGGGAGACCAGTAAGATGGGGATGATGGGGGCCTGGACCGAGATGGCAGCAGTGAAGATGGTGAGAAGTAACTGGATTCTGGATATATTTTCACAGCAGAACTGACAGGATTTGCTGCTGGATTAGATGTGAGAGGTGATCAAGAGGAGTCAAAGGTGACCTCAATCTCGGTGTGGGAGATTGGAGGGATGAAGTTGCCCATTTACAGAGACGGGAGGAGAAAGTCTGGGGAGAAGACTAGGATTTTGGCTTTGCACATGTTAAGTTTGAGGTGTCTGTTACTCATCCAAATGGAGACAGGTAGATAGATTTATGAGTGTGGATTCCAGGAAAGAGGTCCAGCTAGAGATATTATTATGGGGGTTGAAAATATATAGATGATGTTCAAACTCACAAGACTAGATGTGGAGAAGTGAAGCAGAGAAGGCAGACAATAAAGGATGTATTATCGCCAAGTCATCACTGTGTGTAACTGGAGCTTAACCCTGCAGAGGAGCCCTGAATCTCGAATACACCCTGAGGGGTGTGGTTGCTGAGATATTAATATACCAACTCCTGTTAGTCACTAAATAAGGGCTGTTTTGAGGGTATGTTAATTTGTAGGTACTCCTGGCCCGATGGACCCACTCACCCATGGTCATACCATGTTCTGGCTTCTAAAGAAAGTCAATAGGCAAACAGATGCAGGTCCTGACAATTAGAAGTAGGATGGTGTGCACTATAAGGCCCAAGGTATAAGGGTGGAGCCATAACACCATCTTCTACACCATTCTATCTCCAGAACTTAGAACTGTCACTGATACAGAGAGGATACTCAATAAATACATGTCAAATAGACATTGTTCACATGTGACTTAAACATCATAGGGCTTTTCTGGGAAAAAAACGCATTTTGCATACAACTCTTAAGTTCCCCTTCCTACATCATGATTTCCTGTCATTTTCCCCAATCCTTCAGTAGAGTGAAATACACTTGGGCAGCCTTGTGCAATTGTGATGTGGACCCTGAAGGAGCAGAATCTGTGGAGAATATGTCCAGGAGCCCCAGGCAGAGAAGGGAAGAGCTGGGGGGAGCATACACAGAGTAGATAATTCAAGGGGAAATAAGAGGGATGTCTGACAAATGCCTACTTTTCCAATGCCTACTAGACAAAGCTGACTCTTAGATGAGTGTTTGGGCATCTCTCTTTTCCCTCCCACTCATATGTCAAATATTACATTCCATTGTATTCTTGTATCTATTCCTGGATTCTGTTTTGTTTGAGGGATCCTTATCTCTATTCTTTTGCCATTTCCAAAATGGGATTTAACTCTTTAAAGCCACCTGTTTTGTTTTAGTTTGTTTTTTCTTGCTTGAAAGCTTATAGGACTATTCCTTTTTTATTTACGCCTCCCTAAGTCTGCCTTCAGTAACTGACCCTTGAGGTAACTCTTAAAGGAGGTATAGGAGTGTGCAGGTAGAGGAAGCAATACGTGCAGAAGGGAGCAGCCAGAAGTTTGTGTCACTGGAGCAAGGAGGTCAAGGAGAGATGACAGGTGGGGAGGGTGGGCTTGTGGGCAGGGTTTAGTATAGTTTGTGTGGCAGATTGTATTTTCCATAGATGTCCAAAGTATCTCCAAACTCATATACTCATCTACAGTGTGAACTGATACTCTTTCAATTGAGAGGTAAAGTCTATGTCCCCTCCCCTTGAATCTGGACAAATTTGCCTGTGACCAACAGACTGTAAAGTGACACTGTGTGAACCCAGAGGCTTACATAAATGGCCATGTAGCTTTCCACTTTGTTTGCTGGAGCACTTGGACTTGGAACTCTGAAATGTCATGTAAGACATCAGGCCACCAAGCTATGAGGAAACCAAGCCGGAAGGAGAGGCCACACATAAGTGCTCTAATCAGCAGTCTGAATCTTCTCCACACAGCCTGTGAGGCAAAGAGCCTTCAGATGGTCCCAGTCACCAGCTATGGAGACACCCCTAGGTAAGGCCCTGGACAAAGGAGAGAGACAAACCGTTCCTCCTACGCCCTATGCAAATCTCTGACCCACAGAATCCACAAGTCTAACAAAATGGTTAGTGTTTTACCCTGCTATATTTAGAGTAGTTTGTTACAAAGCCATAGTAACTAGAACAGTGTGTTGGGGTTTGGGCTTTATCCTGAAGGCAACAGGGAATCAGGAAAGTGGTTTCAGGCTGTGGAGTAACCTAGTTACACATAGGATGTAGAAGGCATATTTCAATAGTAGTGTGTACAAAGCGTCAGTGCTGCACAAGTCCAGGCTGCACCAATAATACAGGATATGATGTAATGACAGTGCCTACATCAGGCAGAGTAGCAGCTCCTGCTGCTGTGGAGGAACTGTCAGCAGCCAGAATGAGAAGAAAGTGAGCTACAAATGAGGCTTATGTAATAATCCAGGTAGGAGAAAAGGACGGTCTGAGTTAGGGTCAGGGACACTTCAGAAATATTTCAGACGTAGATCCAGTAAGCCTTGGGGCAGATCCTAGGCGTGAGGTAGCAGAAGTCTGGAATGACTCCCAAGCGTCTGGCTCACAGAGGATGGTGGTGGTAATTCCCTGTGTTGGAGACCACAGGAGATTTCATAATTAAAGCCATGGAGGTAAATGATGTGGCAGTCGGAGAAGTTATAGAATGAGAAGAAAGAAGGGCCTAGGACCAAACGCTGAGGAATGAAGATATTTAAGGGACAGGCCAAGGTAGAGTAATGTCTGAAAAGAAATTACTGGAGAGGTGGTAAGAGAAATAGAAGTGTCTGGTGTCAGAAAAACCAATAGAGGAGAGAATTTTGATATGAAAAGAAAATGGCCAATAATATCCCATATCTGAAAGAGCAAGGAGGATGAGGACTGAAAAGCGGCCACTGAATCTGGTAATTATAATGTCGTTGGTGCCTTTAGAGAGAGTAGCTTCTGTGGAGTGGTGGGAATAATGGACAACGGGCAATGTACAAGGACTTACTGCAGAGTGAAAAGAAATATGAGTTCCCTAAACATGCAGGGAAAGAGAAAAGAGCATTGAAATCTAAAATGGCAGGGAGAGGAGGGAGAAGGGGTGGATGAGTGGGATGACTCAACCTTTTGTCATTTATACTGCAGGCCTTTGTCCCTCAGAGAGGCAGGACAGTACAGTGGTGAGTACAGGCTCTGGAGCCAGGGTGCCTGTCTTTGTAGCCCAGCCTCACCACCACTTACCACCATTTACCAAAGGAAATTTGGGCAAGTTAACTTAACTTCTTTGTCCTTAGTTTCCTCATCTGGAAAATATAATTATGACCGCTTCTTTGTTCTTGTGAGTGCTTAGAATAATGCATAGTAAATACCCCACAAATGCTAGCTATTAGTATTATGAATACTATTCTCATCAACAATTACTACATTTGTAAATTCTGGCTTTCTCTCTCAGGAATATCCACTGCTCCTGCTGTAGGGCAGTGATTTTCAAACTGTGGCCCAGGGACTTCTGTGGGTCCCTGGAACCCTTTTTTTTTTTTTAATGTTTATTTTTGAAAGAGAGAGAGAGAGAGAGACCATGAGCAGGGAAGGGGCAGAGAGAGGGAGACACAGAATCCAGAGCAGGCCCCTGGTTCCGAGCTGTCAGCACAGAGCCTGACACAGGGATTGAACTCATGAACTGCGAGATCATTATGTGAGGTGAAGTCTGATGCTTAACTGACTGAGCCACCCAGGTGCCCCTCCCTGGAATTCTTTCAGGGGGCCTGGGGATCAAAACTATTTTCATGAATGAAAACCTGATTTGTCATCTTTGCTGTCATCCACTCACAAGCATAGAATGCTGTTTTATAGAGCTGACTTGGTATGTGATATTGCAAGGGATTGATGCAGAAACAGATACAAAAATCCAGCTGCCTTCTATCAAACAAGACGTTAAAAAAGATTTTCAAAAATGTGAAAGAGTGCCATGCTTCTCCCTTATTTCCGTTGTGTTGTGAGAAATATAATTAATTTTCATAAAAATATGCTATTTTTGTTAATTTGTTTATTATTATTTTAAATGATTTCAGACTAAATCTTTTAAAAAGTTACCTGTTTGAATTTCTAAACCATAAACATTCAAATGATATTATCAACATAAACAAAAGCCCTTTCAGGTCACCACTAATTTTTAAGACGGTAAAGGGAAACTGATACCCAAAGTCTGAGAATTACTGGTGTAGAAACTAAATAAGAATCAGAATAGGAGAGCAATCCCTATCAAAATAATACCAGCATTCTTCATAGAGCTAGAACAAACAATCCTAAAATTTGTATGGAACCAGAAAAGACCCTGAATAGCCAAAGCAACCTTGAAAAAGAAAACCGAAGCTGGAGGCATCACGCTCCCGGACTTCAAGACGTATTACACAGCTGTAATCATCAAGACAGTATGGTACTGGCATAAAAACAGACACTCAGATCAAAGGAACAGAATAGAGAACCTAGAAATGGACCCACAAACGTATGGACAACTAATCTTTGACAAAGCAGGAAAGAATATACACCATGGAATAAAGACAGTCTCTTCAACAAGTGGTGCTGGGAAAACTGGACAGCAACATGCAGAAAAATGAACCTGGACCACTTTCTTACACCATACACAAAAATAAACTCAAAATGGACGAAAGACCTAAATGCAAGATAGGAAGCCTTCAAAATCCTCGAGGAGAAAGCAGGCAAAAACCTCTTTGGCCTCAGCTGCAGCAAGTTCTTACTCAACACATCTCTGTAGGCAAGGGAAACAAAAGCAAAAATGAACTATTGGGACCTCATCAAAATAAAAATCTTCTGCACAGTGAAGGAAACAATCAGCAAAACTAAAAGGCAACTGACAGAATGAGCGAAGACATTTGCAAACGACATATCAGATAAAGGGTTAGTATCCAAAATCTATAAAGAACTTAGCAAACTCAACACCCAAAAAACAAATAATCCAGTGAAAAAATGGGCAAAAGACATGAATACACACTTCTCCAAAGAAGACATCCAGATGGTGAACAGATCTATGAAAAAATGCTCAACATCACTCATCATCAGGGAAATACAAATCAAAACCACAATGAGATACCATCTCACACCTGTCAGAATGGCTAACATTAACAACTCAAGCAACACCAGATGTTGGCGAGGATGCAGAGGAAGAGGATCTCTTTTGCACTGTTGGTGGGAATGCAAACTGGAGCAGCCACTCTGGAAAACAGTATGGAGGTTCCTCAAAAAATTAAAAATGCAACTACCCTACAACCCAGAAATTGCACCACTAGGTATTTATCCAAGGGGTACAGGTATGCTGTTTCGAAGGGGCACATGCACCCCAATGTTTATAGCGGTGCTATCAACAATAGCCAAAGTATGGAAAGAGCCCAAATATCCATCGATGGATGAATGGATAAAAAAGATGTGGCATATGCATACAATGGAGTATTACTCAGCAATCAAAAGGAATGAAATCTTGCCATTTGCAACTACATGCATGGAACCGGAGGATATTATGCTAAGCGAAATTAGTCAGAGAAAGACAAATATCATATGACTTCACTCATATGAGGAACTTAAGACACTAAACATATGAACATAAGGGAAGGGAAGCAAAAATAATATAAGAACAAGGAGGGGGACAAAACATAAGAGACTCTTAAATATAGAGAACAAACAGAGGGTTACTTGAAGGGTTGTGGGAGGGGCGGTGGGCTAAATGGGTAAGGGGCATTAAGGAATCTACCCTTGAAATCATTGTCGCACTCTATGCTAACTAACTTGGATGTAAATTAAACAATAAATAAATTTTTTAAAAAAGAATCAGAATAGGAGATGTTAACTAGTTTTTACTCCTTTCTCTGATCACACAGGACAACTTACTTTTCCCTAAGGAAATGATTTATGTTCACCGCTCTGAATCTTTACTTGTGCTGTTCCCTCAGTTCGGAATGTCTATTTTCCTTTCTTTGCCTGTCAGAACTCTGCATGTCCTTAAAGGCACCTATACCCCAACTGTACTGGCTTACAGAGACATAGGTACTCAACTTCCCTTCTCATAGTCTTTTTTACTGTTTATCAACCACAAACATAGAAATAGCTGTGTGCCAATCTCAGGAGAAGCAGGAGGGCCTTGTCTCCTTCATGGTGGCCAATATCCCCCATGAGAACCCTTCCTCCCCATCGAGGGTCCTACGCTCCATACTCCCAAGGCAGGAACTCTTGAGTTGAACAACTGCACTGTCTCTTGGCTTCACTTTATAGTTGTAGCCATGCTCCAATCTAAGCAGAAGTGGGAGAGTAACCCTCTTCCCAGTTCTTGGTGAAACTTTGTCACCTGGGCCCCCACACACCTTTTCTTGTTCACTAACTCTCATAAACCTGCTACTTTAGCTTTGCTCAACAAGTCCCCTTCTATCAGAGTCAGACATAGTCTGGGCCTGATTGAGAAATGTGATACCTTGTTTTTTGTACTTTCATCTTTCTTGTACTCCTCAGGGGGTTCAAGCACTAAATATAACTTCTTTACAATAGTAGCATTTCTGCCAGGTTCTGAATCTTAATTTAAGCTTAGCTGGGATCCCCTGTTGTCGTTGTCATTACCATTACTGTCATTATTCTAATCCTCATATATGTTCTGATTCTCACTGTAATTCTGGAAGGAGTTGTTATCCCATTGTACTAGTTATCAGTTGCTATGTGACAAATTAGCCCCCAAATTTAGTGTTTTTCAACAATACTTATTATCTCTTAGTTTCTGTAAGGTCAGGAGTCCAGGCTGGCTTAGCCGGGTCCGCTGCTACACAGGCTGCAGTCAAGGATCAGATAGGGCTGTGGTCATCGCCAGTCTCTACTGGGAAAGGATTTGATTCCAGGCTGACTTACCTGCTTGCTGGCAGGATTCAGTTCTTCTCTGGCTGTTGGCTGGAGGCCTCTCTCAGTTCTTTGCCACGTGGGACTCTCTAACATGGCAGCTTGCTCCATTTAAGCACATAAGCTAAGACGGTCATAGAGAAAATTCAGGAGAGAGGTCAGTCTTTTGAATACTCATCATGGAAGTGACATCCCATTACTTTTACAGTGTTCTCTTTGTTAGAAGTAAGTCACTAGGTCCAGCCCACATTCAAGGCAGGGGAATTATACAAGCGCATGAGTACAAGGTCCTTGAGGGTCATCTAGAAAGAGAACTGTCACATTCATTCTCCTGGAGGATGATACTGAAACTCAATGAGGTTCAATAACTCAACCAAGGTCACTTGGTTCATAAATAGCAGAGCTGAAAGCCTTGAACTTAAGCCTTTCTGACCCCAAAGCTTACCTCTAGTACTTATTTCATATATTCTTACATTGCGTTTGTCATGGTAGTTATCTCCTTCATTCAACTACAGCCTTATTAAAGGTAGGGGATGCTTATGTCCCCTGGAGTGACAAAAGTCTTGGTGAATAAATGGATGAATACATGAATCAATGAAAATAGTCCAAATGTTGGAACCGTGCATACAGAAATTGCTAAATGAAGGTTTATAATAAACAGAACTGTACCATAGAACTTGGGTCAAACTGAGAAGGGAGGAGTAGAAGTGAGCAAAGGGGCAACCCAGATGCACTGTTGACTCCATGGAGCTTTTCAGATTTCTCTTCCTTCTGTGTGAAACACAGATTATTGCTTCAGTGAGCAGAGACATATCCTGTGGGTAGCCAGAATTTAGACAGAATGGCCAAAAATGCTCAAAACATATTCTGGATAATGCTAGATCCACTTCCCACACCAAATGTATTTAAACTTTGTGTTTATGTGTATTTAACCCAGAAAATCCTAACCTATGTCACTGAGCTGCTTTAAAGGGAAAAAAAAAAAACAACAAAACTGGTAGCAGCCAAAATACTTATGCTAAAAGAGATGGAGAGAGCAAAAAAATTTCATGTAAATTTGGATGTTGGATTATTCCTTCACTTCACAATAATTGGCTTATTAGTATATTAATAAAATACTGGGGAGCCTGGGTAGCTCAGTCAGTTAAGTATCCAACTTTGGCTCAGGTCAGGATCTCATGGTTTGTGGGTTCGAGCCCCACATCAGGCTCTGTGCTGTTAGCATGGAGCCTGCTTTGGATTCTGTCTCCCTCTCTTTCTGCTCCTCTCCCACTTGTGCACTTGCTTACTCTCTTTTTCTCTCTAAAATAAATAAACATTAAAAAAATATATATACATATTAATAAAATATTGCCTGCAAAAGGTAACATTTCTAATAACCCTGATTTTATCAGTGGATACTTTGATATACGTTTTGTCCAGGCAGCTCTATCATTCCTGCCTTTTATGGGGCTTCTGTAAGATGGTTTCAGATATGATGTTACGCTATAGAAAGGGGCTTGCCTTCCACCACTCTTACCAGTAAGTGACAGCTCTCTGAGAAATAGTTGCTGGACGTATCACTTTCTTTCTTCCACTGTACATTTAGATTTTATCTTTTTTGGTCAGGGTCTCATGGAAGGCATGACTGAAGCACTGAGCTAAAGCAGTAACAGTGCAGCCTACTTTATGCAGGGAAAAGAATTTGGAGTCAAGAACTCCAGACTCTGTGATTGTGTGTGATATTCTTAGAGCTGGCCCGACAGTATTAATCCACTTCACACAGCAAATCATCAAGAGCCCTTTCTGGAAAATGGGAATGGGATTAACAACACTCCTGAAAACATAAATCTTTAAAGCTTTTTGTTGACTAGATCGGTGAAATATAAAAATCTACTCTGAAGAACAGTTACCTAATAGTGGTACTTGCTTTTTTGGTTTTCCTAAAAATATGAGCATAGAGGCTCAGGCACAGAATAGCACCTCGCTGAGCAATCCCTCCAGAGCCCAGGCACCCAAGGGACATAAATTTGGTGGCTAAGCCCTGAGGCTCTAACTATCTGACTATCCCACTGTACTTTCTACTTCTGTTAATTCAGTAAGGCAACTTACAGAACATTATCACTGAGGCCAAAAATCCTACACTTCTAGAAATCCAGAAAATCCTACACTTCTGAAAATGTTTAGATAGTTCTGCTAGGTCCTGTACATGCTTGCTGATATTACACTGCTGAGAGTTGTCATCTGGAATTTAAGTCTTAGAGGAAGACAGTGCGTATACATTACACAAGTAGTGGCTTCATGATTGTGGAGCTGTGTATTTTTTAAATTTCTCAATTGTCAAACAGTAATTTTTTTCCTGAAACTTTTGCTTAAGTGTCTAGGTTGTTGCTGTTTATAGGATTATATGGGTCATTTGCTGTTGTCAAGTAGCATTTGCAATTGTTGAGCAAGGCTCCCTTAGCCATAAAACTATGCTAACCTCTCCAGGACATTCATTCCTCAACTCTGCTGACAGTACAAAGTTATCATATAGCCTGCATGGGAATATGAGGTACAGTTCTATTTTCGGCTCACCCTCTGGCTTGCTCTATAACCTTGGGAAAATCACTTCTAGGCCTTGTGCCACAGACCTGCCATCTGTAAATTAGGGCTGGTTAGTAACCCTCCTCTGGCGAAGTCAGTGGAAGTCATGAATTCTGGAGTTGGGCAATGAAGAACTTCAACATGCTCACTGACAGTCACTTATGTGTTAGTTCTTTTGAACTTTTTGCACAGCCCAGCCATCTTGTCCATGTGATCATATTTTTTGCTCCAGTAACACTTTAATGTAGAACACATAGAACAATTTTTCTATAACTGGACAGCCTAACTACCTCAGGCCCTGCTGCTAAGAGAATAGGTGTAAATTTTTCCATCTTATACATTCATTTCCATTCCCCCCAGCCATTATTCAGGGTGTACCTGAACATCAATTCCACTGGATTTTGCCATGGCAGGGGCTTAGCCAGGATCCATTCATTCTGTTTTAGTCTGTGGATGGGAATCAATATTTTTAGAACAAATAAGAAGCAAAAAAAAAAAAAATCATACATTTAAGCCTGTCACAAACTTAAAACACCTACATTTACTTCGTGTTACTTTCCCATTCTTTATGTAAGGCAAATGTCAGCCAGAGCTTCCCTTCCCCTTGTAATCTCAAGGAGATTAGCCTAAACATCCATCCTTCCCAAAATTACCGATAATTTCTGAGGGGATCATTTTCTTGTCTTCTCTGGCCGTGAGTCCATGTATCAATGGCTGCTGTCTTTTCACTATTCCAACTGCCTCATATTCAGCCTCTTCTTCAGTTTCTACAAAATCACGCACAACTTAAGTGAGATTTTAAGATTTGAGAAAACAAGTTAAAACTTACATATTAGACATGCTTATTCTTTACATGTTTGTTTGTTTATTTTTGAGAAAAAGAGAGTGCATGCCCAAGTGGGGGAAGGGCAGAGAGAGACACACACACACAGAATCTAAAGCAAGCTCCAGACTGTCAGCACAGAGCCCCACGCAGGGCTCGAACTCACAAACCGTGAAATCGTGACATGAGCTGAAGCCGGATGCTTAACTGACTGAGCCACCCAGGTGCCCCTAGTACTCCTGCTCTTTAAAGTCCATTTTCCCACCCTATCACCAGAGATTTCCCACTAGCCCTTCACTCTGTGCAGTGACCAGACTTGTCCTCCTAACTCCTCTCTCCCACCCACCTTTCCTTGCATGGTCCATCTCCTGTCACCACTCTCTTCCTCTCTCCCAAGAGCAAATATAAATTCCTCCAGTGTTTACATGCAGAGCAACTTTCTTGTGTTGCTAAGGCTTTTAATTACATCCATGCTTTTTTTTTTTTTTTGAGTCTCACTTTATACCCGAAACAGCTTATCAAGTTATTTTTCCAAATGAAATTTCTTTCTAAAAGGAATCCTGGTGCCATTTAATACATTTCCTCCTCATCATACTCAACAATGTACATTTATTTATGTACACTCATCAGCGTTTAAAAACTCATTTGAATTCTACTTTTCTCATTATTTTGTTTGTACTTTCCCACTTACTAATGCAGCCCATGTTTCCTACTTTAATAAACACCCTTCAAATTATCAGGCATTTGAGGTATTTCCAGTTTAGTTTTGCCTTATAAATAGTGGTGCCATAAATATTTCATTTTTCTCACTTGGATTGTTCTGAGGGAATATTCTCCCAAATAAATAGATTATGGGGCAAACATGAATAATCTCATAGATTCTGTGCTTGCCTCAGTATGTTCATTAATAGTTGTCCTAATAAATAATTTTATCAACTTATGAGTTTGGCCATTTTGCTTAGCTCTACCAACATTCTCCTTGTTTACTTTTCAATTAATCTCACAGCAAGGCTAATAAATTCCCCAAAATATACTTTTTTGAGGTTTTTCATGTATGAAATATTTGGTCATATAACTTTGACATCTTGTCCAGTGAAGTTTGCATACTGATTTTGTTTTAACACGCTTATTGTGATACAATTCACATACCATACATCCATTCACATACCATCCATTGAACGTGTAGAATTCAGTGAATTTTAGTATATTCACAGGGCTATGCAATCATCTCCACAATAAATTTTAGGACATTTCATTACCCCCCAAAGAAACCCTGTACCCCTAGCCTTCACCCTATAGTCCCTCTATCCCACCCCAGACCTAGGCAGCCAGTAATCTGTGTTTTTTTTTTTCTTAAGATTTTATTTTTGTTAAGTAGTCTGTACAGCCAACACAGAGCTTGAACTCACAACCCCGAGACCAAGAGTCACATGCTCTACTGACTGAGCCAGCCAGGCACTGCTAATTTTTCTTTCCATTCCTCCCAGCCATTATGTAGGATGTACCTGAACATCACTTCCACGGGATTTTGCCATGTCAGAGGCTTAGCCAGGATCCATTCATTCTGTCTTAGTCCATGGATGGGGATCAATATTTTTAGACCAAATGAGGGGGAAAAGAAAAGCATACATTTAAGCCATACATTAAGTTACACATTTAAGTGTAACTTAAAACACTTACATTTGCTACATAGATTTGCCTATTCTGGACATTTCACATAAATGGAATCGTATAGGGGTGCCTGGGTGGCTCAGTCGGTTAAGCATCCAACTTCAGCTCAGGTCATGATCTCGTGGTCCATGAGTTCAAGCCCCATGTAGGGCTCTGTGCTGACAGCTCAGAGCCTGGAGCCTGCTTCAGATTCTGTGGCTCCTTCTCTCTCTGGCCCTCTCCACTCACACTCTCTCTCTCTCAAAAATAAATAAAGATTAAAAAAAAAACTTATAGGGGCGCCTGGGTGGCTCAGTCGGTTAAGCGGCCGACTTCGGCTCAGGTCATGATCTCGCAGTCTGTGAGTTCGAGCCCCGCGTCGGGCTCTGTGCTGACAGCTCAGAGCCTGGAGCCTGTTTCGGATTCTGTGTCTCCCTCTCTCCGACCCTCCCCTGTTCATGCTCTGTCTCTCTCTGTCTCAAAAATAAATAAACGTTAAAAAAAACCTATAAATGGAATCATATAATATATAATCCTTAGTGACTGGCTTTTTTTACTTAGCATAATGTTTTCAAGGTTCATCTATCTTGTACATGTATCAGTCCTTTATTCCTTTGTATTGCCAAATAATGTTCCATTATATAGATATATCACAATTCTTTATCCATTCACCAGTAGATGGGCATGTGGGTTGTCTCCACTTTTTGTCTATTATGAATAATTTTGCTAAAAACATTCATATACAAGTTTTTATGTGGACATATGTTTTGGACATACATGTATATGTAGGAGTGCAATTGCTGGGTCATATGGTAATTCTACGTTTAACTGAGGAACTACCAGACTGTTTTCCAAAGTGGCTGCATCATTTTATATTTTACATTTTACTGGTCCCACCAGTATTGCATGAGGGTTCCAATTTCTTCACATTCTTGCTGCATTAGTTTTCAAGGGCTGCCAAAACAAAATACCACAGACTGGGCGGTTTAAACAACAGAAATGTATTTTCTCATAGTTCTGGAGGCTGGAAGTTCCAGATCAAGATGTCAACAGGTTTGGTTTCTCCTGACATTTCTCTTCTTGGCTTACAGATAGTCACATTATTGTTATGTGCTCATATGGTCTTTTCTATGTGTATCTATCTATCTATATATCTCTGATGTCTCTTCTTTTTTTTTTAAGGATACTAGTCACATTAGATTAGGGCCCCAACCTTATGACCTCATTTCACATTAATTACCTCTCTAAAGACCTTATCACCAAATACAGTCACAGTGGGGTAGGTTAGGGGCTTCCACATATGAATTTGGGGGGACAAAATTCAGTTCATAACACTTGCCAACTGCTGCAGAGTAAAATGTTTACATCTCCCAAAAATTCATATGTTGAAACCTAATCCCCGAAGTGATGCTATTTAGAGATGGGACCTTTGGGAGATGATTAGGTCACACAGGTGGAGCCTTCACACATGGTATTAATGCCTTTTAAAAGAGACCCCAGAGAGTTACCTCACCCTTTCTGCCATGTGGTGAAAAGACAGACATTTTTGAACCAGGAAACAGGTCTTCATCAGACATAAAATCTGCACAGTGCCTGGAGTCTGGACTTTCCAGCCTTAAGAACTGTGAGAAATAAATGTTGTTTAAGCCATCCAGGCTAAGATATTTTTGTTATAGCAACTCAAATGGACTAAGATACCAACATTTGTTATTATCTGTCTTTTTTAATTACAGCCATTCTGGTGGGTGTGAAGTTGTACCTCATCGCAGTGTTGATTTTCATTTTGTTGATGGCTACTGACACTAGAAACATCTTTTCATGTGCTTATTCGCCTTTTGGTTATCTTCTTTGGACAGTTATCTGATAATATCCTTTGTTCTGAATTATTTCTTTATTGTAACATATTATTTTTATTGTAGCTTATCTGCATTATGGATTAATCATATAGATATCAAACATACTAGAAGGAAACATGGGAGAATTTTTCTTAATTTGGGGGGTAGTGACAGCCTTTCTAAGATTAAAAAGAACTAGAGGGGCGCCTGGGTGGCGCAGTCAGTTAAGCGTCCGACTTCAGCCAGGTCACGATCTCGCGGTCCGTGAGTTCGAGCCCCGAGTCAGGCTCTGGGCTGATGGCTCGGAGCCTGGAGCCTGTTTCCGATTCTGTGTCTCCCTCTCTCTCTGCCCCTCCCCCGTTCATGCTCTGTCTCTCTCTGTCCCAAAAATAAATAAAAAAACGTTGAAAAAAAATTAAAAAAAAATAAAATAAAAAGAACTAGAAACATAAATAAAAATCAATTAATGTGACTACATGAAAATAAAAAAAATAATTCATTGCAAAAAACAAAGCCAAAAGACAAGATGAGGGAAAGATAAACAATTTATTCACAATGGACTAATTTTATTTATATAGAGAAAGGGATAGATAAATATCTCTTTTTCTATCTATCTATCTATCTATCTATCTATCTATCATCTCCAACAATAAAGAAAAAAAAAGACAAACAATTGAATAGGAAAATGGGCAAAGGGGTGCCTGGCTGGCTCAGCTGGTAGAGCATGAGACTCTTGATCTCAGGGTTGTGAGTTCAAGCCCCACATTGGGGAATAGAGCCTACTTAAAAAAAAAAAAAAAACAATAAAGAGAAAAAAAGCAAAATGGGCAAAGGATATGAACAGACAGTTCACAGAATGGCAATTTTAAAAACTTATGTTTGATAACATAATGTATAGAGATATGTGATGAAATGGGCACCCTGATAAATTAATGTGGGAGCATAAACTGACACAAACTACATGGAGAGCAATTTGGCAACATTTATCAGAACTTTTAAAGTCCCTACCTTGGGATTCAGCATTCAACACCTACGTATTTAGTCTAGACAGACATTTATTTGTTCACATGCCAAGTGGCTACAAATAAGAATATAACTACTGACTGCAGCATTCAATCATTTGATGAAATACTATGCAATCATCAAAAATGATGTCCAAAGTAGAGTGTTACATGAAGAAAAGCAAGGTGGCAAAACTGTGTAGAGTACTGTGTGTGTGTATGTGTGTGAGAGAGAGAGAGAGAGAGAGAGAGAGAGAGAGACAGACAGACAGACAGACAGAGGGAGAGAGAGAAGAGAGGGAAAAGACTGGGGGAAGAGGAGCACCTGGGTGGCTCATTCAGTTGAGCATCCGACTTCAGCTCAGGTCATGATTTCATGGTTCGTGGGTTTGAGCCTAGTGTTAGTCTCTGTGCCGACAGCTCAAAGCCTGGAGCCTACTTCAGATTCTGTGGCTCCCCCTCCCTCTGCCCCTCCGCCACTCACACTGTCTCTGTCTCTCAAAAATGAATACACATTAAAATTTTTTTTAAATAAAAAAATACTTGGAGAAGAGTTTTTATACATATATGTAATATTGTAATAGGTAATATTACATATATGTTATATATATGTATATATATATATTTATTGCACTGAGTGTCTCTGAAAGGACATACGACAAATCCGTTAACTGTGATACTCTAAAAGGAGAGAAAATTGGGGGAAGGAGGAGGGAGCAGTGGATAATGGAAACTTTCTTTTCAATGCATATCATGTATTTTTGGTGTTATTGAAACGTTTAGCTGTTGTGCGTATTACATGGTTGTCATTAAGAAAACAAGAAGACGAAAAAGATGTATATGACCACAAGTATTACAGGGTAACAAGCCTTTTGGTTCTCTCCTGGCAGAAATCCCCACCACCACCCTACATCCCCCCCCTGCAAAACATGACTTTTGATTTTGGAACGCGTCTCGTGAGGACTCTCCTAGTCTCCTGTTTACCCATCTGCTCCTCCGCCTGACTGATTGGGATATCCTTGAAAGCAGAGGCTGTTACTCATTCCGCGCTTCCCCAAACAGTGTGGCTAGTGTTCTGCAAACAGCAGACGAAGTCTAAAACGGGAAGAAAGAGACCCCGCAAAATCACAAGCGTGTCCTCAACATCTCAGACTCTCACGGATCTTTTATTTGGGGAATGTGCGTCCCCTGGTCCCTCCACACTCACCTGACACACACGTTTCCAAGGCAGGGGACTCTTAAACCCGTACAGCTCTCCACGGTGGGCGAGGACCTCTGAGCCCGCTGCGTCGCGGGGCCGCCTGGCCGCTCCGGCTCCGCCCCCAGCTTCCCGCGCTCCGCGCCCATTGGACGTCCTCCGGAGCGGGTGGGGCTTTCCGCGTGGTGCCCCGTGCCCTGGGGCCAAAGGGGAGGCGTGCGCCCAGCGCCGGGAGCCGCGCGGGTGCTGTGGGAGCAACCGGCGATGCCCCGGGACCCGGTTCCCGCCGGGGCTGCAACCCGAGCTGCAGCCGGGGCCGTGGCTCCGAGTTTAGTCTCCGCGACTCCCGCAGCTCGGCGGGCTTCGGACCATCTGAAGCGGTGAGCGCTTCCTTTGCCCCCTGGGCTCCCTGCCCTAGTCCGTCCTCCGGGGCTACTGGCACTGGGTGGGCTGGCAAGGGCGGGCGGGCCAGCGGGGTCCTCGCCGAGGCATCCTCGTGTCGCGGGGTGCGGGTCCAGATTCCGCTTCCCTTCCTATCCCCCCGCCCCGGGCCTCCCGCTCCCCCGTGACTGTCACTCCTCAGTAGGTCGGTCTTCAGCACTGTTCAAGTTGTGTGCGCGGAGGCGCCAGCGGATCTGCGAATATCCGTGGGACGCCTCTCCGGCACTTGTTGCTCGGCTTCGCGGTCCCAGCAGCAATCCCCCCGTGTCTGGACAGGCTCTGTGGACGCGGCGCTGTGCGGGCGAGGCTTGGGAGACCACTCTTTAGTAAATGGTCCTTTACGCTGCAGGGCACCGGGCGGTGGTGAGCAGTCTTCCAATAGCATGTGGTGTTCGCTTCTCAATCAGAGAAACCGCGCGGACGAGCTCCGGCTCTTTTAAAAGGTTGCTCTTAAAAAAAAAAAAAATTACGTTGTAGAATTGCATAATACGCTGTATCTCCGTCCAAAAATAGTTTTTGATATCAGGGTAGTAGTCATTTGAATGCAACATTGACACTTTTGTTTCCTAAATAGTAAGTTTGAGCTTTTTTATTTTAGAGTAATAGATTACTTAATGAAAGGAATTTCTCAAGTACAGAAAAATAAAAGAAACCATACATAGTGTTTTGAGTCATCAATTTTTTTTTTTTTTTTGAGTCATCTGTTTTGAGGGATTTTGGTTTTTCAGTTTGCTTAGGTTTGCTTTCACCCACAACTGCATACCCAGGTTCCAGACTTTGGAATGGTGTAAATAGCGAGTGCGGTCCCGCCCCCAGCCCACTTGATAGCTGAGGGGAATCGGCCACGCCCCGGAGCCCCGCTTGGCCTGCGGACTCCGGGCTGTCCCCGAGCCGAGAGGCTGTCGCGCCGCCCCAGGAGGGCGAGAGGACGCCCGCCCCACCGGCTGTTTATTGCAGCGATTTGTACGTTCCAAGAGTCTCCAGAGAGGCGCGCTGCATACCTGTTAGGACACTGTTCACGTTCCAGCCTTGGGGGGGGGGGGGGGGGGGGGGGGAGGGGGGGACGGGGCTGCTCTTCGTACCAGTATCTGCTCTTTTCTCCCTGTGGCCTGGGTCGGCCTCCGGTCCTCTCGCTGGAGCAGGTTGAACGGACGCTTAGTTTTTAGGTGAATTGTTCTGACAACCCAGTACCAGTACTATACTGCCCTCTCCCAATCTTTGCGGCGTTTGTGCGAGTTGATGGGAGTCGGGAGTGGAGAATGATTGACATTTTGCAGAACGGAACGTCCAGTGTTGTCATGCTTCTTGGCACTTTTTTCTAAGTCCAAGTTCTGGTGACATTGTTTCAGCTTGCTTTGCTCTTTCCCAAGACCCGGTTGGTTAGTTTGAGTTGAAAAGGCGTGTCTATTTCTTATTCCGTAAGGATTAGGAAAAAGGAATTCCTGGCTTGGTATAAAAGTGCTGGAATTTAGTCTGCTGTCTTCCAAGGATTATGGGGTTTTTAAAAATGAGGGCATATTGGAGATTGGAGAATACTGTAATTATTGTTCTTTTTAGGGGGTTGGAAAATAAAAATACCTCTATTTTATTTAGTAATTAGGAAAAGTGTAAGTACTTTAAAGAATCCTTTAAAATTGTGAATGATACTGTGAATTGTCTTGTAAAATCAAAAGGCATCCTTAATTCATCTTTTCTGTATATCTGTTTTTGCATATGCTTTAAAGACTTGGGTAGTGTTTTGCTGTCCCTAGTCATCAGGATTCTTAGGGACTTCTTATTTTAACTTTAAGTGTATTTTATTTTATTTTATTTTATTTTATTTTATTTTATTTTAGAGAGGGGAAGTGAGCGAGCTATCACATGCAGTAATTCTTTACCTTTTGCATCTGGGGATGTTTTGTTGTGGTGAACAAAACTTATTCAGTTCTGATCTATGAGAATAGTATGGTTTATAGAATTTGTTGGGGTTGCTCTTTTTTAAGAAAGTTACATTTTGTTCTTATGATTTCTAGAATTGTATAATATGATCTATCTCATCCAAAAATACTTCTTGATGTCAGGGTGATAGTTTGAATGCAACACTGACACTTTTGTTTCCTAAATAATAAGTTTGGGCTTCCTTAATTTATGTTTATATACTTTCTTTCATTAAGGAAATTTTGCAAAATATAGAAAAGTGAAAGGAAAACCCACATATAGTGTTTTGAGTCATCGATTTGGAAAGATTATTTTTTCTCAATTTACTTAGACCTACTTTGACCCACAACTACGTATTCAGGTTCCAAATTTTGAATGGTGTTAAATTATGGTGTTGAATATACAACTTCAGGGAGTGAGGGCTTATAGGTTGTATTAAAATGCTAACTTTTCTCCATTGAAATGTCAACACCAACAGAAACTATTATGGCATTTTCTCCTTCAAGATATGGATGTACTGATAAAGTGCTTTAATAATTTTGACTATGATAACTACTAACAGTTAATATGATGGCCTTTTATTTTATTTTATTTTAATTTTTTTTAATGTTTATTTATTTTTGAGACAGAGAGAGACAGAGCGTGAATAGGGGAGGGGCAGAGAGAGAGGGAGACACAGAATCCGAAACAGGCTCCAGGCTCTGAGCTGTCAGCACAGAGCCCGATGCGGGGCTCGAACTCACGGACTGCGAGATCATGACCTGAGCGGAAGTCGGACGCTTAACCGACTGAGCCACCCAGGTGCCCCTATGATGGCCTTTTAAAATGACATTAAATTGGAAAGCTTTGAGAACTTGCGTCTGCCATTTTTCAGTGATGTGTCATTGCTAAGAGTTCTTTTTCCTCTTTCTCTGAAGCCTTTACATTTCTTGCAGCATACATGTGAAAGCTATGGTTTTAATATCAAGGTTCATCACCCTCTTTTTTTGTTTTACTTTTTCACATGTTACCTGTGCAACATTTTACAGTTTGAGATTTGGGGCTTCATTGGGGGGTACCTGAAGACTCACAGATTGAATCAGTTAAGTATCCTCTGTCTTTTCCCTTAAGTACCTTATAAATATAATTTCCCATTAACAGTCACGTAGGTTTTTGGAGGGCATTTTGCCCATAGTTGTTACAATTCTTGAATTTTTAGCTACATTTTGACCCAGGAATCCTACCTCTGGGAATTTATTCTAAGAAAATAATAATGGATATGTACATAGGGTTAGTTACTGGGATGTTTGTTGTGATTTAGCTTATGATGGTGAAACTTTGGAAACACTCAATGTCCCAAAATAGGGAAATGGTAAAATAATTTAAGTCAGAGAACATCGATACAATGGAATACTTAATATATAATGTATTAATTAATATATTAATATAATGTTAACTTATGCAGCCATTACTAATCATGTTGTAGAAGAAATCTGACAAAATCAAAAGATGGTCATAATATGATAGGGTAAAAAAGAATATTAAAAAGTATGAATATTTTCCCCTTTTGGTTAAAAGAAATATAAGAAGATTCTGGGGTGGCTGGGTGACTCAGTCCATTAAGCATCTGACTTCTGCCCAGGTCATGATCTTGCAGTCAGTGACTTTGGGCCCCCGTCGGGCTCTGTGCTGATAGCTCAGAGCCAGAGCCTGCTTCCGATTCTGTCTCCCTTTCTCTCTGCCCCTTCCCTGCTTGTGCTCTCTTTCTCTCTCAAAAATAAACATTAAAAAAATAAAGAAGTATAAGAAGATTCTGATGTGTAGTAAAAATTATGTTTGATTGAATATTCAGCCTTGTCAGTTTGGGAGAAAATCTCCTGCACTGTAAAATTTAAAAACCCTTGAGCTACGTTTAAAGCAGGAAGAAAGTTGGGGCGCCTGGGTGGCTCAGTCGGTTAAGCCCCCGACTTCGGCTCAAGTCACGATCTCGCGGTCCGTGGGTTCGAGCCCCGCATCCGGCTCTGTGCTGACAGCTCAGAGCCTGGAGCCTGTTTCCAATTCTGTGTCTCCCTCTCTCTGACCCTCCCTCGTTCATGCTCTGTCTCTCTCTGTCTCAAAAATAAATAAACGTTAAAAAAAAAATTAAAAAAATAAAGAAGGAAGAAAGCAAAGACTATATTTACATACTTAGGCATTGAAACCATTCTGTCTTTGAAATAATCATCAAATCCCTGGAGTTGAATGGGGATTATCCATATGTCCCTGCTTATCCACAGGTTTACTCTTTCTATCTTATTTGGCCTTTGTAATCTTAACATAGGTTAATAGATTTATTGTTGTGATGATTAAAAGCCTGGTAATTAATTTTCAAGTTGGCATGTAAATGTGTGCAAGTTCAATGTGTGATAAGATTGTAATTTTGTACCAATAAAAAGAGGTATGACTTGAAAGTAAAAAAAAAATTTTTTTTGAGTAGGCAATGGTTTTATAGGGTTGAAGATCAAAATGTAAAAAAAAGGTGTGCAATGGAAAGTCTCCCTCTTCCCCTTTTCCTTATCAACTCAATTCTCATTTCTCCAATTCACCTACCCTGGATAAGCATTAATACTAGTTTACTGCTTATCATTCTAGAGATATTTTATGCATATCCAAGCCATAACAGATCTACATTTTTCCCCTCTTGGATATAGTGGTCATTTTTTTTTCTTTGCTTTTTTCACTTGACAGTGTATCATGGAGATTTTTTCATACCAGTACATAGAGAGCATCCTCAACAAAGGGTTTTTTCAAAAAAGTGCCTAGAACATAAAGAGAGTATAAAGAGGGGTGCCTGGGTGGCTCAGTAGGTTAAGCATCCGACTTCAGCTCAGGTCACGATCTCACGGTCTGTGAGTCCGAGCCCCGCGTCAGGCTCTGGGCTGATGGCTCAGAGCCTGGAGCCTGCTTCCGATTCTGTGTCTCCCTCTCTCTCTGTCCCTCCCCCATTCATGCTCTGTCTCTCTCTGTCTCAAAAATAAATAAACGTTAAAAAAAAAAAAGAGAGAGTATAAAGAAAGAAGTACTTTATTCAAATCATTTAAGAGTTTTCTTATTGGTTGGGTGTTGAGCACAAGGTGCTCTTGCTGAGTGAAGAGGAAACAACATAGTGTACTTGAACTTGGCATATGGAACTGTAAAAGCTTCTGGTTTAATTATCATCGAATTGTTTTTTAAATTTCACTTTAAAATCAAAGTAATACATATATATCATTGAACAAAATAAAGTAATTCTTAAAAATTTGCCACAAAAATATGAGACACACGTTCATTCCTCCTAAGTCCTTGTTTTTCTCCTTTGGGGCAACTACTTTCAGCTCTTAATTTTTTCTTCTAGTATTTACCTCTTCAAGTCTTAAAGTGTAAGTATACTTTATAACTACTTCTTGACTTAAATGATTTAGATATCATTTAATTTTTTTATAAAATGAGAATTGATACATTATGGTAAGGATTTAACTCCTATACTCTCTATTTACTTCTACTTCCTCCATCCTCTCAATTGAGATTTTATCTCAGTAATTAGTTAAATCAATAGGTTTTATATTATTGTGATTAGGTAAATATGATTAGCCTTTGAGCCAAGGGTAAGGTAAGATTGCTTTTTTCATTTACCTAATTTTCTATCAATCTGTGGTTTTTCCCAAGTACTCAAATGCTGTTAAGTGCTCAAGCAAATGCAAGAATCTATCAACTTCATTTTTTTCTCTTAAGACTTCTTTCTCATAGGTCTCGTTCTTCACATACATCTGCTCTGTTTCTAGGTTTGCAACCAACCTAAAGATTAGTATTTTTAAAGAGATAAAAAAAGGGGATTGTACCCAGAAAATAGGATTTGGATGCTATGGAAAGAAACAATTAGAGAACAAGAAAGTGTTCTATGAAATTGGAAATATGATAGCTAAAATGGAATTCTGAATAGAAAGACTAGAAGATAAAGTTCTCTAGGTTCAGTATAGCTGTAGTCCTGTTTCCCCTCTCTCCTGGTTTGGATCCTCTTACCTAGGTCCTGGTTTGGTTGACTCAGTCATTTTACTCAAGCACTTAGTCCATTTACTTGCTGAGAGAAGGTACATTTTCAATGTCTTTGCATATCTTAAAGTGTTTTTCTTCATGGCTGAGGTGTTGAATTGCAGTTTGGCTGAGTATGAATTTCCTCAGAATGGTTAAGATTTAATTTTAAAGTGTCTGTTGTCAGTATTACTGTGAAGGAATCTGATATCATTATGTTGTGTATCCCTTTATGTTGCTTTTCCTTTCCAAAAGAAAGCTTTTTAGAATCTTCTCTCTGGTATCCTGAAATCTGATGATTTGGTGACATTGGGGTGATTCCTTTTTTCATTCACTGTGGTCTGCACTTGGTGAGCTCTTTCAACCTGAGGCCTCTTTTTTGTGTGGTGTGGTGAAATTTACTTTACTAATTTCTTTCTTTCCATTTATTCTGTTCTCTTTTTTTTTGGTTGGATTTTGGATTGATCCTTCAGTCTCCTTCTTTCTTTTGTTTTTCATCTCTTTCTCTCTTTTTCTACCCCTAACTGCTCTGGGCAGGTTTTCAACTCTATCTTCTAGCCATTTTTTTCAGAATTCCATTTTATTGGATTTTCTTCCTTATTCTCTGATTTCTTGTTTTTATAGCTTCCTACTCTTCATAAATGCAATATGTTTTCTTATTGTTTTAAATATATTAATTGTAGTTTTACTTTTGGAATTTCCTTTGCTTTTTTCATTGTTTCTACCCTTTGCAGTCCTTTTTTCTCTTCATTTTTCAGTTTCTTCAGGGAGAAGTCTCCAGTCCTCTGCAGTGTGGGATATAATCCTGGGTTTTGATATTCTGGGAGCAGGGCCAATGAAGGGGACTGTGTAAAGAGTCCCCAAGATCACCTCGAGTTTCAGTGATTCACTAGGAAGACTCATTGGACTCAGCATATGGTCATGCTCATAGCTATGATTTATTTCCATGAAAGGCTTTAAAGCAAAATCAGCAAAAAGAAAAAGAACATGGCGTGAAGTCCAGAGGAAACAAGGCAGAAACCTCCCAGAATCCTCTTCGAGTGGAGTCAAGCAGGATGTGCTTAATTCCTTCATTATGGCATTGTGACATGTGTGAAGTTTTGTCTCACAAGGGAGCTCGTTAGAGACTCCATGCTCAAGGTTTTTATTGGAGACTGCTTACATAGGCACCGTCTGCATAGCAGTACCAAAATTCCAGACTATCAGAAGGAAAGCAGCTGTTCAGCATAAACTACATTGTTTGTGCAGACTATGTTCAGTCATATTAAACAACTCTTATCAGTTATGGAATGGTGGGAACCTTTCTGAAATCAAGATTCTCAGATACCAGCTAAGGGTTAACCTTGCAAACAGGCCTTTCAAAGGATAGCAGTCTTAGGCCTGCTATGAGAATTCTTTTGTTTTGGAAAATATAGCTATTTTTCCATAAAAATAATGGGTTTAGGACTAATAAATATTTCTATTAGGACCCCAGTAGGACTAATGGGGTAAGGACTAATAAATATCTCTAAATTTCTATTTTTCTTAGGATAATAATTATTGGTAGATATAACCCACAGAAATAAAAGTTCTTTGGAGTCCCAATGGTTTTTATTTTTTATTTTTTTATTACTTTTGTGTGTGTTGCAATTTTTTTATTATTGAAATATAATTGGCACAATATTATATTAGTTTCAGGTGTACAACATGTTGATTTGCCAATTCTACACATTATTCCATGCTCACCATGATACCTATAGTCACCATATGTTACCATACAATGTCATTACAGTATTATTGACTATATTCCCTTTGATGTATTTTTCATCTCTGTGACTTATTTATCCTATAACTGGAAGTTTGTAACTCTTAATCCCCTTTATCTATTTCACCCATTTCCCCTATTGCAGCATTATTTACAGTAGCCAAGATATAGAAGCAACCGAGGTGTCCACTGATAGATGAATGGATAAAGAAGATGTGGTAGGGGCACCTGGGTGGCTCAGTTTGTTGAGCATCCAACTATTGATTTCGGCTCCGGTCATGGTCTAGCAATTTGTGGGTTTGAGCCCCTCATTGGGCTCTGTGCTGATGGTGCAAAGCCTTCTTGGGATTCTCTTTCACACTCTCTCATTCTCTCTCTGTGCCCCATCTGCATGCTCTCTCCCTCTCAAAATAAATAAATAAACTTAAAAAAAAGATGTGGTATATATATACAAGGGAATATTACTCAGCCATAAAAAATGAAATCTTGTCAGTGCTTTTTAAATATGTGGGTCTTTGCACCAAAAAAGCTTGAGAAACCTACATCTCTCATTTTTCTGAGTCTAGAAGTATGTCTTTCTACTGGTATCAACACTAGTTTTGTCCAATATGGTAGCCACTAGCTACATATATTAAATGTTAATTAAAATTAAATTAAAATTAAAACTTCAGTTCCTCAGTCACACTAATAACATTTCAAATGCTCAATAACCACGTGTAGGTGGTGACCATTCTATTGGACAACACAGATCAAGAACATTTCCATCACTAAAAAACTTTCTGGGGGCACCTGGGTGGGTAAGTCGGTTAAGCGTCCAACTTCGGCTCAGGTCATGATCTCGCGTTGGTGAGTTCGAGCCCCGCGTCGGGCTCTGTGCTGACCGCTCAGAGCCTGGAGCCTGTTTCAGATTCTCTGTCTCCCTCTCTCTCTGACCCTCCCCCATTCATGCTCTGTCTCTCTCTGTCTCAAAAATAAATAAACGTTAAAAAAAAAACAAACACTTTCTGTTGGACAGTGCTGACCAAAGCTATTAACATTTAAAAGCCATTCTTATCTCTTTCCCTTATTCGTTTTTACTCCCATGCTGTTTGCTTAATTATGACAGTTAAGCACAAATACGTGTATTGTTGGTTCATAAAACATCTCTTCTGTCACCAAGGCAAAGACAAAGCACAGGCTCTCTGCTAAGACACACGCCATGCACACAAATTGCTCTTGCGGTGGAAGGGGCACTGCCACGTATGCAATGCAGACCTGTGCCAAGTGCTTTGCAGGGGGGCACCATTCACAGAAACTGCAGCGTGAATGGCATGTCTCTCAGGGTGCAAAGTGCAGTGGCCTCTCGCTCTTCAGAGTCAGGATTTGAAGCCAGGTTTGTATAATTCCAGTCTGTGCCTTTTTAGTTTGGTTAAGATCACCCAACCAATCCCTCCTGGCCTGTATATATGGGCCGTTGAAGGACATTTTTAAAGAATAGGTAAAATCACGATTCTCACAAAAATATAAAATAAATGTTATTTTATTGAACTCATTAATTAAATGAGGGAACCAGTAAGATGTTACAACCAGTCCAAAGGTAGAAGCCAGAGAACAAACATATTTACAGATCGGGGAAAATGGAAATGAATGTGTAAATGAAAGCAGAGCTAGCCTCTTTCATAGTAGAGAGGAGTCACTTGAACCTCCCCCAGACAGAATTTACATGCCTAGAAGCAAGAGTTATTTTACGTCCCTCTAGCTTTCCTTCAGTACAAACTAATAAAGTATGATAGTTCAACCGCAATGCAAGGCTGGAATCGGATAATCTGGAAAGGTGTGATCTAAACAAAGATTGCTTTCCATTGAAGCACACACTTTCTCCTATAAAACTCATCTCGATCTCTAGATTTTAGATTTTAATTTGCCTGCTCCTATAAAGTTATCTATATGAAAATTCTGGTCAACAGAGAAGTTAAACCTCTCATGGAAATGAATAAATTTGTATTCTGGGTTTGTTTTACACATGTTGTTTAGGTGTATAAGGCAAATCAGTGGTGAGCTAAATAGATAATTTAGAAGGCTTCTTACCTTGGTCCCAGGCTGGTTTCCCCACCAAGAACTGACAGTGGCTGAAATATATATATATTTTTTTAAGTTCAACACTGTTGTGAATTTGGAAGGCATCAAAATAAGTAAACCTCAGTTTTGTGTTCTCATTGGAGAGACAGCCTTGTACATAGTGAGTCATTATACAGTGTAATAGGTACTGCACCAGAGATGAGAATGATGTGATTTAGAATCACAAAGGAGGAAGCAATGAAGTCTGGCTAGGAAGTTATCATTTCATCAGGGCCTTGAAGGAAAAGTAGAATTTAACCAAAATGATTTTTTCAGTTATACAAACGTGAAAACTTCTGTTTATACTTCCAAATAAAAAGCCAATCTCCTAGATGATCCCCAGATCTAGCCTCCTGGTATTCACACCCTTATGTAGGTTCCTCCCACATTACATCAGGATTGATCTGTATAGCTATGTATACGTAGTAGACATGGCAGTGTGTGGATTCCAAGACTTGGTCGTAAAAGACATTGCTACTTCCACTGTAGTTTCTTGGATTCTCTGAGAGAAATCAACTGTCATGTCATGAGAACACTCAAGCCGCCTGATGGAGAGGCTCAAATAGGAAGAAATTGAGTTTACTCTGGGCCAGTAGCCACCTGGCCTGTATATATTCTAGGAGCTAGAATCTATCTCCTAGATTCCCTAGCAACTAGGTTTATCTTTGTGACTAAGTTCTTGGGAGCAGAAGAGATGTGTGCAACTTTTTGTGCTTGCCTTTAACACAGATGTTCTCAATCTTCTTTTATTATCACTGCCTTGAGGAGCCTTTTAAGGTCTTCCACCCACCCCCCTCCAATTTCTGCCATAAACTTTTCATATATTGTATATCTGCTTGTGCACTTTATATGAATATGTGTGCTTTATCCATAAAAAGACTAACATTGTTTTGCCCTTCTATCCCTCAAGAATCAGCATTTGCCCCCTTAGAGGTGATACTGCCCTTGTTGAGAAAGCATGCTTTCAAAGGATTGAGTTTGCTGTCCCCTCCTTCTCTATCTTTCTGCACATGGACTGGAAGGCAGACTTGTGTGGTGAGCTAACTTCAACTATGCAGACGAAGACAATGTGAGTGACAAGACAGAAGGAACTGGAAGCTTAGCATCGCAGATCAAAGCTAATAGCCTATGACAACGAATTGGGAATGAAACGTACTCTGATTTTATTTGAGCTGTCTTATTTTGGGGCCATTGTTGTAGCAGCTTAGCCCATATTCTAACAAATATGGATCCCATTTTTTCAAAACTGCTTAGAAATTAAAAAAAAAATTCTCTTATTTCCATGTCACCCAGGTCTGTTTAGCAATGAGTATACAAATGTTACTTACCCTTTGCCATCTATGAACTCCTTATGATGGCCAGAACTGCAAATTGTATAAATATTAGCATTGTTTGATCCAAAATTTGGGCACCTCTAGGTGATACCTCATAATCATTGAATGAAGGTGTCATCATGCTTTATCTCATTACAAATATTGCTAGTGTGCTAGCAAATATTGCTGTAGTTTTGTTTTGTTGGTTTTTTTAACCATTAGTTTTATTGCAATAGAGTGTACTAAGAGTGCACACTCCTCTAAATTCAGTTCCCTCATCTGTAAAATTGGTCTAATAATAGTACCTACCTCACAGGGATTTATGAGGACTAAATGAGGTAATGTAGTGAATTATTGAACACATTGCCTAATCTGTACTGTCAGATGGTAATTGCTATTATTACAATGAACACTTTAAGCTACATTTCAGAAACTTGAAAAGACAATATTTAAGAATTCTCAACATTCCAATAAAATGGTAATATAAAAATTAAAACAGCAAAAAAGAATAGGAGACCAAAGCAATTTTAACAATCTTTTAGAATATTGATAAAGTTTTCTTAGGACGGTGATTCCCAAAATATGGTCCCTGAGGCAGCAGTATCAGTATCCCCTGGGAACTGATTAAAAATGCAAATTCGTGAGCCTCACCTCAGACCTACTAATTCAGAACCTCTAAGGGGTGGGGCCCAGTAATCTGTTTTACCAAGTGCATTGGCTAATTCTGGTGTGTGTTCACGTTTGAGCAGCACTTCCTTAAAAGAATGGAGATGACTTTGAAAAGAAAACCAGTTCATCAGTACTCTCCTCCCCTCACCCTCCACGCTCGGTATTTGCCGACACCAGGGCCAAGGAAGATGGGAATGAAACGTGCATCTGTAGATAGGGATATCCCTTCATCTCATCCCTTTATCTTAATGTAACCGCCATGAAAATTCTGCTTATCAGCCTTTCATACATCTCTTTCTGTATATACACATGTATATGTTTAATTTTACATATATGAGATCATACTGACATTTTTTAATAGTCACATTTTGGTTAATCTTTCCCCTCTTATGTTGCACATCTGAGCAGTGTCATCTTACATTAGCAATGTAATGTATACAATATTAGCAATGTGTGTGTGTGTAGCAATTTTATTGTTTGTTATTCTTTTCTTCATGCTCATATATACCTATCATGTAATTACAATGCACATGAGTTTTTCTCTTTTATGGTCACTCATCTATTCAGATTTTCTATTACTTCTGTAGTCAGTTTTTATAATTTATACCTCGCTAACATGTCATTCATTTTCTTTTGGCTTTTACATTTGTTGCTGTGGAGTTGCATGTAACATTCTCTTGCAGGTTACTAAAGCTCTTTGGTATCTCTTTTCTTATTTCTGATCCTATGCATTTTTATTCAACCCTCTTCCTCTTCCACTCTGCCAAAACCAGAGGTTTTTTTTCTTCAGAGTTTTGTTTTATTGTCCTTCAGAGAACAAGCTTTTGTATTTATATATCCTTGCTATTATTTTTAAAAGTGACCCTTAAGTTCATCTGTATTAATTCCTGCTTCGTACTGTTTTTTTTTTTTTTTCCTTTTTATCCTTTTCCTTCCTTTGAATAATAATTCCTTTACATTTTTTTAAAGCCCTATTTAATGACGAAGGCATTTAAGGCTTTCAAATTTACTCTGAGGACTATTTTAGCTCCTAGAGTGGTAGCTCATTGGTCTAAAATTTTCTCCTTTTCATCACCTTTTAAATGGTTTGTAATTTTGGTTTTGATTTCATTGATCTAAAGATTATTTAGTAGTGTGTTAATTTTCAAGTATTTATGAATTTTGAAATCCTTTCATTATGTGAAATTTTATTGAATGATTGTAGAATATGACACATAAAAGCTTTACCTCCTTAAAATTTTTTTCATGCAGAGTTAGTTAAGCCTCCAACTCTTGGTTTCAGCTCAGTTTATGATCTCATGGTTTGTGAGTTCTAGCTCCACACTGACAGTAGGGAGAGCCTGCTTGGGATTCTCTCTCCCTCCCTCTCTCTCTCTGCTCCTCCCCTGCTTGCGCTCTCTCTCTTTCTCTCTCAAAAAAGAAAAAATTAAAAGAATTTTTCATGCATTCTTTATTTTTAAAATATTTATTTATTTATTTTTGAGAGAGAGTACGTAAGAGTGTGAATGGGGGAGGAAGAGAGAGAGAGGGAGACAGAGACTCCCAAGCAGGCTCCTTACTGTCAGCACAGAGCCCTACTTGGGGCTCAATCTCACAAACTGTGAGATCATGACCTGAGATGAAATCAAGAGTTGGATGCTTAACCAACGGAGCCACTCAGGCGCCCCTCCATTCTTTATTTTAAATGACATAGTTGTTTGGGCATTTTTGTTCTATAGGTTTTTTCACTTTTCAAGAAGACAGATGGAATGGCTAATTGCTTCTCAAGTAAAGAGATAGGATATGAACCATGTATTTAAGAGTTTTGACACAAACAGGCTACAGAAACAGAACAAGAATTTCTCATCCCAATCACTGGGTTCTACTCCTGGAACCAATACTATGCTGCATGTTAAGTAACTTGAATTTAAATAAATAAATTAAAAAAAATAAGAATTTCTCATCCCAGATGACAAATTATTTATTTGTTTGTTTGTTTATCTCTATGGGCATAGTTTACAAGTTTACAGCTCCATTTTGGGCTCAGTTTTCTTACAACAAAGGCAGTTTGGATGACAAAAAGTTAGGAGGTAAGGACATTAAAACAACAAAAACAAAAAGCTTAGCCTTTTTAGATGCAACTGGAAGTTCTGGGCAGTTAACCAAGGTTTGGTAGAAGACTGTGAAGCTCCAGCCAAAGAGGGGTGGCTTTTTTTGGTGAAAAGACTACTGTTTGCTTTACTAGTTTTACTAAGAATATAGATTGATGTCGGTAGGACTTCAATCTCACGATGGGTTAGGGGAGGGTGGATGGAGGGAAAGGTGTCCCAAATTAATGGGCTTTGAACAGTTGTTGGGCCCTCACAGTGTTTTATATGTTTTTAAATTAGTTGCCAACACTTTGAAATAAAGCAGCTTCACATACACACAAGCACAATCTGCATTTCCAGTGTTTAAAGACTTGGAAGCTTTGAGAACACTGAGATTAATTCCATTAGTACATGGCTGCAATATGCTGGAGCTGGAGAGCACCTGGCCCTTTTAGAGAGGCATGTGCTCTCCACTTAGACCATCCCCACCATTCCCTCTTGCCCCCAATATCTAGGTGAAGTATTGGTCCTCATTTATCCTTTGTACTTCTGCTGCTGTTTGTCCACTGTAGCTTTAAGAAGGAAAGACTGTTTATTTTAAAAACACTTGTCTTTCAAAAGTGGGGAAAGAAAAAAGCCTTTTCATATTTAAAAAAAAAAAAAAGAAAAAAGGAAAGGGTGCCTGGGTGGCTCAGTCAGTTAGGCATCCAACTCTGGATTTTGGCTCAGGTCATGATCTCACAGTTAGTGAGTTCGAGCCCCGCATAGAGCTCTTTGCTGACAGTGCGGAGCCTGCTTGGGATTCTCTGGCTCTCTCTCTCTGCCCCCCACCTTGCACTCTCTCTCTCTCTTTCAAAAATAAATAGATAAACATTATTTAAAAAAGGGAAAGAGCACACAATGTGTGTGTCTAAATATTCCCGTGTTTTAATATACAGTGTGTCTATGTCAAAAGAATGCAAATTAAGATGCCATTTTAAAACCAACCCCACATAGTAAGTATCATTACAAGATTCAGAAAAGATATAATAGGATTTGTTTTTGATGGGAATTAAGTAAGGGATGCCATTATGATATGTAATTATTTATTTGGTAAAAATAAAACATTCCTAGATATCAATACCTTATACAGATAGTAAGTTCCTAAAGCAATGCCTTTTGAGTAGAACAGAAAGTATATACCTCAAACAGAAAAAAAAAAAAAAGTAAATAAATGTAAATACTATTGGAAATACTATTTCACAGCATATTGAAGATATGACTGAGAACTTAAAAGCAGGTTGTAGTTCAATTTTAAATTATTTATGGCATTTTCAATTTAAGCTCATGAAAACACATATATAGATAATATCACACAGCAATACCTGTGGTGTCTGAAAAGTTTAATGAGTTGAAGAACTTTTGGATTTGTCACCCATGAAAAGGCCAGTATAAGTGACTCATTTATGTACATTAGAAAAGTCTGTCAAAATTTACTGAAAGTAGTTTTAAAATATATTAGCTTAATTATAGATAGTGCTCCTGGAATGGTGAATAGTTGGGGTTAACATTGGACATATTGGTGACCTATATTCACCTATGAAAATATGGTGATCACATTGTTCTAATTAATTTTACACTGTTACCACTTTTCCTTAACTTAGGCCCTAAACATATTTTCATGGTGCTTTGTTTCATGGTGGCAGGTTTAGGAAGTAAAAATGAAAACTTCTTGCCTATTTATTTCAGCACTGTAAGTACATATTAGCCAGCCCAGCATCATGCAACAAGATTTTCCCCTTCACCCTTCTCTTAACCCCTGTAGAATCTTCAATGAGAATTCCTTGTGAAAGCTTCAGGGCAAACCATTAAAAAATAACACCCATAAGCTTGGATAGGATCAGAGGGTCCACCCAGACTCCGTTGGGACAAGTAATTGTGTTCAGGTGAGGAATCATAGGCCGTACTGTGTTTTGTAATAACTCCTGAGTTTCTTTGTTGCCTCATCGAAATTCTTTAGTTTGGGACCAGATGGCTGCTGCCTCTGAGAAGCTGCCTGGTACTCCCCTCTCCCTGGCAGTGCTATCCTCACCCTGGCTCGGATGCAGCTAGGGCTCTGCCTTTTCAATTGCTTGCTGTTTGCTGCCTTTTCACAGAATTGTAGACCTTAAAGTCTCTCTAGTAAAGCTTTTGACCACATACACATCATTTTTTTTTTCTAAAGTTCCCAAACCAGCTTAAGGAAAATAGAGAAAAAGAAGACAATGGAAAATGTTTTTCTAAATCTTGAATAATTGGTAGCAATGAACTGTCACTATTAATATATACCTTTTTCATCCATAAAGTTCAGCATCTATTTGGGTATTTAAGTTTTAATTTTGCTGAATGTTTAGAAAAAATATATTTTTTTAAGAAATGACAACATGGGGGGTTGCCAGGGGCGGGGGGGTGGCAACTCTCCACTCTTCACCTTTCTCCTTACTCCCTTTGATCCTTCTCTGGGGTCAGATAGAATTATGTTTCTGAATACACTCTTCAGTGGTTTCCCAGTGTGGTCCCTGTTTCAGCGGTTCCCAGCATTGCCTGGGAACTTGCTGCAAATGCAAATTTTGGGGCCCCCCTCCCAGACCTACACAATGAGAAACTTGGGGAGTATGATGGGCAGCAACCTGTGTTTTAACAGAGCCTTCGGGTGATTCAGGTGCACGCTAAAGTTTGAGAGCCACTGCTTTAATAACTTCAATTATGTCTATGTTGGATTTAGATGTGGAAACGTATAAAAGTTTTCAAACTCTTGTAGTCTCTTTCTGCTTTCTTTTCATTGCTTAGGGAGTCTGGATAAAGTACATACTGTGGGGAACTTCAGGGCTTTATCCCAGCTTTGTGGTCTCTGTGGTAGCTACAGTCAGCTGCCTGCCTTGAATGACAACTACTGATTGTTGAGGAGATGGGCGAGACAGATACTTTAGGCGATTCCAGAAGAGTCAGAGCACGCATAGAGTCAGAGCACGTAGTCAAGCAATTATTTTCATCTGGTTACTTAATGTAAGTAATCCACTAGAGTAAAAAAAAATCTGAGTATGTGACTTTGTATGTGAAATTGTGTGTTCAATTTTTTTTTGTAGTAGAATGTACATAATGTGAAATTTACCATTTTAAAAAATTGTAGTAGAATGTACATAATGTGAAATTTACCATTTTAAACATTTTTAAGTGTACAGTTCAGTGGCGTTAAGCACATTCACATTATTGTGCAACCATCACCTCCATCCATCCCCAGAACTTTTCCATCATCTCAAACTGAAATTCAGTACTCATTAAGCAGTAACTACCCATTCCTCACTCCCCATATTTAGCCCCAGATAACCACTCTTCTGACTTTCTTTCTCTATGAATTGACTATTCTAGGTTCCTCTTATAAGTGAAATCATACAATTTTTGTCCTTTTGTGTCTGGCTTATTTCACTTGGCATAATGTCTTCAAGAATCATCCATGTTGTAGCATGTATCAATTTCATACTTTTGGGGGCACCTGGATGGCTCAGTCAGTTGAGCCTCCAACTTCGGCTCAGGTCATGAACTCACAGTTCATGACTTGAAGCGCTGCATTGGACTCTTTGCTGTCAGCGCAGAGCCCGCTTCAGATCCTCTGTCCCCCTCTCTTTCTGCCCCTCCCCCACTTTCTCTCTATCAAAAAGGAATAAACATTGAAAAAAGTATTTCATACTCTTTAATATATATTTATTTATTTATTTTAGAGAGAGAGCGAGAGTGGGGGTGAAAGACAGAGACAGAGAGCGAGAAAGAATCTTTGGCAGGCTCCACATTTAGCGTGGAACCTGAGGCGGGGCTTCATCAGACAACACTGGGAACAGAACCTGAGCCCAGATCTAGAGCCGGACACTCAATAGACTGAACCACCCAGGTGCCCCAGGATTTCATAGTTTTAAAGGCTGAATAAAATTCCATTGTATGTATATCCCACATGTTGTTTATCTCTTCACCTGAGGGTTAAGTGGGTTGTTTTTACCTTTTGGCTATTGTGAACACTGCTGCTATGGTTACAAATACCTGTTCAAGTCTCTGCTTTCAGTACTCTTGGGAAGTACAAGTGGGTTTGCTAGATTGTATGGTAGTTCTGTTTACTTTCTTGAGGAATTTCCATATGATTTTCCAGTGACTGCATCACTCCCACTAACAATGAACACAGGTTTTAATTTTTCCACATCCTCACCAACACCTGTTATTTTCAGGTTTTGTTTTGTTTTGTTTTTTTTAAATAATGGCCATCCAAATGCATATGAAGTGTATCTTATTTGGTTTGTGTTTCCCTAATTATTAGTGATACTGAACATCTTTTCATGTGTTTATTGGTCATCTGTATTCTTCTTTGGAGAAATGTCTTTTTAAGTCTTTTACCCATTACTTTAATTGGGTGTTTTGTTTCGGTTTTGAGTTGTAGGAGCTCTTTATGTATTCTGGATATTATTACCTTATCAGATACACGATTTGCAAATATTTTCTCCCATTCTGTGCGTTGCCTTTTTACTGTGTTGATACTGTCCTTTTGATGCACAAAAGTTTTTAATTTTGACAAAGTTCAATCTATATGTTTTTCCTCTTGTTGCTTGTGTACTGAATGGGTAGATCACTTTGGGTATTACTGCCATTTTAACAATTTTAATTCTTCCAATCCATTTATTTGTTGAGTGTTTTTATCAGGAAAGGATGTTGAATTTTGTCAAGCACTTTTTCTGCATCAATTGAGATCAACACGTATTTTATTTCCCCTCCAATTCATTTTATGAAGCTAATATTGCTCTGATACTGAAACTGGACAAATACCAAAAAAGTACAGACCAATATCTCTCATAAATATAGATACAAAATCCTTAACAACATATTAGAAAATAGAATTAAGCAAGATATAAAAAGAATTAAGTACCATAATCAAATGGGGTTTATCCTAAGGATGTAAGGCTGGTTTAACTGAAAGTTAATCAGCCTAATTCATCATATTAACAAGGTAAAGAAGAAAAATTACATGGTCTTGTTAATCAATGTAGAAAAAGCATTTGACAAAATTTAGCATCCATTCATGATAAAAACTCAAAAATTAGAGCATCATCTACAAAGGCCTACAGATAAAATCATACTTAATGGTGAAAGATTGAATGCTTTCTCTTTGAGATTGGGAACAAGAACAGTGCTGGACATTATAGTAGAAAATAAAAGGCATACAAATCAGCAAAGAAGAAGAAATAAAACAGTCCCTGTTTGCATATGACATAATTGTCTTCATAGAAAATCTCAAGGAATCAACAGAACTAATACATGAGTTTGGCAAGGTTGCAGTATACAAGAAAAACATACACAAATTAATTGTATTTCTAAATGCTATTAGCGAACACCAAAATTTAAAACATTACCATTTAAAGCTGCTCCAAAAATATCGAACCTTAGGTGTAATTATAACCAAAAAAAAGTATAGGACTTGTATGCTAAAAACTATACAACACTGATGAAAAAAATCAAGGATGATCTAAATACTTCCTTGTAGAGGGGTGGCTGGGTGGCTCAATTGGTTGAGCCAACTACTTCAGCTTGGGTCATGATCTCACAGCTCATGAGTTGGAGTTGGAGCCCTGCATTGGCTCTTTGCTGTCAGTGCAGAGCCCGCTCCCGATCCGCTGTCCCCATCTCTCTCTGCCCCTCCCCCGCTTGCGCTCTCTGTCTCAAAAATAAACAAAACATTAAATAAATAAATAAATAAATAAATACTTCTTTGTAGAGAGATAGTGTGGATTAGAAGACTCTACATAGTGAACATATGGATTCCCCCCCAATTGAGATATAGTTTTAACGCAATTCCTACCAAAATCTTACTAATTTTTTGTAGATATAGACAACATTACTCTAAAGTTTATATGAAAAAACAAAGTAACTAGAAGAACCTCAACAATTTTGACGAAGAATAAAATGGGAGAAGTCCGGCTATCTAATTTTAAGACTTATTATATATGGCTATAGTAATCCAGACTGTTGGTGTTAGTAGAAGGATAGAGACATAGATTTTTTTTTTTAATTTTAGTGTTTATTTATTTTTGAGAGAGGGGAGGAGCAGAGGGAAAGGGAGACACAGAATCTGAAACAGGCTCCAGGCTCTGAGCTGTCAGCACAGAGCCCGACGTGGGGCTGGAACCCACCAACCGTGAGATCAGTGACCGAGCCCAAGTCGGACGCTCAACCGACTGAGCCACCCAAGCACCCCTAGACACATAGATTAATAGCACAGAATAGACAACCCAGATAGAGACCTACACAAATATGCCCAACTGTTGTTTTTACAAAGATGCAAAAGCAATTCAATGGAGAAAAGATGCCTGTTTCAACAAATGGTGCTAGAGCAATTGTATACCCACTGGCAAAAGTATGAGTTTAAACAACAGTTAACAAATAGTTGATAGTTGAATAAAAACCAATCAAATTAGGAAATGGGCAAAGAGGCATTTCAACAAAGAGGATAGTACAGATGGCAAGTAAGTACCTGAAAAAAATGTTCAACATCATTAGCCATTGAGGAAGTGCAAATTAAAACCACAGTGAGTTATCAATATATAATTATTAGAATGGCTAAAATTCTTTTTTTTTAATTTTTTTAACATTTATTTATTTTTGAGACAGAGAGACAGAGCATGAACGGGGGAGGGTCAGAGAGAGGGAGACACAGAATCTGAAACAGGCTCCAGGCTCTGAGGCTATCAGCACAGAGCCCGACCGGGGTTCGAACTCACGGACCGTGAAATCACGACCTGAGCCGAAGTCAGCCGCTTAACCAACTGAGCCATCCAGGTGCCCCATAAAATGGCTAAAATAGTGAAAACCCCACATACTGACAAGGATGCTGAGTCACTCATACTTTGCTGGTCACTCATACTTTGCTGGTAGGAATGTAAAATGGCATAGTCATTCTGGAAAACAATTTGGCAGTTCCTTATAAAATTAACCATGCAATTACCATACAATCCAACAGCACTCGGGCATTTATTTATCCTAGAGAATTGAAAGCTTTTGTTCACACAAAAACCTGTACACCAATGTTCCAAAAAGCTGTATTTGTAATAACCAAAGACTGGAATTGGCCTACATGTCCTTCAGAGGGTGAACGTTTAAAGTATAGTATGTAATACTACAGGGGTGCCTGACTGGCTCAGTTGGTAGAGCATGTGACTCTTGATCTCAGGGTTGTGAGTTCAAGCCCCATGTTGGATGTAGAGATTACTTTTTAAAAATGTTAAACTGTGAACACTATTTAGCAATAAAAAGGACTGGATTATTGGTACATGTAACAATCTAGGTGGATCTCCAGACATTTATGCTAAATGAAAAAAGCCAATCCCAAAAGGTAACATACCATATGATTCCATTTATATAACATTCTTGAACTGACAACATATAGAAATGTTGAACAAATTAGTGATTGTCCCAGGTTACGGAAGGAGGTGAGTGCAAGACAGAAATGGATGTGGGTATAAAAGTATAATAAGAGGGATCCTTGTTGTGGTGAAAATGATCTGTATCTATATTATATCAATGTCAATATCCTGGTTGGGTTATTGTACTATAGTTTCTGTAAGATGTTACCATTAGGAAAAACTAAGGGACACAGAGGACCTCTTGGTACCATTTCTTACAACTACATATGAATCTACAATTATGAAAAGTCAAATTTGAAATTTTTCTGTACAAAAATACACAGAGTCAACACACAAAAATCAACCACATTTCTATATATAAACAACAAATGATCTGAAAAGGAAATTATAAAAACAATTCTATCTACAATAGCATCAAAAACAATAAAATACTTAGGAATTAACTTAACCAAGGAAATGAAAGACTTGTATAATGAAAACTACAAAATAGTACTGAAAGAAATTAAAGAAGACACAAATAAATAAATACATTTTTCATGTTCATGGATTGGAAGACTTACTATTTAAAAAATGTCATATTATCCAAAATAATCTATACATTAATGTGATCCCTATCAAAATGTCAATTATGTTTTTTGCAGAAATAGAAAAACCCATCCTAAAATTTATACGAAATCTCAAGGGACCCCAGAGAGCCAAAATCATCCTTGAAAAGAATAAGAAGCTGGAGGCTTCACACTTCCTGATTTCAAAATTTACTGCAAAGCTACAGTAATCAAAATGGTGCGAAATTGGCATAAACAAACATGCAGACCAATGGAATATAATAGAGGGCCCAGAAATAAACGCTCACATATGTGGTCAAATGATATTTGACAAGTTTGCCAAGATCATTCAATGGGGCAAGGACAGACAATCTCTTCCACAAATGGTTCTGGGAAAACTGGGTACCCACAATGAATGAAGTTCATTCAACAACCCAAGAATGAAGTTGGGCCCTTACTTAACACCATATACAAATTAACTCAAAATGGATCAAGGACCTAAATGTAAGACCTAGAGCAATAAAACTTTTAGAAGAAAACAGATGGCAAAGCTTCAAGACATTGGATTTAGCAATGATTTCCTGGATATGACACCAAAAGCACAGGTAACAAGAGGAAAATAGACAAATTGGATTTCATAAAAATTAAAAACTTTTGTGCATCCAACGACACTATCAACAGAGTAAAAAGGCAACCTACAGAATGGGAGAAAATATATGCAAATCTTATGTCTGATAAGGAATTAATATCCAGCATATATACAAACTAAAACTCAATACTGAAAATCAAACAACCCAATTCAAAAATGGGCAAAGGACTTAGATATTTCTTCAAAGAATATATATGAGCTACCAATAAGCACATGAAAAGATGCTCAGTGTCACTAATCAATAGGGACATATAAGTCAAAACTGCATGGAGATTCTACTTCACGCCCATTAGGATGCGTATGATAAAACAACAACAACAACAACAACAACAGATAACAACAAATAGTGATGAGAATATGGAGAAATTGGAACCCTTGTGCACAGTTGGTAGGAATGTAAAATGGTATGACTGCTGTGGAAAACAATATGAGAGTTAAAAAAAATTTTTTAATGTTTATGTTTGAGAGAGAGCAAGTGGGAGAGGGGTGGAGAGAAAGGGACAGAGGATTCGAAGTGGGCTCTGAGATGACAGCAGTGAGCTTGATATGGGGCTCGAAGTCACAAATCCTGAGATCATGACCTGAGCCGAAGTCAGACGCTTAATTGACTGAGCCACCCAGGTGCCCCACAAAGAAATATCTTTAATTACCATATGACTGAGCAATTCTACTTCTGGGTATATACCTAAATGAATTGAGAGCAAGATCTTGAAGAAATATTTGTAAACCCATGTTCATAGCAGCATTATTCATAGTAGCTAAAGCGTGGAAACAACCCAAGTGTCCATTGACAGATAAAGGGATAAGCAAAATGTGATATATACATACAATGGAATATAACTCAGCCTTAAAAAGGAAAGAAATTCTGCATATGCAGGAACATGGATAAACCTTGAGGATTTTATACTGAGTGAAATAGGCCAATTACAAAGTGGCAAATACTGTTTGATTCCACTTCTATGAGGTACTTAGAGTAGTCAGAATCACAAAAACAAAGTATAATGGGTGGTTGCCAAAGGCTAGGGGGAGGGGAGGAGGGGAATTATTGTTTAATAGGTAGAGTTTCAGTTCTACAAGATAAAAAGTTACAGAGATGAATGGTGGTGATGGTTGCACACAATGTGAATGCATTGAGTACCACTGAACTGTACTCTTAAAAATGGTTACTATGGTAAAGTTTATGTTATGTGTATTTTACCACAATGAAAAAAAATTTTAAAAATTCTGTAAAGGGGCTTTATGCCCAGATGGCTTCACTAAGGTATTCTTCCAAGCATTTAAGGAAAGAATAATACCAGTATTTTACAAACCTTCCCCCCAAATAGAAAAAAACAGGAATATATTCCAACTAATATTATGAGGCCAGCATGACCTTGATACCAAAACTTGTCAAAATATTCTGAGAAGGGAAAATTACATACATGCAAAACATAGGAACAAGATGGAAACATTGGACTATGGCTGTATAATACCAAATAAAATATTAGCAAACCAGATCTGGGAATATGTAAAATATGTAAAACAAATCACAAATTGGCATTCCAGTTAACATCAAGGGACATTAAGTTGATTTAACATTCATAAATCAATTAATGATTTATTACATGAGCAAAGTAAATGAGAAAAATCATCTGACCATGTTGATAGAAAGTGTATTTGATGACACTGAAAATTTGCTGATGCAAAAATTCTTAGTTACCAAGAAATAGTACTTTTTTGATCCAGTAAAAGAAATATACAAAAACAAACAAACCCCTGCAACAAACATTGTACTTAACATTGAAAGATGAAAGATTTCCTTTTGAGATTGGGAATAAAACAATAGTGTCCACTATCACCCATGTGTTCAGCATTGTACTTGTGATCCCAGCTTGTACAGTAAATAAGAAAAAAAAAACAAACAAAAAAAAAAACAGTGAACTATACAAAGGATTGGGAAGGAAGAAATAAGACTATCATCAATCAAATGATTGTGTATGTAGAAAATACGAAAGCATCTAGGGAATTACTAAAGTTTAGCAAGGCCAGTATACAAAAATCAATTGCTTTTATATATTGCAGCAACAAACAAATTTTGAAAAAATATAGTATTTTTAAAAGCATCAGGAATAGTAAATGCATCTAACATAGTGTATATATACTATAGGAATGCAAAAAGCCCTAAAATATTATTGTGAGGAAATAAAGAACTACTTTAAAAAATTTTTTTAAGTAAGCTCCACATCCAATGCAGCGCATGAACTCACAACCCTGAGATTAAGAGTTGCATCCACTACCTACTGAGCCATCCAGGTACCCTAAAATTAAAGAACTTCTGAGTAAATTGAGGGATATACCATGTTTATAAGTTGGAAGTCTCAATATTGTAAAGATTTCATTTTCTTATCAAACTGATTTATTGAGGCAATGCAATCCCAACCCCCCCCAATTTTTTTTTTTTTTTTTTGAGAACTTGACAAACTGATTCCAAGCTGGGTGGTTCAGTTGGTTGAGTATCAGGCTCTTGATTTCATCTCATGAAATGATCTTGAGGTTATGAGGTTATGAGGTTATGAGATCGAGCCCCCAGTCAGGCTCCACACCAGGTGTGGAGCCTGCTTAAGATTCTCTCTCCCTCTCTGTCTCTCTCTGCCCCTCCCCACCTGTGAGCACATGCTGTCTCTCAAAAATTAAAAAAAAAAATTTAAGTAATTAATTAATTTAAAAATAAAATGTGCATGGAAATGCAAAGGGCCAAAAGTAACCCAAACAATCTTCAACAGAGGGAGGACTAGCCGTGTTGGCTGTCAAGACTTATATAAAACTGCATGTTATTATGAAAGTGTAATATTAATGGAAAGATAGAAAAATTAATCAATAGAATTGAATAGAGAGCCCAGAAACAGATTCCCATAAATCTGGACACTTGATACACGAGAAAGTTGACTCTAAAGAAAAGGGAAAAAGGACTAATTTTTTCAGCAAATGGTGCTGAAACAATCAGATATTATTTTTTTTAAAGAAAGAAATAAAGATGCAAATTAAAAACCAAACCAAAACTTGACCCAAGCTCACACTATTAAAAAAAAAAAATGTTCCAGGTGGGTTGTAGTTTTAAATGTCAACAACAAAACAATAAAGTTCCTGGATGATAATATAGGGATATCTTCATAACCTTTGTACAGTAAAAGACTTTTTTTTAATAGGATGCAAATAACACTAATTGTAAAGAGAAAGATAAATTGGACTATGTTAAAGTCAAAGTATTCTATTGGTCAAAAGGCACCATTAAAGACAGTATAAAAAGACAAGCTGCAGTGAGAAAGATATTAATATTTAGAAAAATCTAATGAATAATACTAAACAATTAACATACAAAATAGAGAAAGAATGCTTACAAGTCAATAAAAAAGGTAAACAACCCAAAAGAAAAATGGATAAGAGGCACCTAGGTCTCTCAGTCCTGTTAAGCGTTTGACTTGGGCTCATGTCATGATCTCAGGATTTAGTTCAAGCCCCGCGTTGGGCTCTCTGCCGTCAGCAAAGAGCCTGCTTAGGATCCTCTGTCTCCCTCTCTCTGCTCCTCCCCCGCTCACACTTTCTCTCTCCCTCTCCCTCTCAAAAATAAATAAACATTAAAAAAAAGAAAGAAAGAAAGAAAGAAAGAACAGTGGACAAGAGACAAATAGAACTTCATAAAAGCAGCTACCCAGATAGACAGTAAACATACAAAAAGGTGCTTAACCTGTTTAGTGAGTAGGGAAATGCAAAGTAAACCTATCTTCCTTATTTCCTTTCTTCCTTCTTTCCCTCCCTCCTTCCTTCCTTTTTGCTTCCTTCCTCCCTCTCTCCCTCCATTCTTCCTTTCCTCCTTCCTTCCTTCCTTCCTTCCTCCCTCCCTCCCTTCCTTCCTTCCTTCCTTCCTTCCTTCCTTCCTTCCTTCCTTCTTCATTTTTTCCTTCCTTCCTCCCCAGATTTAGCTCTGCTGAGGAATTATTAGAGAGCAAGAATAACAAGAAATTACTCCTCACTAGAAATACTGTGGTAGTATCCTCTCGCTGGTATCCTCACATAAACTATTGCAGACCTTCAAGCCCTTCTCCACTGTGAATACCTGGCAATTATCAGCCAGAATGACCTTTCCAAAAACATACATTTCATTATGATATTCTTTGGCTTAAGTCTTTCCACAAAGACTGGTTAAGTAAATTCTAGGATATCTCCATGAAATGAAGTATTGTGCAGTCATTAAAAAGAATGAGGTAGAGCTCTTTGTACTAATATAAAATAGTCTCAAAGAATTATTATTAAGTCAAAAACAAGGTACAGAACAGCATGTTTAAAAATGGGTAGAGGAATACATACAGTGGAATTTCATCATATACTCACTTAAGTGACTCAAAATCAACTAATTCATACAGGTAAAAAACAGAAAAATATACATTATTGAACAGGGGCAGGGGACTGCCATTGCCACTTTTCCCACTTTGTGAGTATGCATTCCATCCTGTAACAGTCTATGGAAATAGTGTCCAAATAATTGTAAGGGTTGTATTGACCATTTATAAAGAATTGTGCATAATGCAGGAGGCCAGACAAGTGAACAGTAGTGGTTTTCTTTATTGTTGTGCAGGACTATTTGTTTTAAGAGAATGTCACACACATTGCAGGATTTTTAATATATCTGGTCCTCAACCATGAAATGTCAGTAGTTCCTGAGTTGTTGAGTCAAGCAAAGAACCACCCCTATAGACTTTCAGACAGAAGTGGGTGGGGCAGGGGTTGGGGCAACGTAAGAAAGAAAAAAGAAGAAATGATATAAGGTCCTAACAAAGCTGAAGTGAAGAATTAGAGGGCTTTAGGATTGGTTACACAGAAGTGTGTATACTGTATTTGCTTAAAGACTTTAAGGACTTTTCAAAGATTAGTTTGATCATAAGTAAGGCCGGAAAGCAGGTAAGATCGGGGCACTCAAGTTTTCTGGCGTTTAAGTTGGGCTCTCAGTTGCCAATACCAGGGAGCTGCCAGGAAATGGTCATGTGCCTACAGGGCTCCTCAGTCTTCCTCTGTGAGCCTCACCCAGAAGCATTCCCCTGGCACCTGTCCTTGCCTTATTTCCCCAGGGCCAGCCTGTCCCTCCTCCCTCCCAGGAAAGGGAAAGAAGAAGTATTTTTGAGGGGGGAGACCAGCCCTGAGGTGAAGAAATAGGATAGTGACTAATTTAAGAATTCTGATTTGATGCAATGTGTTACTTGATTCGACTAAGGAAAACCAGAATGAATTCAGCATGAAGAACTGTCTTGAGACTTTACAACTGTGAAAAATCACACAGACTTCCCCCCAGCAGGGGCTCAGTAAGACAGCTTTCCTTAGAAAGGTTTGAAGCACAGCCAGTCTTGGTCTAATACTTCATAAATAGACTGGATTGTGTCCAATTTTGGTTGCCACACTTTTTAAAAGATGTAGATGGGGTGCCTGGCTGGCTCAGTTGAAGAGCATGTGACTCAATCTGTGGATTGTGAGTTCGAGCCCCATTTGGATACAAATAAAATATTTTTTGCTTACAAATAAAATATTTTTAAAAATGTAGATAAATTTAGGAGCCCATAGAAGGTGGTCAAAATGATCCAAAGCAGGCAGAATATCAGCCCTAAGATTGGCTTTTTTTTTTTTTTTTTTTTTTTTTTTTTTTTTTTGGAGCCCAGCCTAGAGAAGTTTGAAGTTTTCAATAGCAATACTGCAAAAGACCACAAGATGGCAAAAGAGCTCTAAAATGTTGCCACTACCACCCCTCTCCACCCCTTTTTAAAGGTAGATTTGGAAGAGGCAATTTCAGATCAGATGTTCCTTGATAAAAACAAGGGAAAAAAAGTTTTAAGAATGTCTATATTTCAAAGCTAATAGAATGAACAAAATACTTGTTTTGGCAAGTTTTTGCAACACTTGCTTATAAGATGAGTAAGGTCTGAGGATCTAATGTAAAACATGGTGACTATAGTTGATGACACTGTATTGTATAATTGAAATTTGCTAAGAGAGTAGAACCTAAATGCTTTCATCAAAAAATGTATGTATATGTGTGTATCCAGTGTGTGTGTTTGTGTCCATGCATCACACGTATATATAAAGCCACATGTTGAGATGTCAGTATTATAAGAATATGGACTCTCAGCCAGGGATACTGTGTAACTATTTGGGACAGAACCCCTTTAGTAAGCTGCACTGAACATGCAGCACAAGCCAAAAATAAACCTTTGTTGTGTTAGTCTAAAAAAAAAACACATGCAGGGACCCCAGGGTGGCTCAGTCAGTTAAACTTCCCACTCTTGATTTTGGCTCAGGTCATGATCTCATGATTTGTGAGATCAAGCTCCGCATAGAGCTAGCTATGTGATAATAGTACAGAGTCTGCTTGGGATTCATTCTCTCTCTCCCTCTGTCTCTGCCCCTCCCCCACTTATGAGTGCAAACGCTTTCTCTTTCAAAATAAACATTTAAAAATAAATGCATAAAAATAAAAAATAAAAATACACACACACACACACACACACACACAGTGACAGATAACCAGATGGAAGAAATCCTTTCACAATTTATATGCATATCACATCATCACTATGTATACTTTAAATATCTTACAATTTTATTCATAATAGAAAAAAAGCTAAAAAAGAAGAAAAAGCAATATTGGTAAATGAGTTAGATATTTCTCAGACAGATAGGTCAGATATTTAACAAACATCAATATTTCTTTCTTAGCTTTCTGCCTTCTTTTTTTTTTTCTTTTTTCTGACCTCTGTCCTTCTGTCTCCTTCCACCAATGCATGGTATAATAAGAAAAGCAATATAATGTAGTGATTAAGGGAATAGGTTATGGAGCCCTACTGCTTGAGTTCACATAGAAGCCACTAGTTATTAACTATGGGACATTCAGCAAATTATTTAACTCTGGGCCTTTGTTCCTTTTTCTGTGAAATGGAGACAATAACATTGTCCACTTTGTTGAATTATTCTCAGGACTAAATGAATTGATATGTATAAAAGCTCTTAGAACCATGTTTGGCATATAAAAATGTTAAGTTTTGGGGCGCCTGGGTGGCTCAGTTGGTTGAACGTCTGACATCGGCTCAGGTCTTGATCTCGCAGTCTGTGAGTTTGAGCCCCGTGTCAGGCTCTGTGCTGACAGCTCAGATCCTGGAGCCTGCTTCGGATTCTGTTTCTCCTCTCTCTACCCCTCTCCCGCTCATGCTCTGTCTCTCTCTGTCAAAAATAAATAAACATGAAAAAATTTTTAAAAAAACGTTAAATTTTTATGGAATTCAAGTTTCAGGTTTTTTTTCTATTAATTTATAGAACTACCTTGTTTTAATTTGTTAAGCAGTTGAGTGAACTGTTTGAGGATTTTTCTTGTTAAACTCCCAAATCAAATTTAGTTGCTTTTGGTGGAGATGATATTTGATAAACTTTTATTTTTCTATCAATCATGTTTTCCTATTTCCCACCCTTAGATTAGTCACTGAGGAGAAGATGACAGGGATTTTGTTTATTTATATATTGGATTTTTATTAAAGGATATAGTGTTGTTATATTCCCAGAAAGCAAAACAAGAAAAAGGACAGATTCAGGCAGGATAGATTTTTATGTTTTAATTAAAAAATATATTTTTTAAGTTTATTTATTTTGAGTGAGAGAGAGTGTGAACAGAGGAGGGGCAGAGAGAGAGAGAGAGAGAGAGAGAAAGAGAAAGAGAGAGAATCCCAAGCAGGCTCCATGCTGTCCTCACAGAGCCCGATGCAGGGCTCTAACCCTACAAACCTTGAGATCATGACCTGAGCCAAAACCAAGAGTCGGACACTTAACCGACTGAGCCACCCGGGTACCCCCTAGATTCTTATGTTTTAGATATTTGCTATCTGAATAGAAAAAAGACCTTTTCAATAATCCAGAAGCTTTTTTTTTTTTTTAAAGGATACTGTGCTTTACTTATTTAACCATTTCAGGATCATATTAAACCTATCTGCCAAGGAAATTGACACGTGTACATTCACTCTTTAGAAAACAAAACTTGTTAAATAAAATACTTCAAGCATCCAAAAGGTATTGTATGTATTCGTATGATAAATACATATTCGTATATTTATATGATAAAATCATAAATATAAAATTAATGCCGTGTACTTACAACCCAGTCTAAGAAATAGAAATTAGAGACACCTGGGTGGCTCAGTCGGTTAAGCGTATGACTTCAGCTCAGGTCATGACCTTACATTTGTGAGTTTGAGCCCCGCGTTGGGCTCTGTGCTGACAGGTCAGAGCCTGGAGACTGCTTCGGATTCTGTGGCTTCCTCTCTCTCTGCTCCTCTCCCACTCATGCTCTGTCTCTCAAAAAAAAAAAATGTTAGAAATAGAAATTAATAATACTTTTGAAGCCCCACATACCCTTAGTGATCCCATGCCATTCCCTGAACTTCCCCCTTTATGACTTTTTGATTTCTTAATCTCTTACATTAAAAAATATTTTCCCATTTGTAGATGTATTCATAAACAATGCATTGCCTAGATTTGCATGTTTGAAAACTTTACAGGAACAGAGTCATATTATGGGTGTTCTGCACCTTGCTTGTTTTAGTCAACATTATATTCCTGACATTCATCTGTGTAGATATGTTTAGCTGGAGTTCACTCATTTTAACTGCCATATGTTATATGTGACATATTATGTGAATATACCATTTATTTTGCTTTTCTTCTGTCGATGAAAAATGGTATTAAAATCAAGAAGATGTTTGATTTTGCTTTTAAAAAATCAGTGCTTCTATGAACATTTTGTGCTTATTTCCTGGTACACATGTTCCAGAGCTTTTCTAGGCTGCATACTTGGGAGGAGGGTAGTGCTGGAAAGCTATATACAGTTTTCCAAGATGATTATTATCCATGTGCCTTCCCATTAGAGGTATCCAAGAGTTAATGTTATTCCATATTCCCACCAACATTTGGCTCTTGAGGTTTTGCCTGGTGTGTACAAACTGGTCTCTGCTCCAGTCACTCTGGCCTCCTTAGGGTTTTTCAGGACCCTGCATTAACTTGTTAGTCTGCTGGGAACGTTCTTCTTCCTGACACCTGCATGGTGGTGCTTTCACCTCCTTCAGGCCTTTACTGAATTGTAAGGGTTTCCTCGTATATCCCTTTTCCTTATTTATATTTATTTATTTTTATTTCATTTTTAAGTAATCTCTACATCCATCGTGGGGCTTGAACTTGCAACCCTGAGATCAAGAGTCACCTGCTCTACTAACTGAACCAGCCAGACGCCCCAGTCCAGCTGTTATAAAATATGACATGCCTCTCTCCCACTCCCTACCCTACTTCACTGCTTCGTTTTTCTCCAGAGCACTTATTACCACTGCCTTTCCCCACCGGAAAGGATACGGACTTCGTATATCTTGTTCATGGTTGCATCCCTAGTCCTTAGAGTGGTAACTTGTGCACACTAGACTTTAATATGTATTTGTTGACTGAAAGGAATGAATCTCCTTGAGGTTTCATTATTATTTCCTTGATTATTATTGAAATTGAGCAGATTTCTATTGGCTATTTGTACTTCTCCATCTGTGAATATCTTTTGCTCATTTTTCTATTGTGTTGCTTAACACTTCGTTATAAACACTTCATTCTTTGCTAATTTCTTGCATGATATTCTTCTACTTTGTGACTTAATTTATAACTTTAAAAAAAATATTGAAATCTTGGGGCGCCTAGGTGGCTCAGTCGGTTAAGCGTCCAACTTTGGCTCAGGTCATAATCTCATGGTCCGTGAGTTTGAGCCCCGCGTCGGGCTCTGTGCTGACAGCTCAGAGTCTGGAGCCTGCTTTGGATTCTGTCACCCTTTCTCTCTGACCCTCCCCCATTCATGCTCTGTCTCTCTCTGTCTAAAAAATAAATAAGCATTAAAAAAATTTAAAAAAATATTGATACCTTTTGGTAAACAGTTTTAATTCTAAATAGTGGAGTTCATTAATATTTCCTTGTATGGTTTGTGTTTGACTGTTGTGTAAGGAATTCTTTTCTAGCCTGAGGGCATACAAGTATTTACCTATGTTTTTTGTAAAAGTTTAAAAACTTTGCTTTTCATTTTCAAGTTTCTTTTTTTTTTTAATTTTTTTTTTTAACGTTTATTTATTTTTGAGACAGAGAGAGACAGAGCATGAACGGGGGAGGGTCAGAGAGAGAGGGAGACACAGAATCTGAAACAGGCTCCAGGCTCTGAGCTGTCAGCACAGAGCCTGACGCGGGGCTCAAACTCACGGACTGCGAGATCATGACCCGAGCCGAAGTCGGCGGCTTAACCAACTGAGCCACCCAGGCACCCCTCACTTTCAAGTTTCTAATGTACCTGGAATGGATTTGGAAGTATGTTGAGAAGTTGGAATCTACTTTTTTTTCCATGTGGAAAGACATCCTTTTCCGTGCTGATCTCATGCCACTTCTGTTTTATATAAATATATATACATGCATATATATAATTTCTATCTCTATATTTCTATGTTTTCTATAAGTGCTTTGGTCTTTCTTTTTTGAGCTCTTTTTTTTTTTTGTTCTTTTAGTTTTTTGTTTATTCTGCATAATGCCACACTTCTTTTTACATATTACAACTTTTAATGCTTCCTGATCTTGGTGGGGCAAGTCTCCCCTTCTTATTCTTCTTCCATAGGAGAGTCTTAACTATTCTCAGCTCCTCATTCTTCCATATAGACTTCAGAGTTGGCTTACTAGATTGCAAAAAAATGTGCAGTTCAGGTTTTGACTGAAATTCCCTTGACTTTATGCATGTCTTTAGGGGAGAATTGCTATACATATGGTATTGAATGTAACTATCTATAAACATATATAGCTCATGTTTATTTGGATGTTCTTTTTTTTTTATTTGGATGTTCTTTAATATCTCTCCATAATGTTTTATAATTTTCTCCACATGGAATCTTGCATAGCATTTTAATTTTTTTTTTTAACATTTATTCATTTTTGAGACAGAGAGAGACAGAGCATGAACGGGGGAAGGTCAGAGAGAGAGGGAGACACAGAATCCAAAACAGGCTCTAGGCTCTGAGCTGTCAGCACAGAGCCCGACGCGGGGCTCGAACTCACAGACCACGAGATCATGACCTGAGCCGAAGTCGGACGTCCAACCGACTGAGCCACCCAGGCGCCCCCTTGCATAGCATTTTAAAGTTTTACTTAGTACCTTAATTTTTAGCACTACTATGGTTATTATTTATATATTTATTTATTTAAAAATTTTATAAGGTGCTTATTTATTTTAAGAGAGAGAGAGAGAGAGGCAGAGAGAGAGAGAGAGAGAGAGAGAGAGAGAGAATCCCAAGCAGGTTCCATGCTTAGCTTAGAGCCTGATGTGGGACTCAATCTCATGACTGTGAGATCATGACCTGAGCTGATGTCAACAGTCAGACGCTTAACTGACTGAGCCATTCAGGTGCCCCAATAGTTATTTTTTAAATTACATTTTTTGACTTTTTTGTTGATGTATAGACACGCATTTGATTTTGTAATTTGATATTATACTGTTACTCTGTTAAATCATCCTATTAATTCTAGTTATTTATCTGCAGGTTCCTTGGAGTTTTCTGTGTACATAGTCATATCATCTTCAAAGAGTGATAATTCTATTTCTTTTTAATCTTTATGCCATTTTTTGGGTCTTAACTCATTAGGTAGGACCTCCAATGTAATGCCAAGAAAAAGTTTGGAGCCTGAGCTTGCTCAGATTCTGTGTCTCCCTCTATCTCTCTGTTCCTCCCCCACTTGTGTTCTTTTTCTCTCTCTCAAAAAAAGTAAATAAATAAACATTACAAAAAAAGAAAGTATTTTAAAATTCCTTAATAATGTTTTTGACACTTTCTGATTTTGTGATTTTTTTTTTTTTTTTGTAAATTGTTTCATTTCTTGGTGCTAGTATATAGTTGTGATAAGTGCCGGGTTGGGGGGGGGGGTGCCAGCCCAGAAAAAAATACAAATTCAGTATACCCAAGGATTGTATTTTCAGAGAATCCTTATATGACTTTGGCAATCTTTAGTGAAAACTTGAGGGGTCTTGATATAATCTTTGTGTAGCCCTGACTTAATAAGAAACATTTTTTTACCTTTTTTCCCCTAAGAGATGTCAATATCTTTTTTTGTAAGTGTGTGTGTGTGTGTGTGTGTGTGTGTGTGTGTGTGTTTGTGCGGGGGGGGGGGGATAACCACTTTGCAGAATGATCTGTGGCTTTACAAAATAAAGGTATTTCTAAGCAAAAGAAAAAAAATCAATATACATTCTATGTTTCAGTCAAAGTTTTAAACCTGAAAACTGTACCCTCATGTGCACATAAATTATTAAAAATTTGCTTTGGCACAAGGAAAAAACTGTGGTCATTATAAAAAAAAAGTAGAAATGAAAATGAGCAGGAAAAAAACTCTCAATATATCCCACTATTAACACGAGGCTTTTAATGACATCTACTTTTGGATATATGATTGCATATATTTATATTTTTCTTTTTAAAAATGGGAACATACGATAGATACTTTAAACTTTTTTAGTTAATACTACAATCTAAAAAATTAAATTGTTGAGCAATATTCCATTATGTAGATATAAAGCAATTGTGTGGTTTGTCCTCAGTTATTTCTTTTTTTTTATAATTTTTTTTAAACGTTTATTTATTATTGAGAGGCAAAGAGACACAGAGTGTGAGCAGGAGAGGGCGCAGAGAGAAGGGGAGACACAGAATCCGAAGCAGGCTCCAGGCTCTGAGCTGTCAGCACAGAGCCCGACATGGGGCTTGAACCCACAAACTACGAGATCATGACCTGAGCTGGTTGATCGCCTAACCAACCGAGCCACCCAGGTACCCCAAAGTCCTCAGTTATTTCTGCAAGCTCATCCTTTTCTTCAGAGTCATTAAATATTGCCTGTTCTCAACACTTGGCCTAGACCATCTTCTCAGTATTATCTCCCCAGGTAATCTCATCAATGGCTCACAGCTTCAATTATTAGAAACATGCCAGTGACTTCTAAATTTATATCTCATAAGCCTCTTTTGAGACCTAGCCTAGGTATATCTCATTGCCTATTTAGCATTTCTGGTTTGTCAAAGACACCCCAAACTCTACAAATCCAAGCTATGCAGAACTAATGAATCCCCCGTCCCCCAAACCTGGCAGTCTTCCAGTGAAAGGCAAGATTATCTGTCCCACTGAATAAGCCATCAACTTAGGAATCACTGTTGACACATCCTTCACTTCTTCCTCATATCTACATATTACCAAATTGTACCAATTTTGCCTCCTAAATATGTTAAGTTTTTTCCATTTCTTACTGTCTTCATTGCAGCACCTTAGTCTGTGCTGTAATTTTTGGCCAAATGAACTGGTTTCCTATACCCAATTAGGCCTCCATCTTATAAATTCTCTATATCAAGGCTTCTCAAAGTATCTGTGGTGAAGGACCAATTTTTTAAATTTCCAATCTGGGGGCACTTTGGTGGATTAGTTGGTTGAGCATCCAACTCTTGATTTTGGCTCAGGTCATGATCTCACAGAGCCCACTTAAGATTCTCTTTCTCTCTTTGCCCCTCCCCTGTTTATGCTCTCTTTCTCAAAAATTAGTTAATTAAATAATTAACTAATGCCCAATCTGTCACAGAACAATATTTTTGTTAAATACAATAAAAATAAGTTACTGGAAAAAATAAAATAAAAACGCAAAGAGATACAAAATATAAGCCATGCATTTTTATTAGCTTTAAGACCTAAAAGTGCTGTGTTAAGTTAATATAAAAGTTTCTGAACACTCACTTTTGGCCCTTAACTTGACATGTACTGTTTTATCTCCATTGTGTAGCAAAATGGCTGGAGTATAGAAGACACTTAAATGAAAGACATAACTTTGGCAATTGGACGTTCAAATTGTTTTCAGTGGTGGCCATTTGAATCTATCTGTAGTTAAGTCTTCATTTCTTTAGAATCGATTCCTAGATATAGAATTGTTAGATCCAGAGTATACACTTTTTTTTTTTTTAAGCTAGGCTTATTGCTTAGCGCAGAGCCCAATGTAGGGCTTGAACTCAAGACCAGAGGTGAGATCAAAGGTCGCACACTTAACTGACTGAGCCAGCCAGACACCCCCAGAGTAGAAACATTTTTTAAAAGGTTTCTGTTAAGTTAAATTGCCTTCCAGAAAGACTGTGTTCACATCAATATTGAATGTACATGCTCATTTCTGTTCCTTTGGAATAGGTCTCTCTTTTTTTTTAAGTTTATTTATTTATTTTGAGAGAGAGAAAGAGCGCGCGTGCGTGCGTGTGTGTGTGTGTGTGCATGTGCATGCAAGGGAAGGACAGAGAGAGAGGGAGAGAGAGAATCCCAAGCAGGCTCCACACTCAGTGCAGAGCCTGATGCCGGGCTTGATCTTAGGACCTCAAGATCATGACCTGAGCTGATATCAAGAGTCTAACACTTAACAGACTGAGCCCCCAGGTGCCCCAGGAATAGGTCTCTTTGTCTGTTAAGCTCCTTCACTCAAATTTAACTGCTTCAATCATGGCCTCTGTCTTGGGGCATTTTCAAGGTGGGGAGGCACAACTTTTCTTCCCCTTGTCCCCAGTGTGCATTTCAGACTGGCTCATTATTATATAGTATTCACCTTTGTCCCACCTAGAGTGGGTTGCTGTGAGGCAAAAGGAAGCAAGAAGACATTGGTCCTTCAGGCTGTCCCAATTCTTTGGATCTTCCAGGACCCTGATGAGCTCTCCCATTGTGACTCCTTTACATTAGCTTGAGGCAGAACTTTTGGTTTTTGTAACCTAGTAAGATTAGTGATTATCTGACCTACACCCATTTTGGGATTACTGCCTCTGGGCAATACAGATATCTCTTTGCAAGGCTCTAGAGTGTTTCTTATTTGTTTTCAGATGGGTCATTTTGACTGAAGCTTATTCTTTCTTGCAAGAATTCAGTGTCAGAAGTAGCCAATTATATGACTTAGCTTACATGACTGAGGATAGTTTTTGACTTTGATACAAAAACACTGGCTTGGGGGTATCTGGGTGGCTCAGTTGGTTAAGCATCTGATTCTTGGTTTTGGCTGAGGTCATGATTTTGCAGTTCTGGAATTCAAGCCCCGCAATAGGCTCTGCACTGACAGTGTGGAGCCTGCTTGGGATTCTCTTTCTCTCCCTCTGCCTACCCTCCCCCACCCCCCTACTGTCTCTCTCTCTCTCTCTCTCTCTCAAAATAAATAGACTTTTAAAAAAATTAAAAATAAAAAAAACACTAGACCAAGCAAATAAATTTATTGTCTTATACAACCCAAAGTCCAGTGATAGGTGGTAACTGATAAATGTCAGCAGTGGCTCACTTATGTCAGTATAGACCCAGGTTTATTCTTCTCTTCATCCTGCCATTCTCAACAGAGGCTCTATCCTAAGACTGGCTTCCTGTGGTGGCAAGGGAGCTGCCAGTAACTACAGAGGATAGAGACTTTCTTGGTGATGTCTTGGAATGGAGGCAAGGAGAGGCTGTCCACTAAAATGAAATGTCTTTTCCCTTTAGTCTGATTGGCCCAATTTAGGTTTTGTGTTCATATGTAAGATACTGTATTTCTAAAAGCCTCTCAAACTTTAGGTTTGATAGGCACAGATACAATGTTCCAAGTTATAGTAGTTTAACTGAGCATGGCTGGATATAAGGGTTCAGGTGATGTCATCCACATCTTCCTTCTCTCTTTAACAGCTTTTCTCCATTTGGTAGTCACGAAGGCCACCAGAAACCTGAGACTTACATCTTATCAGGTTAGCAACCTTAGCAGAAAGAGAGCGTCTTCTCTGATAACTGCAGAAAAACCCCAGAGAAGATCCTGCTTGGCCATATTCTCATTCCTGAATCAATTACTGTGACCACAGGAATAGAATACTTTGGTCAGGTCTGGGTCCTGTGTCTAAGGGGGAAGCAAGCACCCCTAAGCTACTTAGAAATAGTTCTCTAGAAAAGGGCTTGGTTACTGAAAAAAGCCAGAACAGGTACTGGGAAGGCAAAAATAATAGCTGTTCACTATAATGGTATTTTAGCAATTCAAAAGAGGCCAATTTGGCAGAGCAGTAGCTCTCAAATTGTGGTCCCCACAATTTCTGACCTATTGAATCAGAAACTGTAGGGGGTGGAGCCAGAAATCTGTGTTTTAAAAACCTACCTACCATGTGATTCTGATGCAGGATGAAGTTTGAGAATCAGTGATAATGAGGTTTCCCTCTGGAGCTATGGAAGTGCAATAGGTCAAGCAATTAATTCTGGGGATAGGGGAGGTTTCTTAGGGGAGGTGGAATCTAATTTGAGCTCCAAAAGATTAGGTGGACCTCACTGTGTGAAAACATTTCCATTTCTTTCTCTCCACCTTCCTACTCTTCTCTTGCATTGAAGCCTGGCTGATGCCAATTTAACATATTCAATCTGCCTCTTGAGTCACTGTGTCTCGGCTTTTCTTTCTCCTAGAATATCCCTCTTTTTTTTTTTTTTTTTTTTTCCTCTTTACTGATTCAAATCCTAGCCATCCTTTAAGGGTCAGCTCAAACCTTCATTTCTTCCAGGAAATCTTTTTTTTTTTCTCCAATTTATTTTTATTGTTTGTTTATTTATTTATTTATTTATTTTGAGATAGAGCGTGAACAGGGGAAGGGCAGAGAAAGAGGGAGAGAGAATCCCAAACGGGGTCTGCACAGTGTACAGAGCCCAACACAGGGTTCGAACTCACAAAGCCATGAAATCATGACCTGAGCCAAAGTCAGACACTTAACCAACTGAGTCTGCCAGGTGCCCCCATTTCTTCCAGGAAATCTTACCTGATAACCTCAATTTTCACATGGTAATTGGTTTTCTATAGACCAGGTACTATGATAAGTACTGGAATTATATAAATATACTATCTGGTTTAAAGGATATATGTATTTTTTTTAAGATGCCATCAGAATGCCCTCTAAAAAAGGCTCTACCAGTTTACATATTCACTAATATATGAGTCTACTAAATTCCCCACATATTCACCCCCACTAGATACTATCAGTCTTTCCTTTTTGCCAATCTGGTAAGTGAACAATATCTTCTTACTGTTTTAATTTGTATTCCTTTGATTACTAATAAATTTGACTATTTGCATTTTCTCTTCTATAACTTGCTTGTTAATACCTGTCTGCTATTTTATGAGAATATCATAGAATGAGTGGCTTATAAACAACAAACACTTATGTTTCATAGTTCTGGAGCCTGGAAGTCCAAGATCAGGGCGCCAGCATGACCAGGTCTGGTGAGAACCCTCTTCCCGAGTTGCAGACACCTGTCTTCTTGTGTCCTCACATGACAGAAAGAGAGCGAGAGAGCTCTCTGGGGTCTCCTTTATAAGAGCACTAAATCCCATTCACAAGGCCTCCATCCTCATGACCTAATCACCCCCAGAGGCCACACCTCCTAATACCACCACATTAGGGGTTAGGGTTTCAACTTATGAATGGGGGTTGAGGCGAGGGACACAAACATTCATTCCGTAAGAATATTCTAAGTTCGTTAGTTTTTATTTTTAAGCTTATCGTACAGAAACTTTAATTTTCTTTCTTTTGGTGTACAGTTCTTTGTATTTTAACTTACGTATAGATGTGTATAACTACCACCATAATCAGAAAAAGAACAGTTTTATCATTCCAAAATGCTCCCTTGTGCTAGCCTTTTATAGTCACACTTCCACTCCAACTGTAACTCCTGGCAACTACTGATCTGCTCTCCATCACTGCTGTCTTATGGTTTTGAGAATGTTATATAAATGGAACCACATAGAAGGTAACTTCTTGAGGCTAGATTCTTTCACCCAGCATGTTTTAAGATTTATCCAAGTTGTTGTATGTATCAGTAATGTGTTCCTTTTTATTGCTGAGTAGTGTTCATTGTATGGATGTACCAAAATTTGTTTATCCATTTATCCTTTGAAGGACATTTGGTTGTTTCCTGTTTGGGGCTATTATAAATAAACCTGCTATGGACATCTGTGTATAGGTTTTCGTGTTGATATAAGCTTTTATCACTTTAGGGTAGATTCTCAGGAATGGGATTGTAGGGTTATATAGAAAATGCTTGTTTAACTTTATAAGAAAGGGCCAAGCCATTTTCTTTTTTTTTTTTTTAATTTTTTTTTTTTAACGTTTATTTATTTTTGAGACAGAGAGAGACAGAGCATGAACAGGGGAGGAGCAGAGAGAGAGGGAGACACAGAATCTGAAACAGGCTCCAGGCTCTGAGCTGTCAGCACAGAGCCCGACACGGGGCTCGAACTCACGGACCGTGAGATCATGACCTGAGCCGAAGTCAGACGCTTAACCGACCGAGCCACCCAGGCGCCCCTGGCCAAGCCATTTTCTAGAATGGCTGTACCATTTTGGATTCACACTAGCAATGTATCATATTACCTACTGCCTCTTCCAGAGCTAATTAAATTAGGGATAAGTGCCTTAGCCAAAATGTATGTTCTATTAGTCAGACCAGTGACTTATGAATGGACTAGTATGAGAACGCTGCAAAAAGGGGACAAAGGGACCCAAACAAATCTGAATCTGAGATTTACAGAAAGAAGAGAAGCAGAAGCTAAGGTCAGAGGGGAAGCAGAAACCTAGAAATACTGAGTCATCTGTATGGTAGACTTATTTAAGTAGGGAACAACAGTTGCCTGTGTCAGAGAGCATGAGGAGATGACAAAGTCAGCAGAGCTGCTGTTGCCGGGTCATGAATGATGAGAAGTTCATATTCTATTGCTCTTTGAGACCTGGCTTTCCAGTAGCAGAGCTGGAGGCTCTGTCCTTTTGTTTGTTTGTTTGTTTCTGTGCAGCTTTAAAATAAACTCTCATAAGTTATAGAAGGAACCTTTAATGTAAAAGCTTTACTGAGACATGATTCACATATGAATTCAATGGATATCATCCATTGAAAGTGACCATTCGGTGGTTCTTAGTATATTCATAGAGTTCTACACAGCTATCACCACAATCAACATTAGAAAGACTTCCATCACTCTAGAAAGAAACTTCAGGCGCACCTAGGTGGCTCAGTCAGTTAAGCATACGACTCTTGATTTCATCTCAGGTCATGATCTCACAGTTCATGCATTCCAGCCCCATATCAGGCTCTGTGCTGATAGTGTAGAGCCTGCTTGGGATTCTCTCTCTCCCTCTCTCTCTGCTCCTCCCTCACCCACGTTTCTCTCTCTCTCTCTCTCTCTCTCTCTCTCTCTCTCAAAATAAATAAACCAAAAGAAAAAAAAAAACTAAAGGAATTAAAAACAAAACAAAACAAATAAAATAAAAAGAAACTCCATATCCCCAGCCAAACAAACTTTTTTATCATGGGGACCATGTGCAGTTCCTGATTGTTCCTGAGTAACAGGTTTCCATTCCCTGCAAGTCCATGAAAGTCTTCAAATAAGACAATCACAGCTTACTGCAGGAGCCAAGTATCAACCCACTCTATTGAAATGACAAAGCCTACCTACGACATGTGATTGTTCATTCTGTTTCTGAGTATGACTCTCACAGGGCTCTGTGTGATGTGTGATGTCCTCTTCCCCCAGGTGGTAAGTATATGTGACAACAAATTGCTAGCAATCTCATTTTCTCAGTGTTGGGTGTCATGTGTTCAGCCATGTCAATAATCCTAGGTTGGGAATCCCACCCTTGCTAATGGGGTGACTAGGAAGAAAATAAAACAAGGTGTTCAATAACATATTTGAGCAGGCAGAAGAAAGAATCAACACACTTGAAAATATTTAATTGAGATTATCCAGTCAGAGGAGCACAAAGGAAAAAGAATGAAGAAAAATGAACAGAGCCTAAGAGATATGTAGGACACCATCACACATACCAGAGTATGTGTAATAGGAGTCCCAGAGAGAGAGAGAGAGAGAGAGAGAGAGAGAGAGAGGAGAGAGAAAAACAGGGAAGAAAGACTTTCTGAGGAAATAATATACAAAGACTTTCCAAATTTGGTGAAAGATGTGAAACTACACATCCAAAAAGTTCAATGAACTAAAAGTTCAATTTATCCTAGCAGGATAAATTCAAAGAGATCCACATACAGATACAGTATAGTCAACCTGTTGGAAGACAAAGAATCTTGAAAACAAGAGAGAATGGACTTATCTTATACAAGAGAGCCCCAGTAACAATGACAACCAATTTCTCTTTGCAAATCGTGTTGGCCAGAAGGCAATAGAATGACATATTTAAAGTGCTAAAACATGTGGTACCTGGCTGGCTCAGTCAGTAGAGCATGTGATTCTTGATCTTGGGGTTGTGCGTTTGAGCCCCATGTTGGGTATAGAGATTACTTAAAAATAAAAAAAACCTAAAAAGCCTTTTTAAAAAACATTTCTTATTTATTTTTGAAAGAAAGAGAGAGTGAGAGAGCAGGAGAGGGGCAAAGAGGAGAGAGAATCCAGGGCAGGCTCTGCACTGTGAGCATAGAGCTCAACATGGGGCTCAGACTCTTGAACTGTGAGATCATGACCTGAGCCAAAATTCAAGAGTCGGCCACTTAACTGACTGACTCACCCAGGTACCCCTAAAAATAAAAAATAAAAAATAAAAAACCTTTAAAAGAATACAAAGTGCTAAAGGAAAAATGTATCAACCAAGAATTCTGTATCTGGTCAAACTATCCTTCAAAAATGAAAGAGAACCACACTCCTTTTTTTTTTTTTTAATTTTTTTAACGTTTTTATTTATTTTTGAGACAGGGAGAGACAGAGCATGAACAGGAGAGGGTCAGAGAGAGGGAGACACAGAATCTGAAACAGGCTCCAGGCTCTGAGCTGTCAGCACAGAGCCCAACGCGGGGCTTGAACTCACGGACCGAGAGATCATGACCTGAGCCGAAGTCAGCCGCTTAACCGACTGAGCCACCCAGGCGCCTGGAACCACACTCCTTTGACCTCTGAAATAGCCACTGCCACCGCCTTCCAGGAAGAGAAGAAGTGGGAGAGGAACTTAAGTTGCCTGTCACCCAAGTCTTCTAGCTGTGCTGCCTGCAAAGAGTATAGTATGTTCATCTGTGCCAAGCTTGCCTGCACCTCTCCTCTAATCCAAGCTGGATCCAGAATTGCATCCAGACCAATTTCTGCATCAGTGTTATCTTGAGAGAAGAGGGCTCTACAGTATTTAATGGCAGCACAGAATGGTGTTTTAGCTAATCCAGTGGGAGTTTCACGCCAGTGCAATCAGAGAGACATTGATACTATTAGCAAATTTATTGGTACAGGTGGTGCAACAACAGGAGTAGCGGTTTCTGGTGCTGGTGTTGGAATAGTATTTGGCAGCCTTCTCATTGGTTATGCCAGAACCCCTCACTTGATTCAGCAGCTGTTCTCATATGCTCTCCTCGGACTTGCCTTGTCTGAAGCTTTTGTTTGATGGTCCTTTCTTAATTTTATTTTCCATGTATGAGAAATTACTGCTTGAAATGTTGTCCCTCATATTAATTATGGATGTAATTCTGTGTATCTTACAGTGACTCCAAAACCTATAGTGATGGTGCCACGGAAACGTCCATTACATGTTTCCCCACTGTCTGAAAGTAGAGCATTCCTATGAAATATTTCTTAAGCCAAAATGGTATAAAGTGAAGAGTGTCCCCCACTTTCTGAAAATTGTGTTACACTGCTTTTTTTTTTATGAAAGATCTACATTGGTACCTGTTTTAGCTGTTTCTTCTGCCAGTTCAGATCTATTCTTGAACCCTTCTAGTGAACTTGTTATTTTAGTTATTGTACTTTTTACCTCCATAATGTCCATGTGGTTCTTTGAAAAAGTTATTCCTCCATCTTTATTGACATTCTCTATTTGCTGCAACATGTCATACATTTTATTTACTTCTTTTAGCATGGCTCCCTCTAGTTCTTCCAATATATTTCTTTTTTTTTTCAGATTTTATTTTTTATTACTTTTTAAAATGTTGATTTATCTTTGAGAGAGAGAGAGAGAGAGAGAGAGAGAGAGAGAGCAGGGAAGGGGCAGAGAGAGAGGGGGACACAGAATCTGAAGCAGGCTCCAGGCTCTGAGCTGTCAGCAGAGCCCAGCACAGGGCTCGAAACCACAAACCATGAGATCATGACTTGAGCGGAAGTTGGACACTTAACTGAGCCTCCCACGCGCATCTCTACCAATACATTTCTAATAATTATTATTAAGTCTTTGTATGTTAAATCCTATATCTGAACCTCGTCACAGGCAGTTTCTGTTGTCCTATCTTATTGTGTAGGAGTCACACGTTCTTGTTTCTTTGTATGTCTTGTAAATTTTTGTTGTTGAAAACTGGACATTTTAGGTACCATGTAGCAAATCTAGATCCTGATTATCTCTCTCCTGGGACTTATTTTTCTTGTTGTTTGGTTGGTTGTTTGTCTAATAATTTAAACAAACTATTTTAGTGAAGCCTATTGCCCCTTCAATGCGCAACCTCTGTTCTTGCTCCTCAGAGAATACAGCCGTGGATAGGCACAAGTTACTCTGGGATGACAGTGTTTTAGCAGACCTCTCTTTGACAGTCTCTTTTCCTGATCTCTCTGTTAAGCTAAGCTGTCTGCTTCTGTTAGTATTTAAAATCCCTTCCCTTTTGGGCGTCTCAGCAGGCTGTTTGCATGTTCTTATGACATGGAACCTGGCTTTTCCTGCTGTAAGTAATCCAAAAGAGAGAAGGGAAAGTCAGGTGGAAGGTATCCTCTTTATGACCTACCCTTAGAAGTCACATAGCATCCCTTCCACCACATTTTATTTGTTAGAAACAATATGATAAGTCTGACCTGGGCATTCAGTGAGTGCGGAATTGGGCTCTACCTTGTGAAGTGAATCATATCAAAGAACCGGTGGATATATTTAGGAATCACTTTTTTTTTTAAAGTTTATTTATTTTTGAGAGATAGAGAGCAGGGGATGGGCAGAGAGAGGGGGAGACAGAATCTGAAGTGCTGTCAGTGCAGAGCCTAACACGAGGCTCAAACTCACAAACTGCAAGATCATTACCTGAGCCAAAGTTGGACGTTCAACTGACTGAACCACCCAGGAACCCTTAGAAAGCACCTTAATAAGAAGAGGCAAACTGGGACACCTGGGTGGCTTAGTCGGTTGAGTGTCCAAGTTTGGCTCAGGTCATGTGGTTCATGGGTTTGAGCCCCACATGGGGCTGGCTGCTGTCGGTGAAGAGCACGCTTTGGATCCTCTGTCCCTGTCTCTCTGCCCCTCCCCTGCTCATGCTCTCTCTGTCTCTCAAAAGTAAACATTTAAAACACACCTTATAGTCTGACAAAACGAGGCAAAATTCAAATATCAGTAAGGCCCAACTTTTGTTGATGTTTATGTTCTTTAGCAGGGCATGATATGGCTTTGGGGTTTCGCAGACTTTCATCATGGCTCTGTGTCTATCTCAATCATTAGATTTTGATTCTAAAGATATATGGAGCGTAGAGGTGCCCTGGTGGCTCAGTTGGTTGAGTGTCCAACTCTTGATTTTGGCTGAGGTCATGATCCCAGGGTCATCGGATTGAGCCCCATGTTGGGCTCTGTGCTGAGTATGGAGCCTGCTTAAGATTCTCTCTCTCTCTGTCTCTGTCTCTCTCTCCATCTGTACCTCTCCTCAACTCATGTGTTCTCTCTCTCTTTCTAAAATAAATATAAATAAATACATAAATAAAGTAAAGACATATAGAGGGCAATTATTGCCCCCAAATCCCATTTTTTACAACACTTGCACTTGAGATGAGATGGTGATGAGATTCTTTATGTCATTTAGACAAAGTCCCATGCGTGTTAACAAATCACAGGAAAAAGCTTGGGATGACTATTCTTTTTTCTAATCCTTTCAGGCATTGAGCTGTGACTGTGCTGAGCAGGCAGAAGGCGCACAGTGGCTAGAGCTGCTCAGTACTTGTATGGCCAATCAGAAAGCAGTGTGGGTAACAAAAGGGGTGGAGGATTGTGGACAAGAGCGATGGTCAGAAGAGGATGTGGAGTAAAACGACTTTTTTTCTGTCAGGAATGCTGACATTTTTAGATGGGAATGTGAATTTCTGCAAGTGGTCCAAGGTAGCTAAAAGGTATAAAAGCATGGAGTAGTGTGGATATAGTAGATTCTAAAATTTAAAAAAATCTTTTTTTCTCAGGAATGCCAAAAATATTCATGAACATCTTTTAGTTTACAGGAGATTTCCAGATTCACATCTTATGGGCAAGCTAATCTAGTCCCTTCCCTTACCCCTTTTTATGGTAAGGAAACCAAAATCCAGTGAGGTTAGTATCGGAGCAGGGCTAGAAAGGAAACTTTTGTGATTCCTAATCCAATAAGTATTCAGTGTTCTGTATAGCCATAAGTGGCTTATCAAGATTTGCATGATCTTATCCCTTATACTTCTCTATCCTTATCTTGTCCTTCCTCTGTAACATTCCACATCAGCTGTGCTGGCCTTCTAGTTATTCCTCAAACATACCCAATGTGCTCCTGTCACAGGGCCTTTGCACTTGATGTGTCCTGTTGGAAACCTCTTCTTCCAGAGATCTGAATGACTTTCCCTCACTCTTCCCTTATATCTCTGCTGTCACTTTACCAGAGAGGACTTCCCTGGTGACCATATCTAAAGCATTATCCAGCCACTGCTTTATCATTTTTCCCTTACTTGCTTTATTTCCCTTACTTTATGTTATCACATTATATATTCTTTGTTTATTATTTCTTTCCACTAAAACGCTGTGAAAGCAGGTACCTGATTTTTCTTGACTACTGTATCCTCCAGTATTTAGAGTAGTGGCACAGAGTAAGTATTCAATGTAATGAAAGTCAATTTGTCATGCCTTTGTTCGAAAGCTTCCCATCTCTTCACAGTAAAAACCAAAGGCCTTGAGATGGTCTTTGTTATGGACTGAATTGTGTCCTCCCAAATTCATATGTTGAAGTCTTAACCCCAGTATGCCTCAGAGAATATGACAGTAGTTGGAGATAGGACCTTAAAGGGTAATTACAGTTAAGTGAAGTCATGAGAGTGGGCCCTAATCCAATATGACTGGTGTCCTTATAAGAAGAGGTTAGAGACACTAGAGATGTATATGCATAGAAGAAGCCCATGTGAAGACACAGAAAGAAATTGGCCAACTGCAAACCAAGGAAAGAAGCCTAAGGAGAAACCAAACTTGTCTATACCCTGATCTTGGACTTCTAGCCATCAAAAATGTGTGAAAACAAATCTGTTGTTTAAGCCACCCAGCCAGTGATATTTTGGTAATGGCAACCACAGCAGACTAAAATAGCCTGGTTCCCCTCCACCTCATCTCCTGTGTCCCCTCTTACTCATGCTATTGCAACTTCTTTGGCTTTCTTGCAGTTTCTCAAGTATGCCAAGATGGCCTTCACCACAAGAATTTTTGTATTTTATGTTCACCTTTCCTAGGCTGCTCTTCCTCCCAGATTTCTCTAGTGCTTATTTATACACTTCAGTCAGTTTTCTGCTCACATGCTGCCTTCTTAGTCATGCCTTTTTTTTTTAAGTGTATTTATTTATTTTGATAGAGAGGGAGAGAGAGAGAGAGAGAGAGAGAGAGAGCGAGCACTTGTGCACAAGTGGAGGAGGGGCAGAGAGAGAATCCCAAGCAGGCTCCATGCTGACAGCATGGAGCCAACATGGAGCTTGAACTCACAAGCCATGAGATCATGATGACCTGAGCCAAAATCAAGAGTTGGGTGCTTAACTGACTGAGCCACCCAGTGGCCCCATGCTTTTTTTTTTTTTTTTTAAAGAAGTTTGTTTGCTTATTTATTTTAGAAGTAATCTCTATACCTACCCAACATGGGGCTCAAACTCATGAACCTGAGATCAATCTTGGATGTTCTATTGACTGAGCTAGCCAGCCACCCCTGGGTCATGCTTTCTTGACCATCCTATTTAAATCACAGCTTCTGTTACTTCCTTATTCCTCTGTCCTGATCTTCCTTGGTTTTCTCCAAAGCAAGTACCAATCTGACATACCATATATATTCTTGTTTATTGTCTGTCTCCCCCATCTAGGCTGTATATGCCATGAGGGCATGAGTTAGTGTTGCCTTCTGGTTTGTCACTGATTCTTTGGTGCCAGAAGAGTTCCTGGAACAGAGAAGGACCTCAAATAATAACCTCAGTTAATGAATGTGAAAAATGGTCCTGGAACATAGGTAGACAGATAAGTAAGACAGACTAGAAGGTCCATGAATCCATTTTATATATGGGAACTTACTCCTTTGTTGTTTGTTTTTTAAAGGGAAGAGCCATTTCAGTGAAGGGGGAAGAAAGTATCGTTTTTTAAAATATCTGGAAACTTCATGATTTAATATATTTGGAAGAAAATAAAGTTAGATCTTTACTTCATATCAGAAAAAGAATAAATGTTAGATAAAATATATCTAACTGCAAAAAATAAAATTATGAAATTGTAAACAAAAATTTAGCAAGTTTAGGAGAATTTTTGTATAATTCCTGGGTGTGTATGCTTCTGGGGAGTAGAGTGAGGTTTCTTAGACAAAAAGAATACTCAGAAGTCATAAGAGAAAAGATAGATTTGATTACATTTAAAATTTACAATGGCAAAAGATACTCAGAAAGAAAATATATACCTATTTGACAAAGGATTAATGTTCCTTCTATACTAAGAATTACCTCCTAATACAAAAGAGACAATCAGCTCATTAGAAATATAAGCAAAGAATATTAGAAGGATTTTTTTTTAAGTTTATTTATTTTTGAGAGAGAGAGAGAGAGAAACAGAGCATGAACAGGGGAGGGGCAGAGAGAGAAGGAGACACAGAATCTGAAGCAGGCTCCAGGCTCTGAGCCGTCAGCACAGAGCCCAACATGGGGCTCCAGTTCACAGACCACAAGATCATGACCTGAGCTGAAGTAGGACACTTAACTGACTGAGCCACGCAGGCGGCCCCGAAGGATTTTTTTTTTAAGGAGGAAACTCACATGGCCGGTAGATATGAAAGGAGGTCAATAACTTCATACACACATGAACACACACACACATACACACACATTTTTACTCATTCATTTTGTAATAAAAGTATACACTAATTTTTCTACTGTGTGTCAAGTATTATTATAGGCATTGGAGATAAAGTAGTGAAGAAAACAGGGAAAATATCGAACATCATGGAGCTTATGTTCTAGTGGACAGAGATAAGAAGCAATAAGAAATAAATTATATGGTATGTTAGGTGTAAGTGCTGTAGAAATAAGTAAAAAATGTAAGGGGACAACATAAAAGAAAAAGGAATTTACAAGATTATTTTGCCCAATTCTAGGGAAATGAATTTGGAAACCCAGATAAAATGGATGTTTTTCTAGGAGAATTAAATTGCCAAAATGATTGTGGGGGGGAGAAAGACATTATAATCAAATTATATGTCATAAAACATCTAGATATAGATATATATACATCTTTAATGTAGCAGTGTAACTATTGGGATTCTAGCCTATAAAAACAAAAATATCAGTGGGTAAGGCTATGTATATACAGCAATGTTTATAGTATCCAAAAGATTGAAAACAACTTCAGTGTCAACAACACGTTGAATAATTGATAATGGAGCCATACTGTGAATATTATCTATTTAAGAAAGAGGATCTATATTGTTTATTTGGAGAAATGTCAGTAATCAGAAAAGGAAATAGCAGGCTAATGTGTAAGTTTTTGGCAAAAAAGAAAAAGAACATTTCCCGTTACATGCAAATAATATGTTTGTGTATGTTTGTATGAATATACAGAAATGTATGGAAGGAAACACTTCAAGACTCAATATTAGTTATTTGGAGTTGGCGTGTTGGCTTTTTTTTTGTTTGTTTGTTTCCTCTACCAGGATATTTAGTTTGAAATAAAAATGTGGTTAAATATAGTTTGTAAAAAAGACTTTCCTTTCATCTTTTTCTGTGCTTATTTTATTTTTATTTATTAAAAAATTTTTAATGCTTATTTTTGAGAGAGAGAGAGAGAGAGAGAGAGAGAAAGAGAAAACGCGAGCGTGCACGCGCGCGCGCGCGCGCGAGAGAGCATGGTCGCGGAGGGGCAGAGAGTGAGGGAGACCCAGAATCTAAACCCAGTCTCCAAGCTCTGAGCTGTCAGCTCAGAGCCCCACGTGGGGCTGGAACGCAGCAACCACACAAGATTGTGAGCCAAAGTCGGACACTTAACCGAATGAGCCGCTTAGGCCCCTCTCTATGCTTATTTTAATGTTAATAAAAGAAACGCATCTGCTGGCTGCTAGGTAAAACTGACGCATGAGACGTAGGGCAGGTGGTGTGATTTGTGTGGTATCCTAGGTGAGACTTCTGAGTTTTACCAGATTTTGCCCAACCATTGAGCTTTTATGTTGGTGTAGTAGAGTAAGTTAAGTTACTCAAGTTCCCTCAACCCCAAGTTTTTTCATCAGTTAAATGAAGGTTAAAAATATCTAACACACAGGTAGGTTATTTTTATTGTGGAATGACACATGAAAGGATTTTTAGAGCGTTAAGCTTTCAGCTTAATAAGCTTCAAATCAGTTCTAATTTCCTGATATTTTCAGTGGCTGTGATACCCATCACATCATTGCTAGGGATGCAAAAATAGATTTAAGGCAGGAACATAAAGGCAGGAAAATCTTAACCATACAAAGCACTATGATATCCAGTGCGAAATGAATTATTACTGAAGCCAAAAATGGCCAGGGAAGACTTCACGGAGGCGAGACAACACAGATCTTAAAGGTTGCGCAAGATTTGGATGGGACAAGCACAGAGCGGTCAGAGGCAACGATACACTGGGCGCTTGAGAACACGGTGGACTCCTGGAACGCCACACGCGAGAGCGCCCCCTTCCGGAACCAAGCTCCGCTGGCTCCTTTCTTTTGCCTCCCGGCGAGCGCGGTGCCGGCGGTACGCAGGCGCCGGGAGCAGATGAGGGCTCGCAAAGGCTCGATAGACGCGCATGCGTGCAGCTCTCTGGAGGCGGTAGCTTCTTCGGCGTCGAGACTGGAGGCTGAGTGCTAAACTGTGTGGGGCGCAAATGGGATCCGGCTGTTAGTCGGGTAGGCATAGGTAGGACCGCTGCCTTGTGGGGAATAGGGGGCTGGAAGGCGGGAGCCCATAGCGTGGGGGTCCTGAGCCTTTCCTGTGAGATCCGGGCCGACTATTGTATCTGTGTCGCAGCGGCTGCGCACAAAATGGCGGCGGGCCGGCGGCGGGGGCGGGAGGAGGTTGGGGGACCCCCGGGATGAGAAGGAAAGCTTGGCTGCCCCGCTACCGCGTCCGTTCACCTTGCTGCCCCGGAGGGCCGGGTCGGGCACCCGTGCTAGGACATTGCTTCTGGAAGAGCTGCCCGACGCCGTTGCATTGGGCCGAGGAACAAGAACAGCCCTTTGGCAGCGCCGTGGCGGCCCCTTCCCCATCGGCGCAGGGCCTGCCGAGGCCGCGCCGGGCCTGACAGCCAAAGGAAGCGGTGGTGCGGGAGCACCGACGAGGGAGTAACCTTTCCCGTCGGGCCTTGAAGAGAGGCGGTGGAGCTTGAGCTGAGCCCTGTGGCGAGCGACGTTATGCAAGGAGCGTGGAGAGAACATGTTTGTGTTTGGGGCTGGGGAAGGGGGAGTTGGGATGAAGGGAGAATGTTAGATCCAGCGGCTTTTGCTGGTTGCTGTTTCCGCCTTTCGCGGGTATGAAAGCAAAGAAAATGTCACCTCTGTGCGGGATACGGGGAACCATAAATGATTCTGATACTTATTTACAAATTTCTCAAAGGAATCGCGAATACGGGTCTTTAGTTGGTTTACTTGTGTGTGATTCCTAGGCTCAGTCCCCTTCTGTTAAAGGTGGGGGGAGAATGTATACCACACAGTTGGATCCTTGAGGACGTTTTGAACAGATCTTTTGTTGTTTGAGATAATTGGCGAACGAGGGAGACTTTTGTTAGTACAAAATCTTTAATTGAACTAGACAGTGACGGCTGCCTCAAGCTAATTTTTCTTAATCTTAAACATTTACTCTAGGGTGAAGTTGGGGGCGGGGAGGGTAAAACCCTATTTTAATCTGAAGGATTTCTGAAGCAAAACTTGTTACCAGGATCTGGCAACTTAAGTTGATTCAAATTCTTTTTCTAACCGGCTTTAGAATCGTGCGCGAAAAAATTTATTCGTTTTTATCCTTCATCTGTTGTAAAGGGTTGACTTAATATGTCAGGGATATTTGCTGACTCAAATTTGCAGTTAGAATTGAAAAATTGGAAAAATTAATTTATAAAAAAACGGTTAATGAAACTTACACAGAAAAATAAATGCATACTTTACATTATTCCAGCATAGCTTTAATTTTATTAGGCATTCTAGACTTTTTTAATGTTGCATTCTTTTCTTTCAATATGACAACATTTCATATACATTTTATTTTGTATCCCCATACTCTGTAATATGCACTTTTAAGTGATGTGGACTCCAACGTGTTAATACGGTAAAAATATGCTGGGCCGTTCCCTGCGTGGTTATTGGAATCTAGTTCAGAAAAAGGTAAAACATTTGGAAGAAAATCACAAAATCTCATTGGTTCCTATTAACTAGTTTCAGAATGTTTTTATTAGTGTTACATATATGTTACCTTGAATATTGGTTATATTTTAGTCTTGTAATCTCTTTGTGTCTTGGAGAGTGTGTATAGCGGATACTCTTGTTTAAAAAAAAAGCTTATTATAGTCGGTGATCAGTTTGTATTTCAGGGCTGTCCTAAAGATTTTTCTCTTGGGAGCTTTTCAGAGGTGATCTCTGGAAATTTTCTTTTTATGTAGTGAAAGAAAATGAGAGACAGATAATTTAGTGAAAAGAGAATAGGCTTTGGAATCAGATCTGGATTCAAATCCCTGTTTTTTTATTACTGTATGTGTAAGATTTTGGATAAATTATTTTAGTCTTACTTAACTTTTGTTTTCTTATCTGTAAAATGGTGATAATACTACTTCCTGCTTGGGATTGTTGTGAGAATTGAGTGAGATCGTTAGCTGTTACTTTATTACAAGTTTTTCAGTCTTAAGGAAGCATCTTTTGTTTGAAGATTGTTTCCTGGGGATATTCCCTTTTAGTTAAAAAGAGGCTTAAAAGAATTCAGATTAAATTGATAGAATTTTGGAGCTGAAAAATCAGCTAATCTTTGATTAAAATATTTGGTGTATCTATAAATTTTATATATGCCTCTCTTGTAACCACTTATATTGTTGATTGTTTATCTTTGTTATCTGTCCCAGTGACTGGTATGTATTCAGGACTCATGTGTTGAGTGAATGAACTCAGCTGGTACTTGCTAGAGCCTGGGTAAGATCCTGAGCCTTTGGAGTCCAAATTGTGTTCTTTCTAACATGACTTGACTTAATGTGTACCAGTCAAAGTTTGAATAAATCTGTCCAAATTCTTCATAACATGCTTTAGATACTAAGAATTAGTGCTTCCAGTATGAGTACCCAGTGACATAGTTTGGGCTGTTTGGACTGTTTTGCAAGGAAAGAGCAGCTACTGAATGTTGACATGTGGTGGTTTCGACCTCCTGCACGTTGAAAGTAATTGTTTGTGGTCAAAGCCAATAAGCCCCTGTTTGTATTCAACTTTACTTTTTTATTACTTCAACTTTGTTTACTGTAGTCTGAAATTTGTGGCTGAGAATGCAAATGGACAATAGGTATATGAAAGATACGACAGTAATGGAAAGGAAGAAGGTGAGGTGTAGAAATAAAACATAGCTATAATAATGATCAGTGAGGGTCAAGAACAAGAGTTTTGTAATGAGAAAAAAGTTCAGGGAGTACAGGAGAGTTTTAAGGTACACATGTTTTGATATTCATGATTACCTTGGGCACATATATTTTGGGTTATTTTCAACTCTTGAACTCCTTAAATATCAAAATAATTATTGTTCGAGTCTTTTAAGTTTTTACACTTTTTTTCCTACCTGATTTCCACAGTCTTCATTTTATTAAACTTTCAGCTAATATCCTTATTGTCTTGTTGTTGAGTGAATGTTGCCAACTTCATTTTCCTTTGAATTTCTTCCATTTGTTTAGAAAACTTTTTATTGTGGAAAATTTCAAACATGTATAAGAGAGAGTATTATGTAATGATTCACCCGTGTACCCATCTTCAATAATTGCAAGCTAATGCTCAATCATGTCTCTACCTTCCACCCTATTACTGTTTTTTTTTTTAAATTAAAAAAAAATTTAATGTTTATTTTTGAGAGAGAGAGAGAGAGAGACCAACCGAGCATGAGTCAGGGAGGGGCAGAGAGAGAGGGAGACACAGGTTCCAGGCTCCGAGCCACCACCACAGAGCTTGATGTGGGGCTCAAACTCAGGAACCATGAGATCGTGACCTGAGCTGAAATCGGGCACTTAACCTACTGAACCACCCAGGCACCTCTCCACCCTATTATTTTTAAGCAAATTCCATGTCATTCATCAGTTTATAGTTCAAAGTTTTTCTTTAAAATGCTTAGAGAAAAGCATATTTATTGCTCCTAAAGTAACAATTTCTTAATGTCGGATAGTCAGTATTCAGATTTCCCCAATTATTTCATACACCATACTCGTGGTGTATATATACATATACATACACTATATACACAGTGTATAGTTTCTATTTCAACTACTATATTGAAATTTTCATAAGTTACCCACGTCTTAATAAAAGAAACAGGGATTTACCTATTTCTTTTTTTGTTGTTTTAATTTTTTTAATGTTTATTTTTGAAAGAGGGAGAGAGAGCGTGAGTGGGAGAAGGGCAGAGAGAGAGGGAGACATAGAATCTGAAGCAGGCACCTAGGTCTGAGCTGTCAGAGCAGAGCTGGACGTGGGGCTTGAACTCAAAGACCATGAGATCATGACCTGAGCCAAAGTCAGATCCTCAACCGACTGAGCCACCCAGGTGCCCCAAGCGATCTACCGATTTCTTAAGTAAAGCATTTCATTTGCTATCTTAACATTTTTTGAGTACCTACTGTGAGTCAGAAGGTATAATTTCGCCAGGAGGTATAAATTAATTGTCACATCACCATTCTGAAGTGGTATTGTTTTTATTCCTATTTTTCACATGATGAAACTGAGGCTTGAGTTAACCAGCTTGCTGAGGGTCACATTTTTAGCACTCAACAGGACCAGAATTAATACATTGAGTTTAAGTTTTTAAAAAACACTGTTACATTAGTGTTAAATTTTACTTATGGGAGTTAACCAATTTTGTATGAAGTAATTCACTGGAACCCCTCCTAGCAGGGTGGATATCTTCAGATTAGTTGAAATGTCCCCAAAGATGAGATTATTATGAATTGCATAATAGGCTGACTAATAGTCAATAGGGAGTGAGCATGATGCAGAAAAAGAAAAACAAAAATGTGTTTAGGGCTGATGCTCTTTTATCGTGTTACATGTTTTGTTTTCTGCCTGTTGCCTTACTTGCTTATGGTTTTTTTTCTTCTTGGTATATGATTAAGGAGATAGTCCTTAGATAGTCTGGTGTTAGACTTAAAAGGTTGGGTCATTAACTTAATGAATTAAATCTCTGACAGAAATTCCTGTCTCTCCTTACTTCCCTGTCTCTTCTTTCCCTTCTGTCGAAGGCAGCTATGCTCACCATTATACCACCAACGCTCTTTCCCTTCTGTTGTACACATACACACATGGTGATTTTTTTTCCTGAACTGTTTGAGAGTAAGTTGCATATATTGTACTCCTTTACCTTAGTTTATTTCCTAAGAACAGGTTGTTTTCTTTTGCTATTGCTATTTCCTCTACTATTTCTTTTGAATTATTAGTCATAGTAATCAACCTCAATTTAACATTGATAAAATTCTTTAGTCTACCATCTTCTGATTTTGTCAGTTGGCCCAATAGTGTTCTTGATAGCAGTTTTTTTTCCCCCTCTCCAGTACAGGACCGGTCTAGAATCAGATGATTGCATTTAATTGTCATGTCCTTTAGTCTTTTTTACTCTGGAACATTTCCATAGCCTTTCTTTGTATTCTGTGAAGTTGACGTTTCTGAAAAATATAGCTTGCTTGGTTTCTTTTTCTGTTCCTTTTACTTTAAAAAAAAATTTTTTTTTTTTAATGTTTATGACAGAGAGACCGAGCATGAGCGAGGGAGGGGCAGAGAGAGAGGGAGACACAGAATCCAAAGCAGGCTCCAGGCTCTGAGCTGTCAGCACAGAGCCTGACGCTGGGCTTGAACTCACCGTGAGATCATGACCTGAGCTGAAGTTGGACACTCAACCACCTGAGCCACCCAGGCGCCCCTTTTTTTCTTTTTAATAGAACATTTCTCATTTTGGATTTGTCTGATGTTTCCTCTTGATTAGATTGAGATTATGTGTCCCTGGCCAGAAAAATCGCCTAAGTGATGCTGTGTCCCCATGGTATCAAATCTGGAGGTACATGATGTCCATCTGTCTGCCATGGATGATAATATTGTTTGATCATATATTTGGTCAAAATGTTTGACTCCTTCCTGCCTTGAACTAATTAATTTGTGAAGACCCATTTTAAGAATATGTAAATGTCCTACTTAGCAAAATTTCCCTCTGGATTTAACATGCGTAGGTGATTCTTGTCTGAACCAATCTTTACCAATATAGTTATAAAATGAATTTTCAAGTCAGCAGTCCCTCTACATTTGCATTGATTGGTATGGAGTTATGGATTCTTGTTTTTTTCAGTGGTTTATTATTTATTGTACAGTTTTTTTCTTGTTTTTCCTCATTTCATATTTATGTATCTTGTCTTGCACAGTGAAAGCCCTGGTTCTCAGCACTATCAAAACATTTACTTTTTTGTTTCATCCTATGATATATCTAAAGTAATTGAAGAATTACTTCACTGATGTCACTACCAAAGAAAACTCCCAAAACAAACTACTAAAAAGAGTAAGAATTTGTTTGTAGTTCTTCCCTTTCTCTTAGCTACTCTCAAACTGACGATCTATATATTTAATAGTGGGTTAATAAATTACTTGAGTTAATTTTTATTCCACAGTGGCTTACGGTATTCATTTGAAAAATGTATTAGTTCGCTTTCAGTTTTAGATTTTTTCCCTTCTTCCATCCTTGTTTTAATTTTTTTTTTTAATGTTGACTGTTAACATGCTTAGGCATTTGACCAAATAGTTTAGGTATGCTTAATTGAAGATTTTGGAAACCCTGTTAGACAGAGATGTACCCTTTGGCTAGTATACTTCATGAAAACGAACAGCGTAATGGCAGGGAGGGCAGGTTATGCCTCAGAACAATTGCATCTGGGTAGTGAATGTCTTCGATATTGTATTTACCTCTTGGTCCTGCTGGCCTCTGTTATATGGGCTTTATTTTGTTTCAGTGCTTGTGCTTTCTCACTAAGGCAGTAATATATGCATTTGAGTTAAAAAAAAAATGTTTATTCATTTATTTTGAGAGAGGGAGAGAGAAAGAGCACGTGCAGGGGAGGGGAAGAGAGAGGGAGGGAGAGAGAGAAAATCACAGGCAGGCACTGCGCTCAGTCTCATAACTGTGAGATCATGACCTGAGCTGAAATCAAGAGCTGGATGCTTAGCCCAATGAGTCACCCAGGTGCCCGTAGTAGCATTTGTTTTTTGGGTTTTTTTTAAATTTTTTTTTAACATTTATTTATTTTTGAGACAGAGAGAGAGCATGAATGGGGGAGGGTCAGAGAGAGAGGAAGACACAGAATCTGAAACAGGCTCCTGGCTCTGAGCGGTCAGCACAGAGCCCGATGCGGGGCTCGAACTCACAGACCGTGAGGTCATGACCTGAGCCGAAGTCGGACGCTTAACCGACTGAGCCACCCAGGCACCCCCGTAGTAGCATTTGAAATTTATCAACATCCACTACTTTACTCATTTCTAGTTTTGTTTTATTTTATTTATTTATTTATTATTTACTTACTTACTTACTTACTTATTTATTTATTTATTTATTTATTTATGGGGAGAGGGGCAGAGGGAGAGAGAATCTTAAGCAGGCTCCACACTCCGCACAGAGCCTGATGCAGAGTTCCATCCCACCACCCTAGGATCATGATCTGAGCTGAAATCAACAGTCAGACTCTCAATTGACTGAGCCACCCTGGTGCCCCTCATTCTAGTTCTAAAAACAATTCCAGGAAAGATTTCTTGATTCCAGCTTGGATCAGGAGGTTTCTCTTGGGCTAATGAATTACATTTGTTGATGCTAGCTAGCAAGGTAAGCAGGCCCACCAATGCACATGTCAGGGAGGCATCATTTACTGTGAATGCAGTGTTGTCTTCACCCATTTATGTATGCAGTGCTTCAAAAAGTATATCTAATTATATTCATCCTGTTTAGCAAAAAGTCGTTTTCCTGGAAATAGTAACTATTGAATCATTGCTATATGAGGTGATTAATACTTGGTTCTTGTGGTGATCTGTTCCTAGCATTGTATGTTAGCAAGTTGAGCTTCCATTTTTTTTCAAATATGGAATCATGAGGTTTATCACTCCTTTCAAGTGGCAGTGAAGTTTGTGATGCCCTCCATGATACCAAATAATGTTTCTAATTGTCTACTCATTCTATTTCTTTGACAGTTTCCTTGAGGTACCTCATTGTGGCATTTTAATTTCGAGGGGTACTCTCTATTCACACTTGTGGCACCTTTGGAGTTATGACTTGCATATCTTTTGTGAGACAGGAAGGGACAGAAAATGGTAGAAAAGAGGCTGAGTGGATCCGTATGTATGCCAGAAGAGATTAGCTGATTGACATTTAAACTGAGGAAAGCATAGAATGACACGTACTCCCTGTTGTGTTAACTGACCAGTGTAATACCTGTATTCTCAGGTGTGAAAGTGGATTTATATGTTGTGAGACCATCACTCTAACAAAATAATACCAAATGAGGTGTGTGGGTATATATATCTAGAAAAATAATGGTAGTTTATATAACCTTTATGTAAAGATTATAGAATACTAAAACGAACAAAAAGAGATTGTAGAAAACTTTTTTCTGAATGTAATGAAGGTGATTTTTCTTTATTGGGGGGTGATAATGAACACTTACTACTTTTGTATAGTTAGAAAAAGCAAAGCTATAAAATTTACATTTTACATGGAAAGATACTGAGAGGAATTATAGGTTCTAGTTATGATCTTGCAACTTAGTTCTGAGGCTTTACTTAATCTGTAAAAACTGGTATCCCCTTACTCACAGGGTTTTTGTGAGGCTCCAGTGAGATAATGAATATTAAAAGCATTTTGTAAACTGAAGTAGTATAAAGTTCAAGTTTGGGGTTTGATGTGTATTTTTCATTATGAGTCTAGTGTAATCATTATGGTGTGGCTAATTTTTTTTTAAACGTTTATTTATTTTAAGAGGCACAGAGAGAAGGGGAGAGAGAGAATCCCAAGCAGGCTCTGCAGTATCAGCCCAGAGCCAGATGTGGAGCTCAATTTCATGAACCTCGATATCATGACCTGAGCCAAAATCAAAAGTCAGACTCTTAACCAGCCACCCAGGTGCCCCCTGACTAATTTTTGATGATGCTTTTAGATTTCTGGATTTCTGATTTCTTTACCGGTATCCATAAAGAAAATAAAGGATTCCCTTTCTTATGAAAGATTACATTAGAATAATATGTAGTTCTTGATTGTCCTTGGTAATGGACATCTCAGACCTTATGGGATCTAGTGGCAATATCTTTTTAATCCATCAAGCCATTTCTTCATGCCTGCCTCAAGAACTCAGTTCCTATTAAATGTTTCTTTTCTTTTTTTTTTTAATATGAAATTTATTGTCAAATTGGTTTCCATACAACATCCAGTGCTCATCCCAACAGGTGCCCTCCTCAGTGTCCATCACCCACCCTCCCCCCCCACCCCCCCATCAACCCTCAGTTTGTTCTCAGTTTTTAAGGGTGTCTTATGTTTTGGCTCCCTCCCTCTCTAACCTTTTTTTTTTTTCCTTCCCCTCCCTCATGGTCTTCTGTTAAGTTTCTCAGGATCCACATAAGAGTGAAAACATGGTATCTGTGTTTCTCTGTATGACGTATTTCACTTAGCATAACACTCTCCAGTTCCATCCATGTTGCTACAACAGGCCATATTTCATTCTTTCTCATTGCCACGTAGTATTCCATTGTGTATATAAACTACAGTTTCTTTATCCATTCATCAGTTGATGGACATTTAGGCTCAAATGTTTCTAAAAGAATTTTTATGTTTGACATTTAGTTGAATATTTGTTGTGTCAGAGTGGCGGGTTTCAGTTCTTAAAAGGGCATAGAAAAGAGTTACCTGCTACTTGTCACAATAGAATTTTTTTGGGAGTTCAGAATGTTTTGTGACCAATAAATATCCTGGTTTTGAAAAAATATTAAATATAGGAAAATAAAAGTTAATTGAAAATAGTGTAGTTCTAGTTTCATACAGTAAAGTTTGGTGTACTTTCCTCCCCTTCTTATCCATGCTTGTATTTACATACACAAACTTGAAAGAAATTATATCAAAATACGAATTCATTCTACATGACGGTCGTCTTATTGGTAAGGATTTAATTTGCTACTTTTTGTTTTCTATAAAAAGCATGTTACTTATATAATCAGGAATAAAACTTACTTTAAAGAATTTATATTTAATTGCAGTTTTTTCAAAGGAGTGTTAATAATTAAGAACTCAGATCTTTTAAAAAAAATTTTTTTTAATGTTTATTCATTTTTGAGAGAGACAGAGCACAAGGAGGAGAGGGAGACACAGAATCAGAAGCAGGCTCCAGGCTCTGAGCTGTCAGCACAGAGTCCAGAGCGGGGCTTAAACTCACAAATTACAAGATCATGACTTGAGCCAAAGTCACTTAACCACCTGAGCCACCTGGGCACCCCAAGAACTCAGATCTTAACTCAAGTTCTTCTAAGTTAGTTTAATGATTTCATAAATTGACTATCCATAAATTACGGTAGGTGAACAAACCTGTTTATGGCTAGAGTTCAGTTATCCAGAAAATGGCATATTCTCTAATAGTTATGGTTAATAGAGATTATATTTACTATGTCAGGCATTTGTTCTGAGTTTTGGGGTATCACTTGTTACTTTGTATAAATTCTATGGTAGTCCCAAAACTTACAAAGTACTGTCAAATCAGTGAATTCCATTGTTGGTGAAACCACTTGAGTTTCTTTACTTTTAATAGCAGATTTGGAGAACAAGGATTCTCTTACATTTCCTGTTTTTGGGTTACAGACCAGTTTGACTTCAGACAGATGTGATGGTAATACTACATATTTATATATGTAATACTATTATACAAGTATTTTACTTTTAACATTTTATGTTTTGTCCATATACCAATTTAAAAAATGAAAACGGGTGTGTGGGTGGCTCAGTGGGTTAAATGTCAGACTTCAGCTCAGGTCATGATCTCACAGTTTGTGAGTTTGAGCCCCGCAGCTGGGAGTCTGGAACCTACCTCAGATTCTGTCTCCCTCTCTCTGCCTCTCCCCCCACCCCTCTCTCTCTGTCTCTGTCTCTCTCAAAAATATTAAAAAAAAAAAAAAGAAAGAAAACATCTTGAAGGGTTTTGTATATACTAGTTCATATCTGTAGGGTATGCCCTACCAAGGATGTTTAATATCATTCCTTTTTACAGCTGCAAAATATGAATATACTATAGTTTATTCAACCAGTTTCCAGTCTCTGCAAACCCTTTTAACTGCAGAGGTGTGAAAAGGGAAACTTCCAGATTTTTAACTGTATTTTTTAATGTTTTTAAAAAAATTTTTTTAATGTTTATCTTAGAGCACATGGGGGAAGGGCAGAGAGAGAGAGGGAGACACAGAATCCAAAGCAGGCTCCAGGCTCTGAGCTGGTCAGCACAGAGCCTGACGCGGGGCTTAAATCCATGAAATCATGACCTGAGCCACCTAGGCACCCCTAACTATATTTTATCATTTTGGTTTCTCTAATTCTTAGGAAACGTTAACTCCATCTTAAAAACTGAGTGTTAGCTTTATGAAGAAAGGGATCGTTTCTGGCTTAGTAGCCTTGCTACTTCCTTACCTAGACCAGCATTGTCAAGGTATTAGTCAAGTGGATGAGTAACAGTTGGATTTGGAGTTACTCTGATGTATTTATTGCTAAGAAGACAATTTCTCTAAGTTTTTTAGGAGTACCTAGTTTTTTTGTTTTTTTGTTTTTTTGTTTTTTTTTAGATCTCTCAAATGGTCTGATAGTTGATTTTGGAATTTTATCCTCCTGAATCTGTTGAAGATGGTAAATTCCTGTGGTTCATTTTGTTGTTAGCATTTGCCTTAAGTAGTTGTACCTTGAGGCATCATTGGTAGGGCTGAAGTTTAAACAAAATGAAGGGGAGAAAGTTAAGCAGCAAAGAAAAGGATGCTGATTGG